>NC_057413.1:27323626-27662793 GCF_019320065.1 Cervus canadensis
TAAGAGACAGATGAGTAAGCAATGACATTTCCTGGGGAAAATGTAAAATATCTACGAACTCAGCAGTCACAAATTTTGATCACTGTTCTCAGCCAGTATTGGTTATGTTCATGGACCACAGGCCCTTTATGGGTACACGCTAAATGTTGATCAATGAGTAAAATATGTATGTTGTATAGCTGCTTTGATGTATGTATGTATGTTGAAATACATACATACAGCATACAACAAATATGTACGTTCAAATATGCTTTGGGGAGGACTATTCATCAAAACGTTGAGCTGGGTAGGCCAGGAAACTTGGTAAAGAGCAGGGCAAAACTTGCTGTAGTAACATGGTTAAGAGATAAAACCAGTATCTGGATGATACTAAAGAAAGACTCAAGTAGTTGCCCTTTGGGCATATGAGGGAGCAGAGGCTGGGCAGCCAACAGCTCTGTGGGAACAATTAGCCAGTGCTGTAGGTCAACCAGATGGCTGGTGTAGAGCAGGGGTAAACTCCTGTGGCCTCGGGCGGGAGACATTGTTTTCTATAGAAGTGACTGCAGTGTGGTAAAGTTTCCCTGTTTAGTTTAGTTTTGTCTTTTTAATCCCTGCAAGGATGTGGCCAAAGTTTTTCATATTTTAATGTGGGCTTAAAAATGTAGAAAATAAGAGAGCTGTGGAGACATAGTGTGCTCTAAGCTTGTATATAGGTGACTATATCCTTTAGGTATGATGGATCTCTTCTTCTTCTGAAATTCTCCTCAGAGAGGTTGGTTGTGACTCCTGCGTCTGATTTCTGTGCTAAGTCACCTCAGTCGTGTCCAACTCTTTGCGACCCTATGGACTGTAGCCTGTCAGGCTTCTCTGTCCATGGGATTCTCCAGGCAAGAATACTGGAGTGGGTTGCCATGTCCCCTTCCAGGGGATCTTTCCCACCCAGAGATCGAACCTGTGTCTCTTACGTCTCCTGCATTTGCAGGTGGGTGAATTCTAGTCAATCTGTAACCTCTTTCAAGGATTTGACTAATCTATTGATTTCTTTTGGTTGTGCTGCATAGCACGTGGGTTCTTAATTCCTCAACCAGGGACCGAACCCGTGTCCCCTGCAGTGAAAGTGCAGAGTCTTAACCACTGGACCACTAGGGAAGTCTCTTGGCCATTTTAAAGGTTAATTCAGTTGTGAAAAGGAAGGCTTTGTTCTCTATTCATTGAATTTCAGAAATTGAAGGAACCAAGTCGGGAAGGGAATCTGAACAGAGTGAAGTTTCTATTGTCTTGGAAGTTTTACTAATTAGATATCTAACCACTGGTATATATGGTTTTAAAGTGGCAATAAATTGTGTGTGTGTGTGTGTCTGTGTGTGTGTGTTTGGTGGCACCTAGTACTGAGCCTTTATCATAGTTTCTGAGGACTATAAGTATTGTCAAAAAAATTCAAAAGAAAATCTTTCAGCTATATTCAGTGTGTGTGGGGGCGTCAAGGAGAGTCCCATCTCAATAGATAAAAGAACATTTTGATTATCTGGTATGACCTGTAGCTTTCTCTCTGCCATTTCAAGGAGCCACAAACCAGGCAGCAACTCTTTCTATTCTTTCTGGCATTCGTTTCTGTAAAATTCAAAAATTTAAAATAAAAATGGGAATATTTATTAATATGATAATGATGGAACTTTAGTTATTTTCAAAACTATTCTCAGAAAATATTCTCTGTATTCTTCATATCTAGATCAAATCAGAGAAAACTCTGATTGAGGATCTCTATTTCTAATAATGAGAATGATATTTACTATTGATTGAATGCTTACCATGTGCCAGACCCTGTACTGGCCATGTTTGGTAAGTGATCTCAGCTAAGCCCCCAGGTGACCCTATGCCGTGGGTGCCACTTTCCCAAAGACGATGCAAACTGCCTGGGGAGTCATGCCAGTTCAAAGTGATGGGCTGAGATACTAAGCCAGGCAGGCATCACAGGAAGAGATGCATCCAGAGGGCTCTGGCCAGTCACAGGCACAAGAGTCGAGTGTTTCCTCCTCATTAACATGAAGACAAACAAAATCTAAGGGCACTGTTGTTAGGTCAGTAATAGTGGGCTTGGTTGCCCTCACTTCTTTCTCTGTGTTCCTCTGCTTTCCAGAGCACGGCTCAGTGGGTTCTTTGTGGCCCCAGAGACAAATAATTACACTTTCTGGATCCAGGCTGACAACCAGGCTTCTCTGTATTTCAGTTGGTTGGAGGACCTGAGGACCAAGGTATTTACCACCTTCTTGTTTTCCTTCTTCTTGTCCCCAGTCCCTCACTCCTAGAAAAAAAAAAAACAAACAAACAGTAAGTCAAAATGAAGGCTCTCATGTTCTATTGATAGTTGTAACATGCCATTAAGCAACCAGAGACTTTAATTTTTTTTTGGTGAGTGCATGTGTGTGTATGGGTTTTTTAAAATTAGAATATTTTCTTTTTTAAAAGTTGAGATATAGTCTACATGATTTTAATTTTTGAAACAGAGCTTGCTGCTCATTATGCTATAGCTGTTATATACCTTGTTTCTAAACTTCATAGCATCTTGTGAGCTATGTCTCTTTATCTCCATTTTCCAGATATGGACAATGAGTCCTAGAAGGATTGTATGACCAATGCAGGGCCACTGGGGTGATAAGAGGCATATTAAGAATTCAAATCCAGATTTGTCTGACTCAGAATTTGTTTTTACCACTGATTCTAGGTATGGATATAGCTAGTTTTATGCAGGAATTTTCTGACCAGTTTTGAAGGATAAAAAAAGTGTTTTAGCAAACAGCCAAACATTACTTAATGCCATTGTCAAAGAAACACAGTCTTTTCTCTTGAATGATGAATATGCTCCCATGAAATTGCTTTGCTAATTAGCTGGAGAAGCATCATAGATTTTGATGTGGTCAAGTCATTTAGGTTTCTCAAAGGGTGTCATATGACTTTACCCACAGCATCATGTGTAGTTAGGGTTTCGGTTGGCTCTTCCAGGTTTAAACATGGCCCACCCATCTCATTTGAATACTATGTAATCTAGACAGAGAGAGAGAAAGAGAGAGAAAAAGATAACTGGAGAGGCATGCATAGCATGGTCCTAGAAGGTTCAGGCTTACTTGTTGGAAAAGGCAGAACAGCCCCCAAGTCCCTTGTTAGTAGATGTCTAGTTGCTTTTTGTTTGAGAAAGAGAGGCCCAGAAACTTCACAGTATCGGTCCTGATGTGTTTACTGGGGTGCAGGTGAAAGTGGCCTCTATCAGGGTGGGCACTGCCGACTGGTTTGACTCCTGGGAGCAGAATGGGAGTGACGAGACCCAGCAACAGAAGACCCCCAAGCTGGAGCTGCTCGGGGGAGCCAGGTACTACCTGGAAGCAGAGCATCAGGGGAGAGCCCCCAGCAGCGGGGTGAGAATTGGTGTCCAGATCCACAACACCTGGCTGAATCCTGACGTGGTCAGCACATACCTCCGGGAGAAGCATCAGATCCGAGCTTGGGCCCAGAGACTTCCGGAAATCCAGGTCTGCCTGTGTTTTCTGTCCCATGGGGTTAGGTTCAGGGGCTGAACTCTGCAAGGAATTTAGTCCTGGCTGGCTGAGAGCCAGGAGACTTGAGCCGTAATGATAACTCTCCTGCAAAAGAGATTGGACATTCATCCAGTAGGGTTGAGAGGACTTTTTTTATTTAAAAGGAGTTTTACTGTTGTGATGGACTTAATTTTTGTTGTGATTCATGGACTTAATTTTAGGTACAGAAGTCCTGGTAAATCTTCTTTTGGAAACATATTCCTCAGAGAGGAAATAAGTCCCTGCTAACACTCACACCAATGTTTGCATGCCTGTGAGTGTATGTATGCATGATTTCATAGCTTTTTGACCCATTTAGGTCCTATTTCCTGGTATACTGTCTATAGCAAGTCAGGGAAGTTTGTCTTATGTTGCTAGATTGTCTTTTTGGCTCAATGAACACATATTCTTTAATCCTGTCACTCTTGATTTTTTAGATGCTGACTGTGTCTGGCACAGGGAACTTCTTCCTTACCTGGGACAACGTTTCTAGTCAGCCAATCCCTGCAAATGCCACAGCCCATCAGGTGGGCATTTTATTCACATAAGGAGAGGTGGGGGAACTAGAGGTAGTCTTTATATCCATGGCGTGAGCTCCTGGTCATTTTTCTTATTAACAGATTCAAATAGCCATTGAGGAGTTACTTGCAGTCAAATGCAAACTGGAACCCCTTTCAGCAAACATCTTACTCTGGCTGGGATTTGAACAAGGTACAGTCCCTGGTTTGACAAATTCTGACTGTCTTCTTCACCCTTATCTTTTCTCTCTCTCTTTTTTTAATGTAAAAGCAGAACAATCTTCATTTCATCTCCAAGGCGACTCTGTTCATTCCATTGGAAACTGGATTTGGACATAGTGTTTCAGAGAAAGGCTGAATGTTTGGGAGGGAGCTGCTTGGTGTGGGAATCAGAAAGAAAGGACATCCCTTCTGTGCTGTCAGGGGAGCAGAGAGTTAGAAACAAAGGATGCTGGTGACTTAGGCTCAGGAGCTGCATCTCATGCCACAGGTGGGAAACAGCAACCGATACAGGCGAGACATAACAGAACAGTGCAAGTCTTGTTTAACTCAAATCACATCGCAAAGGAATTATTACATAATTCAGTAGTCTGTGCTGTGCATGGTAAGTCATGTCAGTCGTGTCTGACTCTGTGACCCTATGAACTGAAACCTGCCAGGCTCCTCTGTCTGTGGGATTCTCCAGCCAAGAATACTGGAGTGGGTTTCAGTTTCCTACGCCAGGGGATCTTTCTGACCAACCTATTGAACCGAGTTGCATTGGCAGATGGGTTCTTTACCACTTGGGAAGCCGAAGACAGTAGTCTAATGTATTCTGAAAATGTGAAGATATGTTTTAAAAATCATAAGGTGAGCTAAGTTGCAGTCAACATGCCTTACCTCTTTGCTTCTCAATATTTTTTTTGTTGTGGTACACATTGAAAATGATAATAGGTTTTTAATGCTCTGGAGCAGACACAATGCATTTTTCATAGGTGGAGCCTTTGAGCTGGAGGGTGCTGGCCACCCTGAGCCCTGCCCAGCTCGCCCAAGGACTGAGAAGCCAATGTCATGGAGAACCCATAACCCATTCCCTGCAGACATGTTGTGGAGCTCTGTTTGACAATTACTCCTGTCTTCCTGTTTTATCTGAACTTCATCCAGGGCTAGAAGGTTCCAGCTCTGATGGGCACCTCACCAGTGGGACAGAGCCCTTCTGTGGGAGGTTCAGTCTCCATCAGCCTCGACACCTTGT
Source organism: Cervus canadensis (assembly GCF_019320065.1). Classification (NCBI taxonomy): domain Eukaryota; kingdom Metazoa; phylum Chordata; class Mammalia; order Artiodactyla; family Cervidae; genus Cervus; species Cervus canadensis. The sequence continues at coordinate 27,328,930 of NC_057413.1, forward strand.
CCTGATACCTCCAACTGCTCAGAAAGTCTACCGGCTAGATCAGTACACACATGTAAGTAGCAGCCCTTGTGTTTGCAGACCAGGTGGGTAGGGAGGGGTTGGAATTATTCTCTGGGGTGGACACTGGAGAAACAGAGGCACAAGGGAGTGGTTACCATGACCCACAAGATGTTTCAGGCTGAGGTGCTAGGTTTGGGGTGTGAATGGACACCTATAAGTGTCCTATAAGCTAGTTGCTGCATGGAAATGCCTTTCTAATAACTGAGACCTATGGAAGCTTCTGGGCTTTCCAGGTGGCTCAGTGGTAAAGAATCCACCTGCCAATGCAGGAGACGTGGATTTGATCCCTGGGTTGGGAAGATCCCTTGGAGGAGGAAATGGAAGCCCACTCCAGTATTCTTGCCTGGAGAATCCCATGGACAGAGGAGCCTGGAGGGCTACAGTCCATGGAGTTGCAAAGAGTTGGAGTTGAATTAGTGACAAAACAACAACAATGACAACATGGAAGTTTCCATATGGTTCAGTGTTTTCTTTGATCTCCAGGTATGAGAGCAGACTCTCCACTCAGACTCTCTGGTTTTGAATTCTGACTCTATACCCTGCATGCCCTCTGTGTTTTATCTTAGTTTACTCATCTGAGAAATGGGTAATAATAGGGTCTGCCTCTCAAGCTATTGGGGCAGAGTATATGAGGTAATCCAGTAAAGTGCTTGGGCAGTGGCTAGGACTTGTTTAAAGCTAGTTATTATTTATTATAGTTATTGTTATTATTGATGGATGGACTGACACATTCCTCCCATACCTCATATCCTTTGCATCAGTAGCTCTGCTCTTTGGGAACCAGGGTGAACCTTCCTGGGATGACTGAGCTCATGGCAGTGGTTTCAAGTCCTTTCTGAGTCAAAAAAGAGTGGGAGCTGGGACTAAATGGTTCAGGAAAGGGCAACACCCAACTTCCAGCCTTTCTGCTACAGCACAGGTGCCCAGCAGGTGGTGGTGGGGATTTAGCCCATGCTAGAGGCATTTTTGGTCATCACAACTGGGGAAGTGTTAGTGCCATCCAGTGGGTAGGTTCTAGGAAAGTTGCTACACATTCTGCAATGCACAGTGTAAGAAAAGGACTCACAGAAAAGTCCCAGTCCTAAATGTCAATAGTGCCACAGTTGAAAAATCCTGCCAAACAATGTTACTTAACTCTGAGTTAGAAGCCAAGGTTGCCGGCGAGTTCAGGTTAAGGAGTGAGGCTCAGAGAGGTTCAGTGCCTTGCTTGAGGTTGCACAGGCATCTGGGTCACAACAAGGGATTTCTAATTGAGATCTCTAATTGAGATAAAAAGTCCTCACAGCCACACACAGCGCTAGGCATTGAATAGCTCTCTGTTGGATAAATAGCAATTTGTTCTAAACTAAGGTAAGGTCTAGGAGGGCAGGAGTGGTCTGGCTGTCTCTAGGTTAGTTCTAGGGAGTGGATTGTCCTCAATAAACATTGCTTGAGCAGCTGCTGCTTAGTGACAGAGCTGAAGCACTTGTTTTGTGTCTCTAGTTGTGCCTTGCGTACAGAGGCCATGAGAATACGACCCTGAAGATGACTGTGTCCTTCACAGTTGGCCTTCAAAACCCTGTTAAGAACATCACATGTGACTGGAGTCTCCTGGGGACCAGTCCTAGGTAGGTACCCGCAGGTAGCTTGTCTGCGGGCAGGTGTGGTGGGAATTCTGCTAGATGGTATGGCTAACTATCTTGGGGACAGTGACTCATGGGAGGTATTTTCTGATAGTGGGGCCTCGGACAATAATTTCAGCTCTGAATGTTTTATTTGGCAAAGAAGTTTGATTTAAGAGCAGTTAGTCATTACACATATAAGGAGTCTGACATTTCTCATAGGGATAGAGTCAAAGACCATCATATTTGGAAGAGATTTTATGGAACATTCCTTGACATTACAGATGAGAAAAATCAGGGCCCAGAGAAAGTGTGATTCACTGAAATTCATTCAGCGAGTGAGCAAAGATGCTGGAATATGATTCAGGCATTTTGATCCCTTGATTCAGCACTCTTTCCACATCTCTCAAGGGTTTTGTGAGTGGTTTCAAACCTAAATGAAATTTAGGTTTTAGAGACCACTAATCATCTCTGTGGTTAGAGCCTAACATGTGATCTGCTTAAGACACTCAATTGTATCGTAATTTGAAAGTACTGCTGACATTGTTATGAACGGATGGTGGACTTAAATGTGACTCACTGGTGTTGTGTCCCAGCCAAGTTGAGCCCATTTTGGGTGGGATGCTGGTACCATGGCAACCAGGACTGTGTGGATCTCCCAGCTGCATGGTCTGCAGCCCCGGTTGGGGAACTGGGGCTCTCAGGCGAGAGGACTGTGGTGCTCACAGGAGGCCCATTTCTGCTCTGTGCTTGTGTTCAGCTGGCAGTTCACCTGCACCGACCTCTGGAAGACGTGTGTGCATCACTCCTCGCATCTCCAGCTGCCTCCTGCAAATTCCCCAGTGCTGGTTCATCAGATTGACCTCCTCCCTCTGTCTCCAGAGATGGGCATGTTCTATGTGGATGAGATTATTATTGCAGACACAAACCTAACAGGTGGTTATCAGATCTACTCTCCTCTACGAACTATCCATCAGATAGGGTCCTCAGGCTTTTCTGGAGGGGCTGCTTCTCTTTTAATGGAGAGAGAACAGATGATTCTCTATCTTTCTACCTCAGTCCCAGGGAGAAGATGAAGCTGTGATTGTGTGTCTTTGGCTTTTATATCCCTCTAGCAAGTTCCTTCTGTTTTCTGTTATTTACCCCAATGTTTGCCGTTGCTTTGGGTGCCTGTCATATTATCCCAATTTTACCACTTTCTGACTGAGAGGCCTTGGTTTTCTCATCTGTAAAATGGGCATAATGAGGCTTCTACCCCATGGGATTACTATGAAGATTAACTGAAGTGTAATATAAAGCACTCATCATGGGTCCTGACTGTAGTAAGTGCTCAGTAAATATAATCAATTATTACTACTATTATCATTACTATTGTCAGGCCAGCAGGATTTCTCCCTACCTCCATCTGTTAATATCTGTCATAAAAGGTGCTGTGAGGAACACAACATCTTTGGCCCTGAAATGGGCCACAAGTCTGATTTTACGACCCTTAGGGCCAACTTGGTATGAGTCAGAGGGTCAACACATCCTCATGAGAATAGCTTTGTCTTTCTGCCCATCTGATAGCTCCCACGCATCACTCAGAGCTCAGGCCTGGCCCCTCTCTGCACAAAGTCCCTTGATCTCACCTGGCTTTGTTTGTCTTAAGGGCAAGGTGCTCACCAAGGGTTCTCCTCAGGCCACGTGTGGCACACATGCCAGGGACAGAAGGCCAGAGGGATGGTGTGGTTTGCTCCCAGGGCCTCTAGGCTTCCAGCTTGTTCACTCTCCCTATTCCATCAAATCCCTTGTGACTCTGGGCCTTGGCTTTCCTGCTTCTCGTAGCTTCTCTTTCTCTCTTCAAGGAGAAAAGAATGGAACAGTCATTTGCGTTCTGATTTTCAAGTTGTGCAACTTTTAATCTTTTACCTGAAAGTTGCAGAGCTAGGGGGCAGGGAACTTGGGGATGAGGGGTAAGAGAACTGTCTTTCAAGGCCTGAAATTGCATCATTTTTGATACTCTTCAGAATTCTATCCCTTACCTGTTTCAGTGATTTGAGTGTTTTGGGGGCATCTGGCATCGCTGACTTCAAATTCCATGTTCTGACACACAGAAAATAATATTCAAATAGTGTGCTGGGATAACTGTCTGAATTCCTTGGTGCCCAAGACAACTGACTGGGGCCTTTGGTGATCCCAAATGCTGCACAGATTCCCAGAGGGCTGATGGGAATATTTCATACACTTGAACCCACTGACTGGGAAACTCAGGACTAGATAATAGGTATCATTTCCCTTTCTCCTCTCCAAACCCTCAATGCCCAGGATCCCAACTCTTTCTCATGGCCATCACCTCTATGACCCAAATGCTCCAGCATCTGGAGCCATGTAGGGGTGAGGTGGGGAGGGGAGCAGGGAGGCAGAGGGCAGAGATAAGAAAGACAGGAGGTGGCTTGGGTATAACAATCTGCTTCTCACTTAGTTCAGTCATCCTGCTGGAAACAATTTTTCTGTGAGGATTATTTAATAGTAACATAAACTACACACGGGTTCCATATTCATATTTAATTGCCTGACATTTATCTGATCAGCTTAATATTTGATTATATTCTCCCACCTACTGTCCTCTATGAAATTTCTTTTTATTTAGTGGTAGCTACCAAATACTTCTCATTTAATTCTCAGAACCCCTGAGATGGCCCTATGATCCCCACTCTATAGATTAAGAAACCAAAGCTAAGAGGGTGCTGAGTGTTTTGCCTCAAATAGTTGGGGATGTGGGGGAAATTGAAACCTAGAGATCACTGACACCAGAGCCACTTTTAATGACCCCCTACTCAGTTGGACAAATGAACTTTTATTGAGCACTGGCTCTGTGCCTGGTGGTGTGCTTAGCATTGGGCCTGCAAGGATGCTGCTTTTAAACTGTTTGCTGTCTCAATTGCACAGACTTGGGAAAGAAACTGCATTTACATGGTGCCTAGTAGAAGGGAAAGAGGATATTAAGCTGGCCCTCTAAACCTGCCATCTCAGTAAACTCTCCCTGCCGTGCAGACCGATGTCTATCATGAGTCCCACTTTATCAATGAGAAAAGAGTCTTATGGAGGCTATGGTGATTAGCTAAATGGTCACCCAGTAGAAGTGGAAAATCAGGATTTGCAAAACGGTCTGTCTTAAATGCTTGCACTGTGTCTGCACACATGTTGACACCATGCCATGGATAAAACTCAGACATCTCCAGGATCTGCCCTGTGTGTTCAGTGTTCCTGAGGGGTATCATCCTGCATTGCTGGAGCTGCCGGGACTTGGAGAAGGAAAGGAGGAAGAGGGGAGCAGTGCACACTGCCACCGATGAGCTGTGTGTTTGCGTGTGTGTGTGTGGCGGTGGGGGGACCTCCGACGGCACAGGGAATGATGCTTGGCTGGCTTGCGGCTTACTGAAGTTTGCTGTGGAATTAGTCATCGTCTCCTTATACCATGACCTTGCATTTTCCTTTGGCAACTGAATTCCTCCCTCTTCCTTTTTTCCTCATGGCAGCAGGTAGGTGGGAATCTCTGCTTCCATGGTGTGCTGAGATGTGAGTGACTCAGACCCTCCAGCAGGGACCTTCCACCCAGAGGGTCTTCCATCTTGATTTACTTGATGATGTTTGGTTCCTCGGTCTCCAGTTTCTCAGGCAGACACTGGTACAGCTCGCCCCGGCGGGAATCTGCTGGAATTGCTCTCGGTGGTAGGATCACCTCCCGTCTACAATGTGACCTCCTGGTTGGCAGGGTGTGGCCTGGAGCTCCCGCTCATCACTGCAAGGTGGGGAACCATCTTTGGTCACCTGTCCCTCCTTAAAATTGCTAATTGGCGTTAGGAGTCACAGAGGTGAGACTTTTTATCAATCAGGAAAATTTACCTGTCTTGCTGCTTAAAGCAATAGTTCTCTATGTTAAGAATGCTGCATCAGACTTACCTGAAGGTTGTGTTAAAACACAAATTGCTGTGCCCTAACCACACCATCCTAATTCAGTAGGCTTGGTGGCAGGGCCTGATAATTTGCGTTTCTAATGAGTTCCAAGGCAATGCTGATTCTGTTGATCTGGGGGCTAGTTCCTAGTTAATTAGTTTACAAGTAGATGTCTTTTTATGCTTTTCAGAGGTTCACATTACCACTGTTTTCTTCTTGTTCCTCTTCTCCCATTCCATTAAGAAGATTAATATATTAATCTTACTGGAATTCTTTGAGGCAAAAGGAAGTACAATTCATAGTCAAAGGAACAAAACCAGCCAGTTCTGAAAGCTCACCACCAGATGGCACTAGAGCCACATAAGCGTTGATTCATCAATAAACAAACCTTTCTGGCCATAGTTTACAAAGCAGTAACTAAGAATCAGGCTCCTCCAAGCTCCTGGAACACATGCATGCTGTAATTCGTCCTTTTAAATGTTCACTAAAATCCCGTAGAATGGGAAAGATTGAGATGCCTTGTCTTTAAAATTTCTCCCCCTGTATCTAACACGTTCTGAAATGAGTTCTCATTACTTACACTGTGTTTGGGATGGTGTAAGAAAAGTAGGCACAGAAAGCTTGAATCTATTTCTTGACACATTTCTTGACAATGTTTCATGGTCCTCTGAGTAGAAAAGACCAAAAATCATCATTAGAATAAAGGAGGGAAAGGCTCTCAGTGTTGGAGGGGGAGATGTCAGATGAGCCCCCTGTGATCCTGTGCTCCAAACGCCAAAGTTATTAACTCTGAAATGGTGGAGATAATCTCGGTCCACACTTAGAGGGGTCCTCACAACCTCCCCTTCCGAGTTTCCTCAGGCTCCTTAGCTCCTTCTGGAAGCCTTCAGCCTGAGAAAGTCAGGACAACACTGAATGGCCCCCAACCAGATAGCATCAGTCTGACTGTTTCTGTGTGGTTGTGAGTATGCACATCAATAAGTAGTACTTAAGTAATGTTACTGATCAAAATCATACATGTTCATTGTTGAAAATCTGGGAAGTACAGAAAAGCACATAGAAAATGTACAAATCACTCATAATCCCTCTGTTCAGAGGTAGTTTCTTTTAATAAGTTGAATCCATGTTCTAAAATACTCTTTTCTCCCAGGCAGTTTTTATATACACACACACATATACATATATACACAAAATACATATATATGTATTATATATATGTGTATATATATGTGTGTGTGTATATATATGTGTGTGTGTATGTATATATATATATATATATATATATATATATATATATTTGGTGGCTCAGATGATAAAGAATCTACCTGCAATGCAGGAGACCCAGGTTTGATCCCTGGGTTGGGAAGACCTGGAGAAAGGAATGGCAACATACTCCAGTATTCTCGCCTGGAGAATTCCAAGAACAGAGGAGTCTGGTGGGCCACTGTCCATAGAGTCACAAAGAGTCGGACATGACTGAGTGACCAACACTAACTAATTATGTATATTTACTTTTTAAACCTCAAGTTGGTACAACAGATAAGATACTGTATTTGCAACATGCCCTTTTCACCTACTGGTATAAATAGAATATTTCCCCATTTCATTAAGCATGCTTTTTAATGGCTGAATAGTATTCTGCTGCATGGTATGTCATGATTTATTTGACCCACTTATTATACTGAAAGCAGGATTAGGTACGCAGTGTGCACACAGGTGCTGGATAAGGACTCTGCTAGATGGAGTGGCCTGTTTCTGCTGGGGTTGCTGAGCGCAGAGGATCTGTGGACCAGGGCGAGCTTTCCTCTGACTGTGAAGACACAGTTAGAGAACACAGGTTTCTGCTTCCACTCTGCATCAGGACCAGAGCAGTGGAGGCTACACTCATCACTCTTCACTCTGCCTCTGTGTTCTCCCAGGATCAGTAGAGGGGGAGGGTGGAACACCCCTAGAGACCCCTCGTATTTACCTTTCATTTTCTCTGCTGTGATGGGAGAGGGGTTATTTGGGAGCTCGTGCTTGTGGTCTGGAAACACGGGAGACTGTGTGGTCCTTGAGATGGAGCTGTGCTCTGTCTGGAGCAGCTGCTGGAGGGGCCTTGTGGTTAATGCTTTGCTTCTGACATGTTGCAGCGCTGTGCCCACCGAAGGAGCAGAGGAAGGATCCGGGTTGGTCCAGGTGGCAACACAGAGACTGCAGAGGACAAGTCCACCTTTGGGAGGACACTTTCGCATCCAACTTTCTAACACAGCAATTCCTGGTAAAGGGGCCATAGCGGGTGCAGCATTTCTCGTTGAAGCTTTCAGTGGCATCCCCAGGCAAACAACATCCTGCTAACAGGGTAACAGTCTTAAAGTTAGCATAATTTGTTAATTTTCCAGTGTCTGAGAATGACTTTCCTAAAATTAAAGATCTGGGATATCCTTGTCAATATGATCCCAGTCTTTCCATTTTACAGATGAGGAAACTGAGCGGATCAGTTTCTTACGGCTGTCATAACAAATTATACAAGCTTGGTGGCTTAAAATGACTGAAATGTATTCTCTTAGACTGGAGGCCGAAGTCCAAAATCAAGTTGTTGGCAGGGCCACAGTTCCTCCTAAGGTCTAGGGGAGGATCTGTTTTCTGCATCTTTGAGCTTCTGGTGGCTGTTGGCATCCCTTGGTTCAGGTGCATCATTCCAAACCCTGCCTCCTGGTCACATGGTCTCTTCCTCTGCCATCTCCAAACTCCCTCTATCTCTCTGTTATAAGGATAAATAGGATTGCATTTATGGCCCACCTGGATAATCCTGGATGATTCCCTCTTCTCAAGATCCTTAATCACATCCTTTGCTCTATGATGTAACATCCACAGTTTCCAGGAATTAGAACGTATCTTTTTGAGGGCCACCATTTAGCTCACTCTACTCAGGCTTGCCCGAAGCTCATACAAATAGCTGCAGCAGGGTCCAGATATGAACTTGAGTGTTTGCTTCTCAAAGAGTTCAATTTTCTTCTCTAGAATTTCATAGACCATGATCCATGTAGCCACTGCCTTTCTAAATTAAACTCCAAAGTGACCCCACATGATACTGAGCATTTTAGAAACCATATCCATGAGGTCACAAAGAGTCAGACATGACTGAGTGACTGAACTGAACTGAGAAACTATATTAAATGTAGAAAGAGCTTTCAACTGCAATGAAGATGGAAATGTTTCTAAATCTTCAACTATCAATGTATATACATCTCATCAAGGACAGGGTTAGAAGTGATTATATTATTTATTTGGTAAAAACAGGGAAGTTGGGGGCTCAGGAGAATGCAAGAGTGGTTGTTCAAAAGTTGGCAAGTGGTCCAAAAATCTTCTACCCTCCCAAGAAGAAAGAAGCTGGACTTGCAAAGAAGTCCATCCTTGGCTGGAGGAATGGAATTTTTCCTCTAATAGGACATCTTAGGAAAAATAGATGGTCCTGAGGCTATTGGAATCTGATAAGTGGGTGAGTAAGTGCACTAGAGCTCTGCCACTGTGAAGCCCATTACTGTGCTGTTTCCCTTCTCACAATGAGAGAACTGCAGAATACCTATTGAGAGATGTTTTTTCTTCCCATCATGTTCTGTTGCTGATGCTCTTCACATCACTGCCTGCAAAACAACTGGGGGGATAAGCCAGCCTTCACCTGGCCATTTGAAATGACCCTCAAATGATGTATTCATATAGGACAGTCTGTTTTAAAAAGATGAGTTTTGTTTGCATTTTGGAAATGCAGTGATATTTCATTAATACTCCAGGGTAGTGTGGGATTCAAGAGGAAATCTCTTGAGTTGGTCAATGCAATCTGGGTTTTAATCAAAACCCCTCTCACTTGGTTGATGAACTGTTGAATCACATTGGGTTTCATTTTCTTCATTTCTTAAGGAGGCATTAGGTTATCCAGATGACCCACCTCAAAGGGTTGCTGGGGGTGGCTAATGAAATGGAAACTTCAGGTAAAGCATGAAATAGTGTTCAAACACAAGCAAGGCTTCATCCCAGAGTGCAGTTATTTCTCTGCGTGGATGTGTGATGGGGAAGCAGGTGGTTGGGCTTAAAGGAAATTCTAGTAGAGAAACCGAAGTTCAATGCCAATATTCCTCAGCTTCGTTGGCTCTGTTTTTATAGGTGTCAGCTGCTTTATGCCTGACATAAAGGTGGCCAACTTTGCCTTATTCACAGGGCCAGCTAAATTTTTTTTCCAGGAAAAACTCAGTATTTAATTAGACTTTCAGGAATTACCAGTGTTTGGAATTCACATTTTGAGTTGATAGTTGAGATAGTTTTGTCTGATGTGATTGTGTTCTCTGCTTGAGAGATATGATGCTGATTAAAGGGATCATGATATAAAAAGTGAGCACCTACTTATGCTTGCCTTAAAAATTGCATAACTGGACTGAGGGTTCTCTTGAAGCCACGTCTTGAACCTGAGGGTCTTTGCATATGTGAAGTCATTTTAACCTGTATTCTGCTGTCTTGATGATGAGATGAGATGCTACAAGGTGGAGTAATTACTTTCCTGTATTTTCTATATCACAGTTCCCTGATAGCTCAGCAGTAAAGAATCCGCCTGCCAATGCAGGAGACGGGGGTTTGATCCCTGTGTTGGGAAGATCTTCTGTTGAAGGAAATGGCAACCCACTCCAGTATTCTTGCATGGGAAATTCCATGGAAAGAGGGGCCTGACGGGCTACAGTCCATGGGGTTGCGAAAGAGTTGGACACAACTTAGCGACTAAAATAAGAACATTTTCGGTATCATGACCTTCTCCCACAGGTGTCCCTGTGCACATCTCAGCCAGTCACCTCCAAAAGCTCTTACAAACCAGCGCTGATGACTTCGCATCCAGGTACCTCAGTGTCAGTGACTTCACTGTGACGGAGGATCTAAAGTCATGCTATGAACATGTGTGGACCCTCTCCTGGTCCAGCCAGGTCGGGGACTTGCCCAACTTCATCAAGGTATGTATGGTATCCCTTTTGACTTTATGGATTTGGTGCTCTGGAACAATTTTGTGAAAAAAAAAAAATCTAATTATATGAATGAAAACTGTCATGATTTGTGAACTTTGTTGAAATTCTCTAGTAAAGGAGCTCAATGATCTTTCTGAAAGTTTTCAAGGTATGTTTTATATTTCATATTCCTGATAAGGCAATTTAAACATAACGTTGCCTTTTCTAACTTGATGTAGGTAACGAAATTGTTGGTCAGTGTCCACCATACAATAATTTTACATCTGTTATTGGATAATTTAAGCAGATGTGATTGACTTAGATTATCATGGAGGCAGATGGCAGAGCAGAAGGAAGTTTAGGAAAGGATTTGCTGTCTTTGGATAATGACAAAACCAGATGCTCTTGCATATTTAGGGTTTTAAAAAATAATCTAATGATCATCTAGCATTTGGTTTTATGAAGTGAAATCTGAGATGAAATTTTATTCTTGTTATTTGGCATGGCGGGTCATCTGGTTTTCAAACAAAATCCTTGGGTGGAGATGGAGGAAGGATGGAAGTCATCTCATGGCACTTGTTTCCTGATGTTTTATTTTAGTATTTTGGATTGTAAACTTGTAAAATAGAAAAGCACATGGGAACAAAATCTCTTGCAAGACTTGAGAGATCAGCATAGTATGCATTTTTTGGTAACTCTACTTGCAAATAAATATTCTTCTAGTCTACTGGGGCTTTCATTTACCACTACTTACTGTTAGGCTTCTAGATTTCAAGCCCATGTCACTCTATTTTCACTTTCTAGCTATCTGATTATTGTTAATGAATGTGAAAACACCCTTTGTCATTTGTTTCAAGCAAGAATTAGACTTCTGTTCCATGGCAGGATTCACCAGAAATGTGACCATCTTAGGTGTCTAATGAAAACCTCACCGGAGTGAACCCTGCTGTGACCACACGTGTGGTGTATGATGGTGGAGTCTTCCTTGGACCCATATTTGGAGACATGTTGGCCACTGCCAACCAATACACTCAGGTGAGAGCAGATGGGCCCCCCAAAGTGAAGAACTGGTTTCAAGTCTACTGCAGCCCCTCCTTATTTGTGATGTGGGCCAATCCCAAGGGTCAGTTTTCTAATTTGAGACAGCCTTCTAAAAGATACAGCCGTGGCTGTGCTCTTTCTACTTTCACAGGGTATGAAGAGTACTCTGAAAATACAAGTGCTTTGTAAACACAACATCCAGTTATAACTACTGATGCTCTTATGGTACCCAAAATAGAGAATCTCTCTAGCTATATACTTTTTATACCTGCTCACAGTGGTCTTGGAAAGTAAATGGGCTGAGTCAACTCCTTTTCTCTTTAAAATGTCTTTTGCACTTTCCCCTCTTATAAGTCATGTGCTTTCAATTGAGACAGTTTTAAAATGCAAAATCTATAAGAATAATATAACCAATACCTGGCTACCCAAACAAGAATTAATAATTGTTAACATTTGATGTATGATCCCTTCCCTCCATAAGCAAACACTATCATAAATGTAGTGTGTTTTTAATCTTTATTTTATAGGTAAAGACTGAGAGTCTTATCTTTTTCACCACTTTCATTTACAAGTGTTGTAGAGTTCTATTATATTAACCTCAGTCCCAGTGAGAGGGAAAGATACATAATTTATTCTAAGGGACTTCGCATTCTAGGACAAAAAAGACCCCAACCCAAATGTCCAAATCCACTCTAATCTTCAGTTATACATCCTTGTAGCAATGATGGAACAGAGGTGTCTACATCATTGGCATCTACCAGCAAAGACAGGGCTTTTCACAGGCAGTAGGTCTTAAGTTAAAAAATATAAGGTGATAAAAAGTCCTTGCACAGTTTGAATTTACTTCTATGTGACCGAGAGGGAATTTACTCCAGACTGAGCCTATCTAATTGTAAAAATATTAGATTTCTGCATATTAACCATCATTTAGACATAGCCTAACATGTTGAGTCATGCTTTACAACTGAGGGTCTATTATTGGAAAATAGAAGGGAAAAATAGAGAATAGGTGAGTCACGGCACATATGATTTTGGGCATAACACATATCAGTTTGGGCAAACTTCACAAGTCTTTTGTGAATACCCTTGAGCATATGAAATGTGTACATCTGCCTTTAATGCTTTTGCCTTTTTCCAGGTGGTTGTGCGAGTAAATGACATACCAGCTTATTGCTCAGGTTCCTGTGCCTTCCAGTACCTTGATGGGTCAACTCCTCAGGTCCACTCTGTGTGGTATGCCCTTGGTATGACGTGTCCTTGACATTGAAATGGGCATCAGCTTTATTTTTTGATTGCAGTGTAGTTGATTTGCAGTGTAATGTTAGTTTCAGGTGTTCAGCTCAGCGATTCGGTTTTATGTGTATATATAGGCCTATAAAGTGAACATGAAAGTGAAGTCGCTCAATTGTGTCTGACTCTTTGTGACCCCATGGACTGAAGACCATCAGGCTCCTCTGTCCATGGGATTCTCCAGGCAAGATTACTGGAGTGGGTTGCCATTTCCTTCTCCAGGGGATCCTTCAGACCCAGGGACTGAACCTGTATCTCCCGCATTGCAGGCAGACACTTTATGGTCTGAGCCACCAGGGAAGCCACATATACCTATAAAACTATGTGTATACATACGTGTGTATGTGTGCATGCTTGTGTGCTCAGTTGCTCAGTCATGTCTGACTCTTTGTGACCCCATGAACTTTAGCCTGTCAGGCTCCTCTGTCCATGGACTTCTTCAGGCAAGAATACTAGAGTGGGTTGCCATTTCCTACGTGTATGCTTAGTTGCTCAGTCGTGTCTGACTCTTTGCAAGTCCATGGACTATAGCCCACCAGGCTCCTCTGTCCATGGAGATTCTCCAGGCAAGAATACTGCAGTGGGTTGCCATGTTTCGCTCCAGGGGATCTTCCCAACCCAGGGATCAAACCCAGATATCCCACATTGCAGGTGAATTCTTTACTCTCTGAGTCACTAGGGAAGCCCTTTTCCACGTGATCTTCCCAACCCAGGGATCAAGCCCATGTCTCCTGCATTGGCAGGTGGATTCTTTACCACTGAGCCACCTGGGAAGCCCCATATATATGTGTATATTTGTTGTTGTTCAGTTGCTCAGTTGTGTCTGACTCTTTGTGACCCTATGGACTGCAGCACACCAGGCTTCTCTGTCCTTCACCATCTCACGGAGTTTGCTCAGACTCATATCCATTGAGTCAGTGATGCCTTACAACCATCTCGTATTCTGTTGTCCCCTTCTCCTCCTGCCTTCAGTCTTTCCCAGTATCAGGGTCTTTTTCCAATGAGTTAGTTCTTCACATCAGGTGGCCACAGTATTGGAACTTCAGCTTCAGCATCAGTCCTTCCAGTGAATATTCAGTATTGATTTCCTTTAGGATTAACTGGTTTGATGTCCTTGCAGTCCAAGGGACTCTCAAGAGTCTTCTCCAATACCAGAGTTCAAAAGCATCAATTCTTTAGCTTTCTTTATGGTCCAACTCTCACATCCACACATGACTACTGGAAAAACCATAGCTTTGACTAGACAGACCTTTGTTGGCAAAGTGATATCTCTGCCTTTTAATGTGCTGTCTAGGTTTGTCATAGCTTTTCTTCCAAGGAGTAAGCGTCTTTTAATTTCAAGGCTGCAGTCACCATGTGCAGTGATTTTGGAGCCCAATAACATAAAGTCTGTCACTGTTTCCATTGTTTCCCCATCTGTTTGCCATGAAGTGGTGGGACTGGATGCTATGATCTTAGTTTCTTGAATGTTGAGTTTTAAGCCAACATTCAAAAAACAGGTATCCATGTATACACATATGTATTCTTTTTCAGATTCTTTTCCCTTATAGATATTACAAAATATTGAGTATAGTTCCCTGTACTATGCAGCAGGTCCTTGGTGGTTATGCATTTTATGTATAGTAGTATATAAGTGTTACTCCCAAACTCCTAATTTATCCCTCCCACAACCTTTCCCCTTTGGTGACCATAAATGTAGGTTTATTTCTTTTGTGTGTCTGTATGCGGGGTGGGGGAGTGGTTACTATTTCTGTGTGTGAAGTTTAAGATTGGAGTGATTTGTTGGAGGGTATGTCCCTGGTGATGGCTGAATAGAAGGTGCTCATGGGGTAAATGTTGAGTGGCACAACAAAGGGGCAATTTTTAGCTAATCTAAATGAAATAGTCATGATTTGAAATGGTAGATTTTTAATGACTTAAAATGTATATTCTTTGTCCCTTGTTTCAAAATATTCTTTAGTTTTTCCCCATTTTTTAAACTGATTAGTGATTGGTCCACAATTTAAGTGGAGGGTTCTAGGCTAGTAAAATAAACACAGATTCCAATATATGAGTCAGCATTCAATTCCTTGAATTTTGAGAGAGGAAGGTGAGAGGGAATGGATATTTGACAGAGTTCTCATAAATGGAGTGATATTGCTGAGAGATGATTTCTTTCTTCTTTTAAGATGACATTTACCTACTGGTTTATATTACCGGAACTAGTTTCTCTGGTGATTACGAGGCCCTGCAGGTTACAGTGAACAAAACGAGTTGCAAAGTAATTTTCTCAAACCAAACAAATGTGGTGTGTCAGACAAGCCTGCTGCCTGTTGGAATGCATTGGATCTCGATGTTGGTGAGACCCTCTGGTCTTGCCATCAATGCCAGTGGAGGAGGCCTCTTCCTAAATGTGGAACCCAGACTGGACACTGTGGAGCCTTCCCGAGCTGCAGACATTGGTAATCTGGGGGCACCTGCATTGCATCTGACACTCTGAGACCTTCGTTCTTGCCAACCTGCGGGAATCTAGTCCTGCCATGTAATAAATTCCATATCCACTGTGGTTCACAGCTTTTTGTTTTCTGCCATCATCATTTCTTCTAATGAGTAATGGACGTTTGAGCCCTTAAATGAAGTCACTTGCCACATAAAATACCATAGTTTGGTTGATGGTGTCAGGCATCACAGGGTCAATCATTAAGTCACTGGAACAATCTGATCGAGTGGAAATGACAGTAGGTAGGGATTTGGGACATGTGCCTGTGTTTTCAACCTGCCAAAATCAGAAGTGTGACCTTAGATATTGCATATAGTTTGTGGGACTTAGTTTCCTTATAATGATGAGGATGGGCCTGGTATCATTTACTGAGCACCTCTTCTAGGCAGCTGTACACCCTAAATGCTAATGGTTGCCTGAAAGATGGAATTATTATCCTCATTTTTCAGATGAGATAATAGTATGGCAGAACCAATACAATGTTGTAAAGTAAAATAAATAAATAAATAAATTAAAAAAAATAGTGGTTCTAAGAGAGAGAGACCTGCTCAGGGCTTCCTGATGAAAAGTGCAAGTGGCTAGGACTTCAGCCTATGAATTTTGAGGGGGACACCGTTCAGAACTCATCTTTCTGGTGTTGAATTTAGGGCTGGGGTACCCAGTATGTGGCTTGAACCCCTCAGTACCCCAGAAGGGTCCCCGAGCCTGTGACATTCCACTACTCTTCTGTGTCCCCTGTGAGGATCTTGACTTGATTGCTTCTCCTCCTTTCCCACCTGACTCAGTGTAGGTCTTTCTTACAGCCTTGGTTGTAGAAGAGCCTTTCTGTCAGCCTTCAGGTTGTTAGCAGTGAGCTCTGCTCCACATGTAGGTGTATCTTTGATGTTTGTGTATCCTTCTACCCTGCCATCCTGATCTCTCCAGATAGAGCTGTTTTATAAGATATTTTAAATGTCCAGCCAAAGATCCCTTTACTTTTATTTTTGGAATTTTGTTTTCTGGCTATTGTAATTTATTTTTCATTGAATTTTAAAATCAGCTTGTTTAAATTAAAAATCTTTTTTGTATTTTTATCATAATTGCACTGGTGCTTTAGTTTAACCCAGAAAGATATCCCACCTTATGATGTTCATTTTCTGTACATGTACTTTAGTTTTCTTATTTAAGTTTTAACCCATCTGTTAGATTCATCAGCAGCATTTCAAAGCTTTCTTCGTTTCTTCATATTCTTGAATTGTTCTTGTCAAGATTGTTTCCAGATATTGTATCTTTTATGTTGCTATTGTATGTTGGCTCTTCTTCAATGTTATTCTTTAACCTAGAAGTCTATTGTGGTTGTGCCCTGAATCTTCAGGGCATGTTTATATATTTAACTTCAGGGTAATATTCCATTCAGTCACGTGATACTGAAAGTTTCCTTTCTCACCCTGACACATGTGCCATCTCCCCACTCTCATGTGTTTCTATTTGGTGGCTTTACTGCCTCTCCTATATCCCTTTCTGGAGAGATGGCAGACCAGAGTCATTGCTCATCCACGAGAAATGGGCTTCCTGTCCATCAGATGGATCAAGGGCTGCCCTCCAGATGGGATATCAGTGTGACTGGTGACTCCTCTTATTGACACTGTGATTGCTATAGTTGCTCCTCAGTGGTCAACGCAGAAGTCCTGATGACACCAGGTACTGATTTCTATATCATCATGGAAACCAGAACCTTGTTGGTGTGATACCGTATCACAAAGCTGGAGAGGCTAAGGCTGTCATTTAAAGATGAGGGAATGGGAATTCGCTGGTGATCTGGTGGTTAGGACTCTGCACTTTTGGATTTAGTCCCTGGTTGGGGAACTTAAGACCTGCAAGCCATGCAGTGTGGCCAAAAATTAAAAAAAAAAAAAAAAAAAGAAAAAGAAGATGAAGGAGATGAGACCAGTGAACTCAGGGACAATAGTGCAAGTGACCTGCTATAAGTGGCAGAGCAGTCTGTGGCCCTGACTCTGGGACCCTGTTCTTTCTACCATTTTATACTTCCTCTCTTATGCTCTTTTCTTGGGGAAAGAGTTTAAGTTTTATAGAATTGACAGGGATGGTATTTAAAAACCTTGAGCAGAAAGAGTTTTTGGAAACCATTTAGTTTATTTCTCCGTTCCATGACTTTGTGGTATCCTTATGTTTTATTCTTGAATATCTCCTTTTCTCTGCCCTCTAGTCACTGTATCTCCCACCTTATTTAGTAGTTTATATCTTTAACTGCAGTCTCTCTCTGCATTTTGAACGTGCCTTGTGTTTTGACTATGCAGCTTCATATTTTTATTTCACCTATTTCTCTTATGGGTAATTAATTGTTGTCTACTAGCACAGCTGTGTGTCCCATCTGAAAGTGTTGCTTCTTTACAGGAGGGCTCTGGGCCACCATCCGAGGCTCTGGGTTAGAGAATGTTAACCTGGTGTTATTTGGATCTCAGTCTTGTGTCATTAATGTCACTACAAGCAACTCACGAAGAATCCAGTGCAAAGTTCCATCCAAAGTAAGTGGAATCTTTTGACATTTCCTTTCTGGGTAGATGATCATTATTAATGTGTAGTTAATTATGTGTAAGGTTCTCAGTGGATCATTTCTTAGAACTAAGTTAACTGACATGATCTTCTCATCATGAGAGCATGCTTACTTATATTGCTTACATGGATGCACTTCTGCTATGAAGTGGGAAGCTGACCCCACGAATGTGGCTTGTAATTAGCATCAGTTAATATCTTTCAAAAGAAAATGACCAGACTGTCCCAGTCCACACTCTTAATGAATATTAGTGCCACTGAGTAAATATGTTAATCTAGTGTACATTCTGATTGTTGGTTTGCAAGACATATATCTTATAATTTTGCTTCTTTCTCAAGCAAACAACTTAGTTTTCATCAGCAATGTTGTTTTCTGGCATGGATGGGATTGGTGAAACTTGGAATATTCTAGAATATCTGCATGTATGCAAGCTAAGTCATTTCAGTCATGTCTGACTCTTTGCAACTGTATGGATTGTAGCCCACCAGGCTACTCTGTCCATGGGATTCTCCTGGCAAAAATACTGGAGTGGGTTGCCATGCCCTTCCCCAGGGGAGCTATCTGACCCAGGGATCGAACTTGGGTCTCCTGCTTGGCAGGCAGCTTCTCTACCACTAGCGCTACCTGAGAAGCCCTTCTTTTCTCCAGGGGACCTTCCCAACCCTGGGAAAGGTCTCTTGCATTATAGTCTGATTTTTTACTGTCTGAGCCACTACTTAGCCCTGGAATATCTGGTTCCTATGAAATAAATAGCTTAGTTAATCCTAGTTACTCCCTTCTGCTCTCCTGTTCCCTTAGAAGCAAGTCCCTTAGCATTCTCATCCGTCTTCAGTTGGTTCTGTCTCATAGATGGCATAAGAGGTTTGGGTCCAGGCCCTTGCCTAGTGCTGTGGGAGAGAGTCATGCTCACAGCTGAGCTTGAACCTCCTATTCAGAGTTCACTTCAGTGCCATCAACATTCCTAGTACATCCGTGATCCCCAAAGAAGGCTGTCTGCCAAACAGTAAAGATCTCTGGAAGAAGAGAGAGTTCAGAATAATCTTTGATCTTTGGTCTCATATTTTTAATCTCATCTAGTTATTCAATTATTATGAAATATTAGCTTTTATATATAAACTGCATGCAGTTCTAACATATGTTTGTATTGTAATTCATTTCCTGTTATTGGACATTTAGATAATTTCCAAAGTTTCCTATATTTATTGTGTACTCACCTTGTGCCAATATAAAAGCACAGACATATAAAGCTTTTGACACAGGTATCCAGTTGTCTGAAACTCTTTTTAAATTAATACTCTGATCGTCACATGGGTGCCTGCTTTCTGATCCCTTGGCCAACGCATTTAGTATATATTGACCATTTTAATGGGTAAAATTTTTACTGATTGAATTTCTTTCACTAGAGAGAATAAATATTAGGAAAATCAACTTTTAAATTTGAACAAAGCAATGCATGCAAAGTTCAAAAGAAAGTGATAAACAATCTCTCTCTCTCCTACCACACTTCCCCATTCTTCAAGTCCCCCTTTCTGAAACAACTACTTTCAATTCCTTTGATTATAGTTACAGAACCATTTTTTGGTTAAATCAATAAACCATATTTACATTATTAAACTATTTAAATGATAATGGTAGAATCAGGCAATATGTTTTTTTATAGTTTGTTTTTTCTTAGAGTTTTTTTTTTGTTACATGTCTTCCTTGTAATAAAAACACTCTGTATTTAAAAAAAAACCTTTATATCAGTTGCTCTTTTTTCTTGATGCCTTCTCTTCTGCTTCAATTTAACTTGGTGATTTCCAGATTTATTTTACAGGTTTCATCCTAGTGTTTCCCTTGATTGCTCTCCTGAGTAGATTCACTGTTTCTTGGAATTTCTTTCTCCTTTTTTTGGTTACTGTTTATTTTTTGAGGTCATATCTGTAAGAAATAGTCTAAGACAGAAAATGTGGGAGGGGAGTTCTCTGAGTACTTAAATGTCTGAAAGCAACTCATACTTGGTGGATAGTTTAGCAAGATATAGATGTTTATTTGAAATTGCTCTTTTTCTTTCAGAACCAATTGCTGTGTTAATTGCAAATCACTCTTATTTACTCTTTAATCTGTTAGATACTGCACTTACTCTAAGTACTAGTCACTGTGTGTGTGAGAGAAAGAGAGAGAAAGAGACTTGAAAGTAGCAAGTATATTCTTTAAAAACAATTTTCTTGAAATATATCTTTTAAACTAATTCTATATGGACTTCACTCACATCAGTCTTATTTTACAGAGTTTTGATTTTAAAAATTAATTTTCAGAGGGAAGATGGACCTACTGTGAATGTGACTGTTATCTTGGGGGACCGTCCTGTGGTTCTTGCCATGGCATTTACATATGTCTCCTCTTTAAATCCAGTAATCATGTCTCTCAGCAGAAATGGAAGCAGCATAGCAGGTAAAATACCTCATCCTGGAGGATATTTTCATTTTAGACCACTGATCTTATAAGAAGGGCAAACAATGGCCTTATTAATTTTTAATTAAGGTAGTATTATATTTTGGATGGAAGTTATTTTTCTGAAAACCTGGAGACTGATTTTCTTATTTTTGTGTGCTCAGTTGCTAAGTTCTGTCTGACTCTTTGTAACCCCATGGACTGTAGCCCACCAGACTCCTCTGTTCATGGGATTTTTGAAGCAAGAATACTGGAATGGGTTGCCATTTTCTCCTCTTGGGGATCTTCCTGGCTCAGGGATTGAACCCACATCTCCTGCACTGGCAGGCAGATTCTTACCACTGAGCCACCTGGGAAGCTCTTTCTCATCTTAGCCGTCATTAAATAAATCTCCTTATATATATTTTTCTCTCTGTAAAATTGAGAACCATTTCTATCTTGAAAATGGGAATTCAATGGTAAAAATTCAGTAAATGTTTATTGCACCTATCATGTGCCAATAATAATAGCACAGACATATAATCAGAATTAATCTTTGTCATTAATTGATAGAATTATTAGCCTCAGTTTACAGATTAGGAAACTAAGGGACAGAGAGAATAAGTAACTTGTCTAAGATGTTACTTGTAGGAAGTACTAGAGCAGGGATCTGAACTCAAGCAGCCTGGTTGCAGATTCCAAGCACCCAGTCACTTATAGTTTACTGTGAAATAGCATTTGGGGCAGCAGTTCCTATTAAAGCAGTTATTTGATATGATTAGAGAATAGTATATTTTGATGAACTTGTTCCTTGAGAGACATGTATATAAAAAAATGACTTCTTTAACATTCCAACTGCATTAAATGACTTAATCTTTGATGATTTAGATGATACAACAGGATGGAATTATGATAATTTATTATCGTGTCTGTATAGATTTAGAAAAGTAGCAGGTAACACGGTGTTTTGGTTAATTGGATGCCAGATGACAGTGTTTATGGCAGACATATCTAAAGGTTTATTATACAAGACCATCAAATTTCCCAAAGAAACAGCCTGGACGCCATCCTTCTGGTACTATTTTCATTTTCCATTGCTCAAGAGTACATAAATAAAGGGAGGTGTCCTTTAGCTTCTCAATATTATGCAGCTCAGATAGTGCAGAAGAAGAATTTGCTGCCTGAGGCGGCCAAAGTGTGTAAAATTCCTTAGTGGTATAGATTCTTCCCAACGAAGTAGAAAAGGGAGGAGGGAGCCCTGTGTTCTATTCAGATTTCAGTGATTTTGGCTTTTAATAAAATTTCCCACCTATAATGAAAAGAATAAATACATTGCATCAGTGCCTCAAAGGCATCTCATATTAGCTTGACAATTGACCAAGAGCCCAAGGAGTTCATGTTATTGATATATACAACATGATGCATTATTTGCAGGATTTCCACTTGCATTGAGATCTTTCTACAGGCAGAATAAAGAAGAACATGTTATAAAACCCCAAGTGAGGGGTACCCTATTGGGAAAGTCTCTTTTGAAAGTTGGAGGGTATTAATATATATCTCCATCAAGGGGATGCTGATGCTGATGATGACAACAGAGTCAAGAATAAATAAGAGAAAGAGGAAGAGGAGCAGGGGAAGGAGGAGGAAGAGTTTGATGTGAGGGATCATTAGTGTGGTTTTTGTCATCAGCGCTAGATTTGAATGAATCTGAACTTAAACACTCCCTGGGCAAGTTACTTAAATATTTTTGCTTTTTTTTTTAATGAAAAATGTGCTGGCATGTTTATTTTTAATATTTATTAATTTGTTCTTAGTTGTGGCACTCAGGATCTTTGATCTTTGTTATGGCATGAGAACTCTTAGTTGCAGCATGCAGGATCTAGTTCCCTGACCAGGGATTAAACCTAGGCTGTCTGCATTGGGAGCATGGAGTCTTAGCCATTGGACCACTCCCATAACTTTCTTTATTTTTAGTGTCTCCAGTTAGGTGGGAATAATCCTTTCAAGGTGATTGGGAAAAATGGAGGTAAACTAGGTAACAGTACCTAGCCCACCCAGGAGCTAACATAGATTAAGCACTCAATAAATGCTTTGTCAAAGTGAACGCCATCATTCTGCCAGATACTGTATGTGGAATAAATGGGTCAAAGACGACCTCTGTACACTGGCCCCATGTGACTTCTTCCTTTAAGCAGGCTGGGATCCATCAGCTGAAAACTCCGCCAATGCCAAATTCAAATTCTTTCACACCCAGCTGTTTGAAAGAAAGAAAGAAAGAAGGAAAGAAGGAAAGAGAAGTCACTTAGTCGTGTCTGACTTTTTGTCATCCCATGGACTGTAGCCTACCAACAGGCTACTCTGTCCATGGAATTTTCCATGCAAGAGTATTGGAGTGGGTTGCCATTTCCATCTCCAGGGGATCTTCCTGACCCTGGGATCGAACCCAGGTCTCCCTCATTGCAGGCAGACACTTTACCATCTGAGCTACCAGGGAAGCCGCGCCCCCCCCACCCCACCCCAGACCCATAAGCATGGCAACCCACTCCAATACTCTTGCATGGAAAATTCCATGGACGGAGTAGCCTGGTAGGCTAGAGTCCATGGGATGACGAAAAGTCGGACACGACTGAGTGACTTCACTTTCTTTCTTTCTTTCAAACAGCTGGGTGTGAAAGAATTGGAAAGAATTTGACCTTTTAGAGCCTATCTGCTTTACACACCCTACAAAAATGTGCTTAACATCTGATAGCCATAGATCAGATCAACCTGGGGGACTCAGAGCCATTACCACCCTGCAAAGCTCTCTGACCCAGAAACTACCCACTGTGATGCTGAGTGACTCATTATGTGAGGGACATAGAAGCTGCCTCTCTGATCTCTTTCTCCCCTAGGAGTTCTTTGCCCGTCTCCTCTTCTGGGTGTCAGTCTCTGACTGATGCTTCTGGAAGGTCTCCAGCTGGCAGATTTCCCCACCTATGGAACCTGTCAAAGCACCATCTGTATAAATCTTGTTCTGTGCTATGGCCACCTTGTGATCATGACTTCTCAGTCAACCCTGAAATTTTTATACTCACTAAACTGAGGCTTCAGACCTGAGAGTAGAAACGAGGTTGGGAAGATAGGAAGAAGTAAAGAGGATGTGGAACAGGGAAGAAAATGAAGTTAGCTTTCTTCATCTTCAGCCACAGAACCATCTTTAACTTGGCCTCTTTCTATACGATCCTTACCTGTATCCACATGTACCTGGTCTTCCAGGAAGTCACCCCATTCTCTTTCCTTCTCTCCAAGTCACTGAGTGATTAAATGAGAAATTGCTACAAAAGGAAAAGCTTTGGGTAAATCTGAAGTTTTTAGAATCAAAGTGTAAATCCTTGACTCTCTATCAGTCCCTATGGGGATTTATCTTTCAAATTGAATTTCAGGCACCATCTTGCCCACACGGCCTTTCTTGATATTCAGACGGTGGCTCTGATTTGAACAATGCCATGCCTAATTTCTGCCTCTGTATGGCTTGTCTTGTTCTGAAGGTGTCTTTTTTGACACCTATTTTTATTAACTTTGGAGGTTCTTTGAGGGCAGGGGCCATATTTAACTTATTTTGTGCCTCTGTGGCATATTCTTATTTATACTCATGAAATATTTGAGATAAAATGAAGTGTATTCATTTTATTCATGTACAATGAATGCTCATGGTATACCTGGCATTTTAGTAGAGTTGCTAATAAACTAAAAAGGCACTGAGATATTTACAAGACTGGGCTCAGGCCCTCACATTTCCATTAATCATCTCTGAGACCTAGACTTCTGAGCCTTGGTTTCCTCAAAAGCAAAATGCTGGTTTTGCTAACTGTCCAAATAGTGTTATCAGGACAGTGTGAGGGTCAAATGGGATAGTATAGGTGAAAGGACTCTATAATTGTGAATTGTTGTTGTTCAGTCACTCCGTTGTATCTGACTTTTTGCAACCCCATGGACTGCAGCATGCCAGGCTTCCCTGTGAATGACTGAATGCATATATAGCATTGCTATGGAGCTCAGTGCATACTGGAGACAGAGTTTTAGATTTTCATCTTCAGAGAAGTAGAGGCTAAAAAAGAGGTCATGAGGTGTTACTTTCTCATTATGAAGACCATCATAACTACTCGATTTGCCTTTACACTGAGATGAACTAGTGCTTCTTGAATATAATCATTCTGACAATTTTGCTTTCTGTGCCCTTGAGGTTATAGGCTGTATCTCCATTAAAAGGGTTGTAAGTTTCACGAAAAAAAATTAGGTTGACATTAAAACTCTTGATTAGAGTATTATGCACAGTACTGACCACGTGTTTAATCCAGAAAGATAGTTTTAGAATTGTATACGTGATTGAAGCATTAATCCACTTCACAGGGGCTAATGGATTTTCTTCAACATAGGAGGTGAGATCCTTTCCATTGGAATGGCGCTGCCAGTGAACCACACAGATCTGGATGCTGAAGTCCGCATCGGGGACACCAGGGCTTGGGTCCAAAGGCAGACACCTCAGGGCCTGGAAGTGGTGCTCCCCCCGCTGCCTGCCGGGCTCCATGGAATCTCAGTCTCCATCAATGGAGTCCACATTCATGCACAAGGGTGAGGTGGACTCCTGCCATTCATTATAGCTCTCCTGATGATTTAATGATTCAGTTGAAGAATTCTAGCTTTGAGTTAAGTCATTATTTTTTTCTTCTTTTAACTTCTCTTAAGTTAAGAGATAAACTCGTGAGAATCCTAAAATTTGAACAAATCTTAGAGATCCTACAGGACAGTTCACTCTCAAGTCTAATTTTTGGCTTACTAGTTGGGGAAAGAACTTTCTGGAGCTGAGATGTCATGTCTCTTGGTTTGGCTGGGGTGGGTTGGGCACCTCTATGTCAGGAGGAAGAATCTGTGCTTAATAAGAGACTGATTTCACTAAGACCTTTAATTAGACTGGGCTTTGAGTAAATGCCATCAATTACTGTACAAGCTGCTCTCAGTCCTCTTCACCCTGAAGTCTCTCTGCTCAGCATTTCTCTGGAAGTTCCCTCGCTTCATTCCAGAAAGTAGCTAAATTCAGGGAGACTGATGTCCCCACCTGGTGTTGGTGCAGGAAAACATCACCGCAGATTCTCTTCTACACCATTTCCCTCTTTCTCTGGTGGGCAGTGCTGATCTCATGTGCTTTGCATCACAGCCCTTTTTCTCTTTTCTTCTCCTCCAGTATACACATCTCTGCTGTTTTGTGCCTTCTTTTCTCTTCTCCTGACTTTCAGTTATTTCATAACCATCTCCCCATTTTCTGTAGGGTGGATCTTCACATCCAGTACATCACAGAAGTCTTTAGCATCCAGCCTTGCTGTGGGTCCGTTGTGGGTAAGTGGCTCTGACCTGACTGGTTTCATTTATTCTGTAAGTCTATGCCCTGGATATTCAGATTTTGTTCCTGGATTAATTAACTAGTGAGACCAGAGATGGGGCTGAAGGGAGAGGCACTTTTCCTTGCCCTGGGAACTGAGTGGTGTACTTTGGAGAGTGTGAAACTCAGGATTCTTTAGCCCAGTGAGTTCAGGAAATTAAAGAATTTTTATGAAAAAGAGATGTGCCCAGTTTCCTTTTCTTTTTTTTTTTTTAATGGAAGGAGGCTGAAATATCTAAAAAGTGGCACATCTTGAGTACATATCACTAAATCACTTTGCTGTACACCAGAAATGAGCATGATATTGTAGATCAACTATAGTTCAATTGAAAAAAAAAACCCAGAAAACAAGGGAAGAGCTTCCTGAGTTAGTCATTTCGATACTGCTTATGCAAGGAGAGGAGACATGAGTCTCTGATGTCTTTACTTGCTCTGGGATGTGAATGAAGGACCAAACAGAGTCGGGGATGGATGGGAAGGAGGGGGTGAAAGGGAGGTCCATGAGAGAGGGAATGTATTTATACGAATAGCTGATTCACTTTGTTGTTCAGCAGAAACTAACACAACAATATAAAGCAACTATACTGCACTAATTAAAAGAAAAAGAAACACAAATGCCAATATGGGAGATGTCAGGACCGGACAAATAGAGAAGTATAGAAAATTATTCATCTTCAGAAAAAAAAATGAAAGCTATATATTTGCATATGATAATCATTGTGACAGTGTATGAAATAGCACATAATTCATTAGAATTTTCTTTTTGAAGTATAGTTGATTTACAATGTTGTGTTAGTCTCAGGTATACAGTAAAGTGAATATATATACATATATCCACTCTTTTTTAGATTCTTTTTCCATGTAGGCCATTACAGAGTATTGAAGTGTTCCCTGTGTTCTATAGTAGGTACATTATCCTTTTTGAACATAGTATAATCCTTTTAAAATCTGCTTTACATTACCACTGATTTGGTGATGATAAGGGGTACGTGGCTCCCATCCCTGTCCTGTAGATAGGGTTTGATTGGCCCTAAACCAGAAAGTGAGACAATATGACTATGGCAGCAAAATCACAAGTATGTTTCAGTGGCTCTTGATATGTCACATACAAATACACATATGACTATGTAACATATGGATTACTGAAACATTATATAAACTAATATAGAAGATAAGTAGAAGAATTCAACAAATTTGATTTTTCATCAATGTGTAAGTTGAATATCAGTTCAGTTCAGTTCAGGTGCTCAGTTGTGTCCAACTCTGTGACCCCATGAATTGCAGCACGCCAGGCTTCCCTGTCCATCACCAACTGCCAGAGCTTGCTCAAACTCATGTCCATTGAGTCGGTGATGCCATTCAACCATCTCATACTCTGTCATCCCCTTCTCCTCCCACCTTCAATCTTTCCTAGCATCATGGTCTTTTCCAGTGAGTCAGTTCTTCGCATCAGGTGGCCAAAGTATTGGAGCTTTAGTTTCAGCATCAGTCCTTCCAATGAATATTCAGGACTGATTTCCTTTAGGATTGAGTGGTTTGATCTCCTTGCAGTCCAAGAGACTCTCAAGAGTCTTCTCTAACACCACAGTTCAAAACCATCATTTCTTCAGTGCTCAGCTTTCCTTATGGTCCAATTCTCACATGCATACATGACTACTGACAAAATCATAGCTTTGACTAGACAGAGCTTTGTTGACAAAGTAATGTCTCTGCTTTTTAATATGCTGTCTAGTTTGGTCATATATAGAACTATATACATATACTCTGTGTAGTAATATAGAGAATAATATGGAATAATAGGGCAGTTAATACAATGGATGATAAGAAGACTAGAGAATTTGATTTTTTATTAATGTATATGTTGTATATATGTATATATGAATTATACTCTTTCTACATAGTAATATATAGAATAATGTAGAATAGCATGTATGATAATATAGCAGATGATGAGAGCACTTCAAGAAATTTGATTTTTCATTAGTGTTGAAGTTGTCTAGGATCTATAAATATACTTGCAAATATATTTTGTTTTAAATTTTATGAACATTCTTATAGAATAATGTGTTGCTTTACTGCCATGTGAATTTCAGCCCGTCTGACTCCTGCCAAAATGGTCATACATTTAACACTGGTGGGGTGAGGTGAGAGAATTTCACCAACACCCCACCTTTCACTTAGTTGTGCTGGGGCTCACACAGCTGCTGTGAGTTCCTAGTTCTGCAATACCAGCTTCTCAGTTTTTTTTCTCAATATTTGTGCTTCAGGTGGAACCATCCTCAGCATCTCAGGAAGAGGGTTCAGCAGGGACCGAAGTTTGCTTTGGGTGCTGGTGGACAATCGGTCCTGTGACATTGTGAACTCAACAGAGACCAACGTCTGGTGTGAGACCCCGCCGCCAGCCGCCCTGCCGCTGAGCACCCCAGTCCCTGTGGAGGTCTGGGCTGGCAGCAAGCCCTTCCCCCACCAACCTTCGCCTCGCCTGGTGGGGAAGGGCTTCACCTTCACGTATGAAGTGGCAGCAACACCAGTGGTCACTGCCACGCGAGGAGAAGTCACGAATCACAGCCTGAGGCTCTATGTGGAGGGACAGAATCTCTCTGACTCAGTGGTCCTTCTGGGTAACTTGAGCTGTGATCTCCAGACCCCATCTCCCGGGAGCAACTTGAGCCTGGCTGGGTGCGCTTTTCCTCTTGACACTTTGGAGGCCGGCCTCTATCCTCTCCAAATACACCAGAGGCAGATGGGGTTTGCTGACATGTCTGCGGTGCCCCAGCAGTGTGTGGTGACGCCTCAGATAACCGCCATTTTCCCAACACGCGGGTCCACTTGTGGAGGGACTGTTCTCACAGTGAGGGGCTTGGCTCTCCACTCCAGCAGGAGGTCAGTGGAGGTTGACCTCTCGGGTCCCTTTACTTGTGTGATTTTGAGTTTCGGGGACCAGACAGTTCTCTGCCAGATTACCCCCGTGGGTGACCCCTTGCCTGGTGGTTCCTTCACCCTGAATGTCACTGTCCTGGTGAATGGACTGCCCAGCACGTGTCAGGGGAATTGCACTCTTTTCTTAAGTGAAGAGACAACTTCTATCGTGGATGCTTGGACCACAAACATCAATGGGTCTCTGACCACAGTGCTAATTAAGGGTCAGAGGTTAGGTATCACGGCTGATGAGTCAGTGGTGTTTGTGGATGATTGTCTTGCTTGCACTGTGACTTTCCATAACAGAAGCCACGTGGCGTGTTGGATAAGTGACTTGTCCCCTGGACCTCACTACCTATCTGTTTTTCATACAAGATATGGGTACGCCTGTTCTGGTAACTTTTCCAGACACTTCCATGTTTTGCCTCAAGTGTTTCATTATTTCCCCAAGAATTTCAGCCTCCTTGGTGGAAGCCTCTTGACCTTGGAGGGCACAGCCTTGAAGGGACTGAACTCCACGTTAGTCTACATTGGCCAGCAGGCCTGCCTGACAGTGAGCCTCAGCTCTGAGCTTATCCAATGTGCTGTTCCTGCAGGGAATGGCTCTGCTTCCCTGGACATAGAGGTAGATGGACTTTCCTATAAGATGGGAGTCATTGGTTACAGCAGTGCCTTCACTCCCGAATTGCTCTCTGTTTCTCAGACTGATGATGTCTTAACCTTTTCGGTAGCCGGGATCTCAGGAGCTACAAATGTAGACATTTTTGTTGGGATGTCCCCCTGTGTGGGTGTCTCTGGCAACCATACCCTTCTCCACTGTGTGGTCCCATCCCTTCCGGCCGGGGAGTACCAAGTCAGAGGTTACGACCGCATGAGAGGGTGGGCCTCGTCCGTCCTGGTGTTCACTTCCAGAGTGACCATTGCAGCAGTGACCGAGAACTTTGGTAAGTCAGATAGATGAGGCAGAGAGCTTTCTTTATGTAAGTGGATTAATAGCTCCTCTCACCACTCACTCACAAGGTAGGAAATCAGCATCAGTCTGAACGACAGAAGAAGAGAGAAGCCGGTTGGCCTCTTACAGTCCCAGCTGCCTCCTAAAAGTTTGTCATGCTCCATTTATGAAGCTTTTTTTTTAATTGAGGGGATTGTGCATATTCTCTAAGTGTTTGATTGTCTTTTAATTTGATGCATTAACCCGCTTTAATTTGTGTTTTAAATTAAATAATACCATTTGTAAGAGCTCATAATTTGATCATTTAAGTAGAGCATAAATGCTTTCATCTATTTTTAGACCTATTTGCCAATTTGAATTGTTTTAAATGTATTAAATATGATTAATTTTTATCATTTTGTACTGTTTCACAGATGAATTCATACTCCATCAATAACAGGCCAATTGTGCAGTATAACTGCATTGGTTGAACTTTCTCTCTTTTTAGATATACTGCAGTGTGCTTTGCCTTTTCTTACAGCGAAGGTTTGGGTTTCTGTTCCCTTAATGTCTTCTTACACTTAAGATGGGGCTTCCCAGGTGGCGCTAGTGGTAAAGAACCCACCTGCCAATGCAGGAGACATAAGAGATGTGGGTTCCATCCCTGGGTGGGGAAGATACCCTGGAGGAGGCATGGCAACCCACTCCAGTATTCTTGCCTGGAGAACCCCATGGACAGAGGAGCCTGGTGGGTTACAGTCCATGGGGCTGTAAAGAGTCGGACACAACTGAAGTGACTTAGCACATAAACACACTTAAGATAGTTCAAATGTGATTGTGATGCAGAAAGTTTAGAAGAAGTCATGGAACAGGATCTTAGACTGATGAAGTACCAATCTAATTTTTTGGAACACATGTGTCCGACCTCAACTGGGTGAGATATATAGGGATTGGGGCTTGTTTCTAAGTCTGTCACTATCTTAGCTGGGTAACTTTTTTAAGCCTCAGCATTATTATTTGATAAAAGGTTGGGGCTGGTTTTTCCTCCCTAGTTCTCCTTTCAACTCTCTAAGAATCCATGATTTTTAGGCAAAAGAGCAGGGGTAAGAATGTACCCAGGCAAAAACTTGGTCAGGTGGCTGTGTAAGTACCACCTAGACTTCACATGAAGGTGGGAGAAGCTGGAATCTTAGCATGGACTAGAGATTTCAACCGGCATTTTCCTTTATTGGTTCTCATACTGAAGCAAAACATATTGTCTTGACTTTACCCATTTGATAGGCATACTTCTTACATGGCAGATAGGAATGTAAACCAGGGCAACGTTATTTTGGAGAGAAATCTGGCCATATCCTTCCAAACTAAAAATTTACTTTTCTGTTGACCTAGTAATTCCATGTCTAAGAGTTTGCATCATTTTTATTCATATAAGTGTATAGTTCATTGCAGCATTTTTAATTGCAGCAAAAGGGGAGATATTATGGAACTATTCCTGATAGCTCAGTTGGTAAAGAATCTGCCTGCAATGCAGGAGACCCAGGTTCAATTCCTGGGTTTTGAAGATCCCCTGGAAAAGGGATAGGCCACCCACTTCAGTATTCTTGGGCTTCCTTGGTGACTCAGCTAGTAAAGAATCCTCCTGCAATGTGGGAGACCTGGGCTCAATCTCTGGGTTGGGAAGATTCCCTGGAGAAGGGAAAGGCTACCCACTCCAGTACAGTATTCTGTACTGGAGAATTCCATGGACTGTATAGTCCATCAGGTCACAAAGAGTTGGACACGACTGAGTGACTTTCACTTTTACTTTCATTAATCAACAAGAAAATTGCTCAATACATTAGGGTCTAATCATATAATGGAATTCTAAGTGTCTATTAAAATGAAAACCTGGATCTCTCTCTCTCTCTCTCTCTATATATATATATATATAAAATGTATATAGACTTGGAGAGAGATTTATGCTGCATTTCTAATTAAAAAATAAGTCATAGAATGCTATGTATAGAATGATCAGTTTATAGTAAAATAGTCTATATGCTTTAGAAATTCCTAAAGGATTCACGAGAAACTAGACATGTCTTTTTCTAGGGAGTGAGATAAGTAGGTAACGGAAGTTTTACTTTCATTGTGTACTCTCCTGTATAAAAAGTTTATAAACTATAAACAAGCATTATTTTCATACATAAGAATTATGACACTTCATAGGTTGTTGAGTATGACTGGGGTTTGACAGAACAAGGGCTGTGGGCTTCAGAGCTCAGAGCTTAGTGAGAGGAAACTGAGAAAATCGGGGATCCCAGGCCAATTGTGTGGACTCCGGTGGGCATGGAAAGAAGGGTGGGCAGCGAGAAAGCATGGGCTTGAATTTTGAGAAAAAAAATATTTGCCTCTGTGATGGTAAACTCCGCATTTTGTCTTTAAAGGCCACCTAGGTGGGAGGCTCGTGCATGTGTTTGGAGCAGGATTTTCTCCCGGGAACATCTCAGCTGCCGTGTGTGGTGCTCCCTGCCAAGTCTTGGCTAATGCGACGGTGTCTGCCTTCAGCTGCTTGGTTCTGCCCCTTGATGGTCAGTAAAAACACCATATTTGTTTTATAAAGAGTAGGTGTGAAATTAGCATACTCTGGTTAACTCCATTTTTTTGGGTAATTCATGCTCTATTGACTCAATTTTTCTGTTTGTTTCTGTGGAAAAAGTTTTCTCTGATCCCCATGTAAAATGGTAGTTAGTATGGAGGACCGCCTATTAAGATGACTCATAATAGCTTTTTTTGTCGTATTAATAACAGCAAAAAATTTATCACATATTCTTGACAGCAGTTCTGTGATGATGGGGAAAGTGATTCTGAGTTGTGAATACTAGTTTCAATGGCAGCATAGGCATCAGGGAGAAAATAGTCTCTTGGTCTCCTGAGGTGGGGCTGCTGGAAATGTCTGCCTACTGGAAGTACTAGTGAAGGGATTACATCATCTGGCTGGAAATGTCTTGCACATTAGTGTGCTCAGGTCCTGAATCTTATTATAGGCAAAAGGGTCAATGTTGACATTATCCTTTTATTCTGTAAAGTCCAGATAATTATCTGAGCCGTAACTCAGTAAAATAACCACGATCTCTCATTGCTTTAAGCTTTGTTGTAGTTGTTTGTTGCTGTTTAGCCGCTAAGTCATGTCCGATTCTTTGTGACTCAATGGACTGTAGCCCGCCAGGCTCCTCTGTCCGTGGGATTTTCCAGGAAAGAATACTAGGATGGGCTGCTCTTTCCTTCTTCAGGTGATCTTCCCATCCCAGGGATTGAACCTGCCTTTCCTGCATTGGCAGACAGATTCTTTATCCCTGAACCACCTGGGAAGCCCTTTAAGCTTTGCAGTCATCATGTAAAATATGGCATGGGAAGCTGTGTCTTTGTGGGGTGCGAGGGTTAGAATGCAAAGTGCAAGGTTTGATTTTCCCACGAAGCTCACAACACATACTAACTGCCCACTGAGCTTCAGAAAAAGGTTTCAGGGATGAAACTGCCGTTTATCACTACAGGGTCAGCTAAACCATGTGATTATATTGTTTGCATAGTCATACATCTTGTACCTGTGCACTTAAAAACCATTTGCCCTCATGTTTTCTGTATAATGCTTTAAGTTATATTCCTAATTTATGTGTCAGCAACTTGGCTGTGGGTAAAAGACTTACAGTGATAAAAGCATCACTTCATCTGAGCTTGGACCAAAATTCCATGATGTACAATACTATTGTGCTGGCAGTTTGCACTGGATTGTCTTAGACCAGAAGGAGGAAGGAGAGGAGCGGGGAAAGGAAGAGGAGGAGAAACAACCCTTGTTTAAAATACCAGAAACTGAGGGTCTTATTATCATCAGGTATATAAGCAGAACATTATAGACGAGAGGAGTATTCTACTTAAGATTCTGCAGTAGGAAATTTAGGATATGGTAGAAAA
This sequence comes from Cervus canadensis, assembly GCF_019320065.1. Taxonomy (NCBI): domain Eukaryota; kingdom Metazoa; phylum Chordata; class Mammalia; order Artiodactyla; family Cervidae; genus Cervus; species Cervus canadensis. The sequence continues at coordinate 27,362,484 of NC_057413.1, forward strand.
TTTAAGTTAATATATCTGTTTCTCTGCTCTCACTCCTATGCATAGAGCTGTTCTGGCTTAGGGGATGTGCAAAATCAATGTCTGATGAAAGAATTAATAAGGGAATTGGGAAATGGTGGAAACATAAAATGTTAGTTGCTCAGATGTGTTCCACTCATTGCGACCCCATGGACTGTAGCCTGCTAGTGTCCTCTGTCTATGGGATTCACCAGACAAGAATACTGGAGTGGGTAACCACTGCCTTCTCCAGGGGATCTTCCCGAACCAGGGATCAAACTTGGGTCTCCTACATTGCTGGAGTATTCTTTACCCTCCGAGTCACCAGGGAAACATAAAATCAACCATTTCTAGGTCCTAATATTTAAGAAATGCTGCTACAGTTTTTTTTTTTTTTTGTGGGGGAAGGTGCGGCTTTCACATATACACTGTTTAAATCAGCCAACCTCTTGCTATTGTTTCAAGACAACCAGTTTCAACCAGAAGTACGAACTTAAAAACCATGAGGTCAGGGTTAGAAAAGCTGTGTTTTATTGGGAGTTTCATAACTCATAGGAGGAGAATAAAATAAATTATTATATTTAATGAGATTTGGTTAAATTTATAAAAAGACTTTTCAAAATTTCTTGATTTTTAAGAGAAAAATGAGTGAGAAGCTGTGACTCTTACTCTTACCACTAGGTGTCAGCAAACACTCATTGATTGCGCAAGGGCTGCTCATTTATTCCAGGGAAATAGATAATTTGACTTTTCCTTTTTCATTAAAAAATAAGTCTTTTAAAAGATGTCTAAAGATGGGGAGGAACTTGTGAAATCCTACTCCATTGGCTTCTTACTTAAGATCCAAGATGGAAGTTGGGAATTCTATGAATCTCTGAAATTGAATAAAATATTTTGAGACTATGATTATGTATTTTTTCCCCCAAGAAGTAGGTCTATAATGGACATCAAATTGTCAGAGGGATGTATCTCAGAAATTGCTAAAAACTACTAATAATTCCCCTACCTTCAGAAAGGACTGTATAGAATCAAGTTAGTTAAGAATCTGTTATACTTTAAAAGATTTTTTTAGCGGGCAGTTTCACAGCAGTAACCCCCTCAAGTGTTTCACAGTTACTCTTTCCAGAGAAATCTGTCCTTTTCCCTAATGCTCCCCACTCTATTTTATTCACCTTAATCAGTTGGAAGCCTTTGGGAAAGCTGAGTAATTTCAGTTCTTCTAACACAATGCTTCTCAATGATATTATTATCGAGAATTATATTATTATGGAAGGATTATTGAAAAAAATGTATTATTACTGGGGCAGCAAGAGTAGCAGCACTTGGGAGTCTGTTAGAAATGCACAACCTTGGGAACTGCTGTATCAGTAAACATTTTGGTATTTCTCTTCTGAGACTCTGTAGAAATATGGAATTCACTATGCTGTATCCTTGAAATTAATGTAGTATTGTAAATCAACTATACTTCAATAAAGTTTTTTTTAAAGGTGAAGCTTTTAAAAAAGTCCTTTTTCTGCTTTGGGGTCATTCATCTTTACTTTTGGGCTTCTCCAGTGGCTCAGCAGTAAAGAATCCGCCTGTGATGCAGGAGATGGCAGGAGACCTGTGTTCAATCCCTGGATCGGGAAGATCCCCTGGCAGAGGGCATGGCAACCCACTCCAGAATTCTTGACTGGGGAATCTCATGGTCAGAGGAGCCTGGCGGGTTACAGTCCATAGGGTTGCAAAGAGTCGGACCTGACTGAAGAGACTGAACACGCATGCATGCATCTTTACTTTTCCCTCAAATTATACTTCTGATGAAAGAAGAATTTTACTTTTTCATATGATAGGTTGTTACAGCACCTTGTCAGTTTAACAGTCAGTATTTGTTTAAAATCAGCAAGATATTTGATCTTTTGGTTTCCTGCATTTATATCTTGAATTATATGATATGACTTCTTCATGGAAACTGATTTTTTCTGTAAGGTGTGAAAACCTAAAGTGATTAAGGTTACACAGCTATTTCGTGGCAGAACCTTGAGTAAAATTGAGTAAAATTCATGGATTCTGATCCCCAGCACTGGGCATTTATCATAATCCACCTTGTCAATTTGCATCTACCTAATCGCCCATTATGAGTTCATTATTTTATAGATGTTAAGCCTGTTTTTATTTGCCCTAGGGCTTACTACTGGAAAGTTCTCATGTTTTCTCTGTCCATGTGAGAGTCTTACTTTCCAGACGTTTTAACTGCTATAATTCTTTGGGAACACAGTCACAGAACCTACTACATGTCAGGTGCTTCAGAATGTACCGGCAAAAATAGTAACTATTTTTGTGTGAATGAGTAATGGCAAGCCCTCTTGTGTGCTTGCCTCATCCCTTGCTGCCTGCAGTCGTGTGATATGGGCAGGTGTCAGCTTCAAGCTCATAGTCCTTGATAACACGTGTTCTGTACCTGAGTGAACAGGCTAGCTCCTGAGGTAGAGGCTAGAGAAATTTTTTTTTTTTTCTGTTTGATTAAGGTTTTCAGGCAGAGGTACTCCCAAACCATCTCACATAGAGACTTGTTCATGCTTAGTCATTTTGTCATGTCCAGCTCTTTGCAATCCCGTGGGCTGTAGCCTGCCAGGCTCCTCTGTCTATAGGATTCTCCAGGCAGAATACTGGAGAATCCAAGAATACTGGAGTGGGTTGTCATTTCCTACTCCAAAGGAAGTAGGAAATGGCAGACTTGTTCATCCTCCTGTAAAAAGTTATTACCAGTCTGCCTTGGTGATGCTTTTTACATTGTGTCTCGTGACCTGGGAAGAAATGGTCTCAGGGTCAGAGAGCTTTAAATCATTGCTTTTCTTCTTTATGAAATGTTAATAGAACTCTATATGAAAATCAAGAACTTCAGTTAATCAAGAGATCCCATAAAGAGAATGAGAAGTCTAGCCACAAATCTGGAGAAGGTGTTAATAAGCATGTAATTTCTTTAGGATTAGTACTCAGAGTATAAAATGGCACAAATCAATAAGGAAAAGATAAGCATTCCAGTAGAACAAAGGGGCAAGTGACCTACATGGGAAGTTCGTAGAAGACAAAATAGGAGTTATTACTAAATATACAAAAAGCTGTTCAACCTAAAAAATAAAGATGACAATGCAAATTAAGGCCATAATGAGATGCTTTTGTATACTCACTGGACTGACCAAAATTAAGTCTGATAATCTTAAGTGCTGGCAATTTTGTGGATTACTGGGAACCCATAAAGATAGGAAAGTAAAATGGCACAAACAATTTTCTTAGAGACATATACTCTAGAGAAAATGCATTACATATTTGTAGTGGCAAAAGCTGGGAAATTCCCCAAAGTCCATTGGTGACAGAATAGGCAAATATATTGTAGTACTTTCACATGAAGCAGTGTTGAACAGCAGAGAAAATATTTGAACAGCAGTTATGTGTGATAATATGGCTGAATCTTGAAAACATAATATTGAGTGAAGAAAGCAGGTCTAAGAATATTATGCCATGTATAACTTTCTAAAGTTCAAAAGGAAGTAAAAGTCAACCACCTTCTGTCTAGTGGTTGTTTCTGAGAATGAGGAGGAAGTGGTAGACTTGGCCAGGAGCACGTAGATTGGCAAGCATTGTGATGGTGTCAGACTTTATGTTGGCTGATCCTGTGGTACATTCACATGAGTTTTTTTTTTTTTACTTGGATGATTCATATTTTACAAAAGCATGATTTATATCCTTCTGTATGTGTTATGTATATCTAATACAGATTTTAAAAAATTAATTAATGCATTTTATTGGAGAATAATTACAATATTGTGGTGTTTTTTTCCATACATGGACATGTGTTATTTATTACTGGGGATATAGTTGCTTTGGGCTTCCCTGGTAGCTCAGCTGGTAAAAAATCTGCCTGTAACGCAGGAGACTCCACTTCGATTCCCAGGTCAAGAAGATCCTCTGGAGAAGAGACAGGCTACCCACTCCAGTATTCATGGGCTTCCCTGGTGGTTCAGATGGTAAAGAATCCACTTGCAATGCAGAAGACCTGGGTTCAATCCCGGGTAGGGAAGATCCCCTGGAAGAGGGCATGGCAACCCACTCCAGTGTTCTTGCCTGCAGAATCCACATGGATAGAGGAGCCTGGTGGGCTACAGTCCCTGGGGTCACAACGAGTCAGACACGACTGAGCAGCTAAGCACAGCACAGCACACAGTTGCGTTACCACGTTGTGTGAGTTTCTGCCGTATAATAACATAAATCAGCTAGGCCTGTTAGGTCGCTTCAGTCATGTCTGACTTTTTGCAATCCTATGGACGTAGCCCACCAGGCTCCTCTGTCCATAGGATTTTCCAGGCAAGAATGCTGGAGTGGGTTGCCATTTCCTACTCCAGGGGATCTTCTTGACTCAGGGATCGAACCCACATCTCTTATGTCTCCTGCGTTGGCAGGTGGGTTCTTTACTCCTAGTGCCACCTGGGAATCAGCTATGTGTATATGTATATCCCTTCCCTCTTGAACCTCTGTCCCACTGCCCCCCCTTCCCATCCCATCTATCTAGGTAATCACAGGGCACAGACTGAGCTCCCTGTGTTATGCAGCAGGTTCCTCCTAGCTGTCTGTTTTACACGTGGTAGTGTATATATGTCAATCCTAATCTCTCAGCTCCACCCACCCTCCCCTCCCCCAGCCTTATGTCCACGTGTCCATTATGTCCATTCTCTATGTCTGTGTCTCTATTCCTGCCCTGCTAATAGGTTCATCTGTATCATTTTTCAAGATTCCACATATGCATTAATATATGATGTTTGTTTCTCTGATTTTTAAGAAGAGTAAATGAGTAAGTTTATTTTCCTATTGGTCAAAGTGCAGCACATGGGCTTGGTTGATGAAACAATGTGAGACCTTCAGTTCTTCCTGTGGTTATCACCTAAACCAACAGTGACTATTTCCTGCAGTGTCCTTAGCTTCCCTGTGTGACCTGAGGCCTGAGGAGGAGGACTGCGAGACCTCCAGCTGCAGCTATGTGCACTGTGATTTGATCATCACTGTTGGGACAGAGAGCCCGCCGGAATCATGGCCTTACTTCTACATCTGTGAAGAAAGTTCCCGATGCCTCTTGGCACAAGATCATTGGACAGAGTCTATCCTTCCATCGTTCTCAGGCCTCTTCATCAGGTAACTCAGTCCTTTCCCTCCCTGACCTTGCATACAAATGCGTGGTCAGTGGATTGATGGAATCATCAGGAACTCCATGTTGGTGGACTTGGCCCTGGGGCCAGTGCTGTTGTCGGAGGGACTGTTCCATTGTGGATTCCAGCCAGCCTGCATATCAAAGCGTCTGCTGTCTTTTCAAGTGTTCAAGAGAACATCTGAAAAATCTGCCCAGTAAACAGCCCGCTTTGTTCTTGCTTAGGTTTTAATATTTATCTTCCGATCCGAAGCAACATCTGGTGAATGCCAATGGGGAAAAAGATTAGACATTATGAAAAACAGAAGGCTCTTTTCCCCTCTCCTTTTTCTTTTCTTTCCAAACAGATTCACAAGTATGAGAAAAAGTCATAGAGAAATCCAGCAGATTGTACAATGTTTATTCAAAAGAAGTGGGGGTGCACAGGCAGGACTGTAGATCTCGGATTTAGAAGTTATAAGCTTATAAGGATTTTTTTTGAACTTAAAAAACAAATACCACAACTTTCCAGGTAAAAACCACCTTTTCTAAACAAATTTTTAAAAAGTGTGGCCATGTCAGTTGCTCTAGATGGACTGCATTTTCACAGGCAGCTCCTGTTTTATGAAGTGTGATGTTTTAGTGCTGCTCTTTATTTCTTATCAAGAGTGGTTAAATCCAATTATTTAATGAAGGCCTATTTCCTCGTTAAAAAATAAAACTAAGACCGACTACCCAGAGGAAAAGCAAGAACCAGCCTTTTTCACAGCAGTTGGACTTTCTGATGTCCTGGGACAGTCCATGTTTAGAGTGAATTTGCCACCAGGAGTTTGGATTTAGTGAGAGGAAGAAAGGGCCTCCTTGAGGTTGTTATCTGGAATAGCAGGGAAAAGCTTGCTTAGGGCTTATAGGAAATGGGGCTACAGGTGGTGCTCAGGGGAGACTGGATCTCAGCATGCTGACGCTGGGCACCAACAAGTGTATGTCAGCTGGTCCTGGCTCCCCGGAATTCGACAACTTTATTTCAGTCCCTAAGCTATTCTTTGGAGTTCTTCTCTTCTCTCTAAGAGGTGGCTGAGGGCAACTGAGCCCTGTGTTCATTCACTCAGTCATGTCCGACTCTTTGAAATCCCATGGACTGAGGTCCTCCAGGCTCCTCTGTCCATGGGATTCCCAGGCAAGGATACTGGAGTGGGTTGCTATTTTCTTCTCCAGGGGATCTTCCTGACCCAGGGGGTCAAACCCGTGTCTCCTACACTGGCAGACAGGTTCTTTACCACTGAGCCTCAGACCCTACTAAAAACTATGCCCTTATCTATGACTATCATTTGCAGTATACACTAATAACCTTATAATTCTTCATACTCTAATTCAGCAACTTCACTTTCAGGATTTTAAGAAAGCAGTTAGAAATATGTAATATTTATGAAAAACTATAGTCTTTGAAGTTTTAGGTATAACAACAACAACAAAAAGGCTGAAATGAAGTAAGTGTTTATACTAAGAAACCTTGAAAAATCATGATGGATAATATTTAACCAAACAGAGAAATGCTTACAATATATTAAGGAGTGAAATGTGCAGGTTATGAAATATTGCATCAATGTAATCCTGACAGTGTTCATAGTACCTGTGTCTGTAGGCACATATGACAAGTATTTGGGGAAAAAACTAGAAGGAAGTATTCCAAAACACTGAGGGTGCCTATCCCTATGGGGCTGGAGGACTGATCATATTTGCTTTCATCATTGAGTTTTTATGTAATTTTTTCAGTGAATATGTACTAATTTCTTAATCAGAAAACACGTTATAAATTATACAAGGGGAGTTAGGAAAATCATGTGCTAAGAGGCTTACCTCGATCCTCTTAAGTTTCTGCTTGTGAACCCAGGGAACTATTTTCTAGGATCTTTACAAGGGATCCATTTCATCAAATGGTTACTCCTCCGCCAGCCACTACCACTATAAATTTGATGTCATTTGGCAAAGGCAGATATTCATATCTGTGGCAAAAATATGCCCAATTTGTCCATCTACCCATCCATCCATCCAATATTTATCAAATGTTTACTATGTTCTAGTTACTATATCAGAAGCTGGTGATTCAATGGTGAATAGGATGCAAAGTGCCTACCTTTAAGGGTCAGGAGGGGACTAGACAATAAACAAGGTGGTCATGTGTTGTGATAAGGGCTATAGAGTGATAGAAAACAGTAAAGGCTAATTTTAAAATTATTTTTATAATTGAAGTGTATTTGATTCACAATATTGTGTTACTTTCAGGTAGACAGCAAAGTGATTCAAATATACATAATATATTCTTTTCAGATTCTTTTCTCTTTTAGATTATTATAAGATATTGAGTAGAGTTTCCTGTGCTATACAGGAGGTCCTTGTTGGTCATCTATTTTGTATATAGTTGTGTGTATATGTTAATCCTAAACTCCTGATTTGTCTCTCCATACCCACATATAAGAAATATGATTATGATATTTGTCTTTTGGCTTACTTCACTTAGTATGATAATTTCTAGGTCCGTCTAAATTGTTGCAAATGGCATTATTTTATTATTTTTTATGGCCAAGTAATATTCCATTGTATATATGTACCACATCTTCTTTATCCACTCATTTGTTGATAGATGTTGAGTTTGCTTCCATGTCTTGGGTATTGTAAATAGTGCTTCAATGAACAATGGAGAGTGTGTATCTTTTAGAATTACGTTTTTTTCCAGATATATGCTCAGGTATGGGATCCCTGGCTTGGCTCAGAGGAGACTTCTCTGAAGAGGTGTCTTTTAAGCTGAGCTAAAGAGAAGTGTCATTATGGAGAGTCAGACAGTGGGTGAAGCAAGTACAAATGACCCATCAAGTTTCATGAACTGTTAGAGGTCAGAAGGGCAGGAATAGGGTAGGAAGAAAGTAAAGTGGCTCAAGATGAGCTTGGGGAGGCATGAAGACCTTAAAGGCCATAGTAAGGAGTTTGGATTATATTCTAAGAACAGACTAAGTATCTTTCTAAAATCACACTGTCAAGCCTCGGTGGTATCAGGGCTAGAACCCAAGGCTTCTGACTAATGGTGTACTTAGCATGATGCTGTGTTGTCAGCCTCAGCAGCAAGAGGCTTGGCTGGGCTGTGCGGGTCCAGGAGATGAGACGGAAGAACCAATTTTAGGCTAAGTGAGGGAGACAGAATGACAGCGTGTGTTTTTATTGCCTCCCCCAGCGAGCGAGTACAAGATTACCTGCTTACATTTGGGTCTGATCAGACCAACTGAAAGAGAAATAGGTCAGGACTCAGGAAACTTAGATTCTAGAACTCTCTACCACCATGTGAACCAAATATCCTTTCCACATTCTGTCAAAATAAATATTTGTGTGCATGTGTATATGTATGCCCACTATGTAATCTACCTGTGTATTTCTCTACATATGCATATGTCCATATTTAAATCTAGCCAGTTGCATTCCTTAATTCATAGGATGATTGTGGAAGAAAACATGGCATAGTAATTATTAAGAAACTTTGAAATTTTGCAAATGTTAGTCTATTGTTGATATCCTGGTGTCTCTGCTCATCTTGGTGATGGCTTTTTAATGAAAAATATTCTAGTCAGATAATCAGAAAGGAAAAGAGAAAAGAAATAATGAGCTAAAAGTTGTGAAAAAGTCTAAGGAACAGAAAGGGGTTTTAACTCTTTTAGAGCAAGAATAACATGATATTTTTCACTTTATTCTTTTATTGGGAAGCACATGCAGGCACACAGAATGGGAAGCAGCCTGGAGACCCAGGATGATGGGAGACAGAGTCAGGGGTGCTGTGGTGGGCAGGCGTATGCCCGACTTCACAAAGGTAGGGAGGAGGTGGGCCCTTCCACACCATGATCACTGGTCTTTCCCAGGAAGATCAGTGGCCCCAATATGACATCTGCTTCTTCTGTCATGTGTCTGAGACTGTGGGGAGCAGGCTGTCTCCTTCTGGAATGGCCTGGAAAGCCACAGTGATCCTTGCTGCAACATCAACAGATACCAGCAGGACCTTCTACTGGGGGACCAGCTATTGGAGGACTTGCTGAAGGAACAGGCTTTGTTTAGTTGGTCTAGGACTCTGTCAGCCGGAGTGAGCTTCCGATGGCAGGTGATACATATCATGCTTCTGGAGTCACTAGTGAAATGGAACAATCCACTGTGAACTGGAGGGCATTGCTACAGGCAGGTGGAAGGAGGGCAGGGTGACTTACCCTATATTACTCTGACATTTGCTGCTGAAGAAACTAGAAAGGGTAGACGAAGGCTCATTAGGAGGTGGAAGCACATGACCAAGAAAAGTTGTAAAGGAAGTTGGTTGCTTCTTCTCTTAGTATCTGAGATCATCCTATAGTGAGTGCAAAAAACCTGCTCATATGAGTGAAGATCCACAGCTGGAAATGAACATGAGAGAGAAGCACAGAACAGGGAGAGGTGACAGCAAGTATTCTTTCCCTCACCTAAAAAGCAAAACAAGGGGAATTCTGGAGATGTAGAGAGCTAGGCTTGTGTTATTCCTGACAAAATTCCAGAATGAATTATTAATCAGACGGTTTGTGAGCCTTCAGAAATGGAAGTAACAATCTAGGAACCGATTTGCAAGGAACACGGTGGTGGGGGAAACCAAGTTTGTTTTCTTTCTGGTGACATTATAAGAGATTTACAATGGCAGTGGTGAAACTACTATTCTATTAAACTATTCTACCCACTCCTTTACTCCTACCTCCAGTAGCAAAAGAAAGGTCTCGCTACAAAACCCGAAGTGCCCTGGCAGAAACATAGAGTTGCTTTGAAGTCAGGTGTTTCACTCGGAAGGTGAATTTTGCATTCTACTTCCTCATATTTCCATAGGTATCTAAACATTACATCATATTTTAATTTAGAAGTTAAATTGCTTTTCTTTTCTTTACTGAATCTTTGAGTGTAACCAACACTCCAGGAGCAAATGCTGTGGCTTTGTATACCCCCTGGATGATGGCTCAGCTAAATGGATGTGTAGCTACGTTACAGGCTCAGATTCCAAATGTATCTGAGCATTGGGTCCACATCAGTGAGATGGCCTGGAACAACAATGAGTGTAAATCCCCACATTGACATTTCAACAATAATACCACCAACATCCCTACCACCCAAAACTAACAAGGGCTGACTTTATCAACCACTTCCAAGTGCCAGATTCTGTACAGATATGTTTGTTGGCTTCATTTTGCTCCATCCCCCAATACCTTATTTTATTTAAATATATTCAACTTTAATTGGAGGGTAATTGCTTTACAATATTGTGTTGGTTTCTGCCCCAATACCTCTTGAGAACATGTTCTTTATGATTAGTAATTTCATTTTATAAACGTGCTTTATAAACTAAAGCTTAGAGAGTCATGTTTTCACAATGTCAGATGGATGGTAGATTTAGAGATTTGAATCTAGCTGGTCAGCTTCCAAGCCTCACCTCTGCATGTTAATGCTCCTCAGAAAATTGTAGTGGCTCTGAGACTTCAAGTTCACTGTCGTCTTAATTTAAGCTTGAAAGTGAAAGTGTAAGTTAGTCACTTAGTTGTGTCTGACTTTGCGACCCCGTGGACTGTAGCCTGCCAGACACCTCTGTCCATGGAATTCTCCAGGCAAGAGTACTGGAGTGGGTTGCCATTTCCTTCTCCAATTTAAGCTTGGGAGGCTACAAAACGAATACAGTATTAAGTGCCATGGTGGGGAGGGCTTAGGTAAGGGGAGACCACAACCTCAAAGGTCAGCCAAACTGGGCTGCACAATGTTAAAATATTGACACTGTACAGTAGGTCCAGAAGATAGTGGGTATGGGAGTCAGGTTTTGGGTGGATATGGAGTTGAGAATATTCTAGTCTGAAGACGAGGAGATTAAGTAGGTGTAATAGTTATCCTGCTCATTACTTCTAACAAATTGTGGAGAAACCATTTCTGACATTGATTTGGAAAAAATCTAGTTCGACATGATAGTTTCTCAAGCAGTGACCTTTTGCCCTTTTCATCACCAATCCTGGTCTTCCCATGGGATTGGCCATCTTGGCCGTGATGCTCCATATCAAAACTCGGGAGTACTGCTCTAGGAGTTGGGACCCCTGGAGCCTCAGCTTGGAGCTGTCATACTTTCCATGTTTGACTTTATGCAAATCCTCAGGTCTCTTTGGGTTACACTTTTTTTACGCCTCTACCTACTTTACTGGCTGAAATGAGATCATACATATGAAATTGTTAAGAAGTGTAAAATATCATGCATTATTATAACTAATCATCTAGGAGCTAGTTGCAACAATGCCTAAAGCCAGGATTATTCTTGAGCAAATATCACACCTGTTGGGGGCCATACCCTGCAAACTCCATGCTCTCGTTTCCTCTGGACCACATATTTTTAGATTTTCTGTAATGCTACACTGCTGTTTTTCATTTTGAATCCACTCTGGTTTCTCTCCTTAAAGCAAGAGGACTTTTAAAGTGAGTGGCTGGTAGTATAACTGGCACATATATCGAATCTCCTTAGTCTGGGCTGTTAAGTAAGTTTAATTAATTTACTAAGTTAATGTTCCACTGCTAGCAACAGAGACTCATTGCCATCAGCTGGGGAGAGGGAATTGAAAGCCTAAATGAGCTCATTTTTTCACAGTTGGAATTAGGGACCAGTTAGCCAGTTGTGTGGGTTTTCCAATTTCTCCATCTGCCCTGGGGGGATTCAGCAATTCACTCCCCAAACAGAGTGTAAGAACAGGAAGAGAGAAGGGGTAAAGAAAAAAAAAATTTTTTTCCCCAACATTTGCTTCCATTTTTGGAACTGGAAGTATTGTCTGTGTATTGCTTATTCAGTTGGGCTTGGAGAAGCTTTTGCTAAATGTTCCTGATAGATCTGGAAAAGAGAAAGGCCTCAGTGAAAGATATTTACCATGTGCATTTTCATTGCAGGGTGTGCAGATAAAGGGAAAACAAATAAACAATAAAATAATGGAAACAAAATTACAGAAATTTGCAAAATTTGACAAATGGTGGCCTGTAGTTGCCACAAGCTAATGGCTTGCAATGATTAATAAGAGTAAAAATAATTGCATTTCATTAAGATTGATGACACCCCATTTAACCTCCCCTCTCGTTTCAGCCCTAAAGTGGAAAGAGATGAAGTTCTCATCTATAATAGCTCCTGTACCATTACCATGGAAACTGAGGCAAAGATGGAGTGTGAGACGCCTAATCAGCCAATTACCGCCAAGATTACTGAGATACGGAAAAGCCGGGGCCAGAACACTCAGGTATAATCAAATCTTTTTTACAGACTGATTCAAACGGCTCAAATTAAATTTGTAATATTGTGTACATTAAAAAAACAATTTAGCCCAAATGGCAGCGATATATAATATTAAATGCTCTCAAACTTTGAGGAGCTGGTCTAATGCACAGCATCTGAATTCATAGTTAGCTATGGTTAATCATATATTTTCTCAAAAATAAATGAGTGCTGCCTGGACTCTTTTAAAGCAAATTCTGAGCAGATAATCTCAGCATTTTGTCCTGCTTTCCATGAGCATGTTTGAAAGAAGCTCTCTGTGGTTTATTTCTCCATGAAATAAATGGCCTACAATTTAACCAGGCCCTTCTGGAAGGTTTCCAAATCACTCAGCCATCTTCATTTTGTGGGATGACAGTGTCTGCTGGCCTGTCCCATTCACGTGTGTGTCATGCAGAACAGAATGGAAACTTCCATTTCTGAGAGGATGACATGGAAATTAGGACCGAAGAGGGAGAAGGTCTGCAGGGTCATCTGGTCCAGCCTCCCTCCTTCATCTATCCGTTTTACATCCTCTTAGCCACCCCTCCAAGGGGCTCTTGTAAGAAGGTGTTCTTAAAAGTCCCCAGTGAGAAATTCCACAGCCTCCCAGGGAATTTTTGAAAATTGAAATCAGAGGCGAAGTGCTCTTTGGAGATATATCAGATAATCTTTTACGACTCTCCAGGCTGCTCATGGTACACAGATAAAAAAATAATATTTATTGAGCACCTACTCCCTTAGGTGTCTTTCTCTTTATGAAAGCGATCCTCAGATCTTCCTCTTTTGTCTCTTTTATTGAGACAAACCTTTACTGAGTGCCTATTAAGTGCCACACAGGGTCGTAGATCTTGTAAATGTTGCTCAGATGAAGGCTTTGCAATCCCAAACTGTACTTCCTGGGTTCGTGAGGCATGGTTTTCTCTAATTTCCGGACTGGTACTGAAAACACATGCTACGATAAGTGACGTGATTTTTCTGTTCCCTGTCTGCCTTCCCACATCCCCCTCACCCAGCCCCCCAGGATCTCCCTGTCCATCCTACCTCTTCCCAGGCTTCTCATGCCCCTTTCCTGAACCTTCAGGTGGTTCTACAGGGCTGTCCCTTCTTCCTTCATTGTGTTTGCCCACTGCCCTGCTCCCCGCCAATGCACCTCTTCCTTTCAATGCTTCAGTGCATCAACAGCTTTAATTCTTCATCTGCAACACTATGGTCCCCTAATAACAGCCTCCTCTTCATGCCAGTGCCCCTTCTCAGCAGTTGGCTGGCAGTGATGTCTCAAAGGTTTACAGTAGTGAGTGAGGCTGCTGAATTAGTCTTGAAACGTAGAAAGAGAACTGTGGGCTGAAGACTAGCTCTGGGACACCGAGCAATCCTTAAGACTTTCTGGGCCTCTGTTTCTGCCTTGGGAAATAAGCTGGGTTGTTGGTCTGCTCATCTAAACAAATGCGGTGACAGAGAGGAAGAGGCAGGTAGCACAGGAGTGAGGAGTAGGCTTTGAGCTGGACTGCTGGGGCTGGAACACATCCCTTGCTCCCTGGGGGACTTCTGGCAACTTAGTCCCTCTGTGAGTCAGTTTTCTCATCTGTAAAGTGGGGATAATAATGGTACCTGCCTGATAGGGTTGATGTGAGGATTCTAGCCTGCGAGCTGCTGTGAATTCATCTTACATTCAGTGTTGGCTGTTCTTGGCTATGCTGTTTGCTAGTTTCAGTGCAAGAAAATGAAACAGGATCATTTCTCTTAAGTGTTCACTGCTTTGACCAGATCATTTCACTTAGATTTCTTTGAATTTTCTATCATCTCAAAGACTGAATTTGTTTTTGAGGATTAGATGTCTGTCATCTTTAAATATTTATCTTCCTCCCTCCCTCTTTGATACCGTAAATTTGTTTTCAGTGTCAATGAGTCTGTTTCTGTTTTATAAATAAGGTCATTGTATCATTTTAGATTCCACATGTAAGTGATATCATAAAATATTTGGCTTTCCTGTCTGACTAACTTCACTTAGTACAATCATCTCTAGGTCCATCCATGTTGCTGTGAATGACATTATTTCATTCCTTTTTATGGTTAATATTCCATTGTGTGTGTGTATACACCACATTTTCTTTATTTGTTCATCTGTTGATGGACATTCAGGTTGCTTCCATGTCTTGGCTATTATAAATAGTTCTGGTATGAACATTGGGCTGCATGTATCTTTTTGAATTAGAGTTTTCATTTTTTCTGGATTTATCTGGAGTGGGATTGCTGGATCATGTGGCAATTCACTTTCTAGTTTTTTAAGGAACTTCCATACTGTTATCCATAGTGACTACACCAATTTATCAATACATTCTCACTAACAGTGTAGGAGAGTTCTCTTTTCTATCTACCCTCGCCAGTGTTTATTATTTATAGATTTTTTGATGATGGCCATTCTGACCAGTGTGAGGTAACACATCACTGTACTTTTGATTTACATTCCTCTAATAATTGGTGACGTTGAGCATCCTTCTCATTTCCCTTTTCCTACTCCTCTTGAATATTTTGCTGAAATGCTACTTCCTGAATGAAGTCTATCCTTCCCACCCGATTTAAAGTTACAACCCCGTGATGCCTACTCCATGTGTCGTACTGGCAATTTTCCTTAGTCTGTTCCTTTTTTTTTCCATAGACCTTGTCACCTGCTAACATATTATGTATGGTAATATGTTATTATTACATAAAATAAACAAATAAATTATGTTTATTTATTGTTTAGTGTCTGACTTTTCTTGCTAGAATATGATCTCCAAGGAGGCAGAGAGTTTGTCTCCTTTGTTCACTGGTTTGTCCCAAGTATCTAGAACAAAGCCTGAATCAAGTGTACAAGTGGACAATATATAAATAAAAATAAAAACAGTTAAAAGAAACCTTCTCATATGTTCCTTCTCTAATTGCATCCCCTGAAGATTCTATCTGAAAGAAGACACACACACACACCCAGGTATAGATATACCCATTTGCACACAAAGGTGTTATTGTATCATTAATATTGTTCTTCAACTTGTATTTTTAAAAAACCTATTGACAGTCTAGGATATCAGCTCCTGAAAAGAGCCACTTTATTTTGTTGCTTCTGTTTCCCAAAGGTTAGAATGATGTCTAATACACAGCAGATCCTCTTAAGGTTTATTGAATGGATGAATGGATTTATAAATGAATGAATGCGTCATGGTCATCTTTCCATTTTAGCATCGGTACATTTTTCTCTTCTTCAGAAAATATTGTATTGCTATGGTACATCAAAACAAGAGAAAAGATTTTAGGAAAAAAAAATCTAAAAGGTTGCTGCAAAACTCAATAAGCTGCCATAAAACAACCAGCAGTTTGAAGAATTCCTGAAGGATAAAGAGTGGGTTGCATTGGATGGGTAGAGAAATCACAGCAGAATAAACATGATGCAAAGTCAGTTTAGAGAAAACTGATAGAAAGAGTCCACTATACTTTTCAATGGAGCTCCCAGAGAAATTCCAAACTTGAGAGTCTGGCAGGGCAGGTATCAGAGTGACTAATGAAAGAATTGCTCGGGAGAACTGCTAGGGCCTTTCCCCCCACTTTTCCCTCTCTCTTTTTCTCTGTCCCCATGGTGGCTCTGTGGCTCTCAAGATGAAGTCTTTAGAGTGATTCACAAAGCAAAAAAGGGATTATTTTCTTGGGGACAGGAGATGGGTATGGTCCTTTGTGGGTATCAGTGTCTTTTTTAAACTCGGCCCAACCCAAGGTGACTCCAGGACAGACTCAGGGAGAGAAGGAAGAATGGGGCGGGGAAAGCAGCATTCTTCTCATTTCTGCCTTTGAGGAATCCCTTTACTATCCCTCCGCTCATCCAGATGTTTCACCCAGCAATTTCCGTTGTGCTCACTTGAAGAGGTTTCTGTGAACATCTGATCTGCTGCATCAGTGGAAAAAGAAGTCAGAAACAGTGCTGTTAAAGTTATCTGGCAGGTAATTTTAAATATAGAATCCTATACCCTATAAAATACTATTTGGAATAGAAGCAAAATAAAGACATATACGCTATACAAAATTTAGAAAGTTTATCACCCTTGTGCACTCTCTGAAAAATGACATGCTCTGGCAAACCATAAAATGAATCCAAGAAGATGGAATGAGAAACAAGAAACTAATGAACAAAGAGCCTGAAAATAGCAAAACCAGAGAAAAACGGTTGAAAATATGACTGTGAAGCTTAATATAGTTAAGAATGGACTCTTAACCAAACAGAGGAAGGGATCTCCTGTGTCAAGGAGATAAAATAAAAGGAGGACAAAAAACAGAGGCATAAGCACCCTTCTTGATAAAGTGAGGAGATTATTGTAACACAAGCACAACATTATGTCAAGATTGAAAGTATATGGGAAATGTGGATGAATTCCTGGGGAACAGGAATGTAAAAATTAAGTTCCTGCAAAGGGACATTTAGATAAAAAAACAGGACAGTTTGCCCCACTGGACCCTAGAAGAGCTTTGGATTTAGATAAATTTAGGTACCAGGAAGGGGCTTCCCGAGTAACTCAGCTTGTAAAGAATCTGCCTGCAATACAGGAAACCCCAGTTCATTTCCTGGGTCAGGAAGATGCCTTGGAGAAGGGATAGGCTACCCACTCCAGTATTCTTGGGCTTCCCTGGTGGCTCAGATGATAAAGAATCTGCCTGCAATGTGGGAGACGGGTTCGATCCCTGGATTAGGAAGATTTCCTGGAGGAGGGCATGGCAACCCATTCCAGTATTCTTCCCTGGAGAATCCCATCGACAGAGGAGCCTGGCAGGCTATAGTCCATGGGGTGGCAACGAGTCGGACACAACTGAGTGACTAAGCGTGTGCACACGTGCACATGCGTGCAAACACACACACACACAGAGGTATCAGGAAATGGACATGAGGCTGGAGGGGTTGTTTGAAATCTCTATAAAGAGTAGCTAGAGCCCAGGACATTACTGCTGGCAGACCCAGTCAGACATCTCCTTACCACTTCTTCCTCCAGGAAGCAGAGACATAATTGATGGACATACTGAATTAGTGAGATATTAATTAGGTGCTTGATGTCCAGTTCCAAATAGGAAAAGGAGTATGTCAAGGCTGTATATTGTCACCCTGCTTATTTAACTTATATGCAGAGTACATCATGAGAAATGTATGAAGCACAAGCTGGAATCAAGATTTCTGGGAGAAATATCAATAACCTCAGATATGCACATGACACCACCCTTACGGCAGAAAGTGAAGAAGAACTAAAGAGCCTTTTGATGAAAGTGAAAGAAGAGAGTGAAAAAGTTGGCTTAAAGCTCAACATTCAAAAAACTAGGATCATGGCATCCAGTCCCTTCACTTCATGGTGAATAGTTGGGGAAACAGTGGAAACAGTGGCTGACTTTATTTTTTCGGGCTCCAAAATCACTGCAGATGGTGACTGCAGCCATGATTACTAGATTAAAAGATGCTTACTCCTTGGAAGGAAAGTTATGACCAATCTTGACAGCATATTAAAAAGCAGAGACATTACTTTGCCAACAAAATTCCATCTAGCCAAGGCTATGGTTTTTCCAGTAGTCACGTATGGATGTGAGAGTTGGACTCTAAAGAAAGCTGAGCACTGAAGAATTGATGCTTTTGAACTGTGGTGTTGGAGAAGACTCTTGAGAGTCCCTTGGACTGCAAGGAGATCCAACTAGTCCATCCTAAAGGAGATCAGTCCTGAGTGTTCATTGGAAGGACTGATGCTTCAGCTGAAACTCCAATACTTTGGCCACCTGATGTGAAGAGCTGACTCACTGGAAAAGACCCTGATGCTGGGAAAGATTGAAGGCAGGAGGAGAAGGTGACGACAGAGGATGAGATGGTTGGATGGCATCACCGACTCAGTGGACGTGAGTTTGAGTAAACTCCGGGAGTTGGTGACGGACAGGGAGGCCTGGCGTGCTGTGGTCCATGGGGTTGCAAAGAGTCAGATACAGCTAAGCGACTGAACTGTCCAGCACAGGGGAGGAGGGGATGGAGAATACAATGGAAATCTGGAAGGTTTCCAGGTTGGAAGATTGTTTACTCTTAAACAGAGGTCAATCTCCCCCAACCCCCCACAAAATTCTTTTTTTTTTTTTGCCCCCAGCTCCAGTATTCTGGTAATTCAAATTCTATTCTTTCCAGAAGGGAGACTGGAAGATACTTGTTTTTGGAGCTAAAGACCCATGGATTTGGACACTTGGAAGCCTTATGACGTCCCACTTACACAGATCGTCCACTTTAAGTTTTAGTGCATTGCTCTTAAATGTGAACAGACAGACTTCTGGTTTTGGCCACAAGAGAGTGATGTTTTAGACTTACCCACCTGCTGGGTTTCCCTGGTGGCTCAGTCGGTAAAGAATCTGCCTGTAATGTGGGAGACCTGGGTTCTGTCCCTGGGTTGGGAAGATCCCCTGGGAAAGGGAGCAGCTCCCACTCCAGATTCTGGCCTGGAGAATTACATGGACTGTAGTCCATGGGGTCGCAAACAGTCGGACACGACTAAGATACTTTTACTTTCACTTCACTTACCTGCTGTACATGACTGTAAAACTAGTTAGAATATATTTCAGGCTTTGGATAATAGACACAAGGCTGTGATCCTTGAGAGAAGGGAAACACACAAGGAGAGCAATCAGCTTTCTGTCTGGGGACACTATTCTAGACACAGCATAGGGAGAGAGACCTCAAGCAGAGAGAGACGGCATCCCTGGGAGGCCATCGGAAGCTAGAACTCAGGGCGCTTTTGTAGGTAGGACGCATGGAAATGGAAGTGGAGGTGAGAGGGAGAGAAAAATATTTAATGAGATAATGGCCAAATTTTTCCCAAATTTGATAAAATACAACCCCACAGATCCAAAAATCTTGAAAGTGAAAGTCGCTCAGTTGTGTCTGACTCTTTGCAACCCTGTGGACTATACAGTCCATGGAATTCTCCAGGCCAGAATACTGGAGCGGGTGGCCTTTCCCTTTTGCAGGGAATATTCCCAACCCAGGGATCTAACCCTGGTCTCCCCCATTGCAGGTGGATTCTTTATCAGCTGAGCCACGAGGGAAGCCCAAAAATACTGGAGTGAGTAGCCTATCCCTTTTCCAGTGGATCTTCCTGACCCAGGAATAGAACCAGGGTCTGCTACATTGCGGGCGTATTCTTTACCAACTGAGCTATGAGGAAAGCCAAAAAGCGTAATGAATCCAAATCAGAAGAAACATTAAGAGATCCATTACTGGATTTTTCAATAATGTTAAGATGTTAACGTTATAATGTTAAGATGTCAGTTTTAAGTTAATATTTAGAATCAATGCAATTCCAATAAAACAACCCAACTTTTTATTTTGGTAGCAGTTTCCAAGCTCATTAAAAATTTCTATGGAAATGTGATGAATAGCCAAATATACCTTTGAAAAGAAGAACAAACTTTGATGACTTACTCTGCTTGATTTCAAGTCTACTGTAAAGCTATGGTAATCAATCAGAGTTGTAGGCAAGATCTCATCTGAAAGCAGTGTCCTATTGCTAAAAGTATGTTTTAAAACTTTCACTGCAGTGTCGTGGAAACCAGGGAAGGGGAGAGACTGAATGAAGGGGTGATGAGATGCTTCAAAAGATAATGTAAGATTAGAAGGTACTTAGTGATACTTGAGGCTGCAGGATAGTATCGATGGGGAGGAAAACCAGATTTTGTGGGGATAAGGAGTAAGTGGGTGGTGAGTAAACACAGCAGCTGGTGCAGATCACAAGTACGAAGAGAAAGGACAGATGAAGATTGAGGGTGGGCAGCCAGCCCCTTCCTCATGCCAATACTCAGTACCTCAATATCATTGGCACTAAGGATGGTTTCTTTTCTTTCTTTTTTTTCTGGTATTTTAATGTACTTTATGTATAATGTCATTTTAAAAAGTTAGTTTTCATTGGAGCATCGTTGCTTTACAATGTAGTGTTAGTTTCCACTGTACAGCAAAATGAATCAGCCTTGTGTATACATGTAGACCCTCCCCTTTGGGCCTCCTTGGGAACATACTGTATGCACAGAGAGTTCTACTTAAGGCACTGTGGTGACCTGAAAGGGATGGTTTCTTATGTTCAAGGCACTTTGATTCAAGCCGGGATCTTTAAGGATGTTACTTGATTTGACTAGACAGAATCTCTGCAGGTCTCTCAGCCTATTCATTCTTCTGTGTGTGTGTGTGTGTGTGTGTGTGTGTGTGTGTGCACTCAGTCGCTTGGTTGGGTTCATTCTTCCAGTGACTACAAAATTAATTTCATGTGCTCCTGATGTTAGCTGGTTGAGTCACTGCCAATTATTTTAGAAATATTTATATTTTAAAATTCTCTTCAATGCCTGGATTGCTGTTAAAAAAAAGTAAGGCCCCACTGCTTAATTTGACCCCTACTTTCTGTTTAAGGACATTCTCCTAGAAAATTGATGCAATACAGTGATGTGACAAATTTTACATTTTTAAAAATAATGTGTGTACCTAATTAGAGGCTAATTTGAAAAACTACTTTCTATTCCCTAATTGATTTTGTTTCATCTGTTACTGAAACCCCATAGCACTTTCCCACTTCTGTCTCCTTTCTTTTCCCCTCCTTTTGGTCACATTTCCTTTCCTTTTCTTTTTTTCCCCCTTTTCTCCCTTCCCTTCTATTACTTTCCCTTCTCTTCTCTTCCATCCCGTAACTCCCCCTCACTTTCTTCCCATCTCCTCTTTTATTTTTTTCTCCCACTTCTTCCTTTCTTCCCTTTAAATCATCTCTTTTATTCACTGTTTATCATCAGGGCTGTATGCCTTTTCAGGAGATGCTTTTGGAAGTAGGGTTGAGTTGGTTGTTAGGCTTAAGGGCCTAATAATTAAGTGCTAGTCACCTCCCAAGATGAATGGGTGTTTAACTGATTTTCCAGAGTTCCTTTTTTTAACCCTGCGTACAAAACAATCTGTTTTCCTTAAAGATATAAAATCACATAAAATTTTAATAATCCCATCACTTAGAAAGACATGAACACCGTGGCCAGGAAAATTTTTTAAATAAGAATATTTTAAAATATAAAATATTTTTATAATCCACATTTCATCTTAAATATTTTGTAAAATTTTGATATTAAATAATTTTACAGTTTTTCAGGGGCTGCATAGTATTCCATCATTTGGATGTTCTATATTTATTTTTTGAGAATATTTCTTCTTTTTAAAAAATTAATTTATTTATTATAATTGGAGGATAATTACTTTACAATAATGTGGTGGTTTTTGCAATACATTGACATGAATCAGTCACAAGTATCCCCCTGTCCCGAACCCCCCTCCCATCTCCCTCCCCATTCCAACTCTCTGGGTTGTCCCAATGCACTGGCTTTGAATACCCTGTTTCATGTATTGAACTTGGACTGGTCATCTATTTCACATGTGGTAATATACATGTTTCAATGCTATTCTCTCAACTCATTCCACCCTCACCTTCTCCCAGAGAGTCTAAAAGTCTATTCTTTACATCTGTGTCTCTTTTGCGTCTTGCATATAGGGTCATCATTACCATGTTTCTAAATTCCATATATATGCTTTAATGTACTGTATTGGTGTTTTTCTTTCTGACTTACTTCAGTCTGTACATACTTCACTCCAGTTTCACCCACCTCATTAGAACTGATTCAAATGCATTCTTTTTAATAGCTGATTATGATTCCATTGTGTATATGTACCACAACTTTCTTATCTGCCGATGGACATCTAGGTTGCTTCCATGTCCTAGCTATTGTGAACAGTGCTGTGATGAACGTTGGGGTACATGTGTCTTTTTCAATTCTGGTTTCCTTGGTGTGTATTCCCAGCAGTGGGATTGCTGGGTCATATGGCAGTTCTATT
Source organism: Cervus canadensis (assembly GCF_019320065.1). NCBI lineage: Eukaryota > Metazoa > Chordata > Mammalia > Artiodactyla > Cervidae > Cervus > Cervus canadensis. The sequence goes on from NC_057413.1 coordinate 27,384,840, forward strand.
TCTAGTTTTTTAAGGAATCTCCACACTGTTCTCTATAGTGGCTGTACTAGTTTGCATTCCCACCAACCGTGTAAGAGGGTTCCCTTTTCTCTGCACCCTCTCCAGCATTTATTGTTTGTAGACTTTTTGATAGCAGCCATCCTGACTGGCATGTAATGGTACCTCATTGTGGTTTTGATTTGCTTTTCTCTGATAATGAGTGACATTGAGCATCTTTTCTTGTGTTTGTTAGCCATCTGTATGTCTTCTTTGGAGAAATGTCTCTTTAGTTCTTTGGCCTATTTTTTGATTGGGTCATTTATTTTTCTGGTATTGAGCTGCATGAGCTGCTTGTATATTTTGAGATTAATTCCTTGTCAGTTGCTTGGTTTGCTATTATTTTCTCTCGTTCTGAAGGCTGTCTTTTCACCTTGCTTATAGTTTCCTTCATTGTGCAAAAGCTTTTGTTTAATTAGGTCTCATTTGTTTATTTTTGCTTTTATTTCCATTACTCTGGGAGGTGGGTCATAGAGGATCTTGCTGTGATTTATGTCAGAGATTGTTTTGCCTATGTTTTCCTCTAGGAGTTTTATAATTTCTGGACTTATATATAGGTCTTTAATCCATTTTGAGTTTATTTTTGTGTAAGGTGTTAGAAAGTGTTTTAGTTTCATTCTTTTAAGTTGTTCCTTTTAACTAAGAATGTACTGTAGTTCTGCAGTTAGTCCCCTTCGTGGTAGCCTCCTCCACTTTCCAGTTCTCATTTGTTTTGAGCCCAGGAGGGCTTTGCACCATTTTGAAGGGTGATGGGCCACCTCACTTGTCTAGCTTGTGGGTAGAAACATTTTATGTCTAGGGCTTGACTCTCTGGAGAGTCTCTTTTCCTTTGCCTTGATGATTTGTGAAGTTTGCTCAGCGTTCAAATGTTCTTTCGATGAATTTGTACGGGAGAAAGTGGTCTCCCCATCCTATTCCTCCGCCATCTTAGCTCGTCCCCCCTGCCTTGATGATTAAATGGCCAGGGCATGGGGCCAACTTATAGAGGAAAGCTGTTCCATCCTGGAAACTTGCCAACATCTATAATGGATTTTGGGTTGTACCCATGAGAATTTGGGGCTGTTTGTTACTGCAAGTAATCTAGCCAGTCCTAGCTATAGACTAATGACTGCATCATTAACCTTTAGCCTGGTGACTGATTCACTGCATTCCACATGGTGCCTTTAGTTCTTGTCTGTGAGTCCACGTATAATAATGTCCTGATTTATGTTCTCAGTGGCAGGGATGACAAGAAACTCTGATATGGGACCATTAGGCAGAGGTTACAGCCTGCTGGGAGTTAGGGTAAAGCCAGCCTCTTTCCAGGCCCTGTTTCCTCACTTTCCTCCCCATTCATTGGTTATGTGCTTCCATTCCCACCTTTATGTCCTGAAGATTTTCTGTGGAATTTTCTGTGCTGATAAATTAGTCATCATGTTTTGCAGTGTTGTAAGCTGCAGAAGTGTGGGAGGATATGTGGCTTTTTTTCCAATAACTCTACCTGTGCTGAATCTTGTCTATTTCCTCCTGAGAGTCACTCTGGAACATTATGTATGAAGGAGATTTGTTCCAGTGGAGCAGATCTTTATATCTGTAGTCTATAATTCATATCCATAACTCTGTGGAATCCACGTGTAGGTATTTTTCCACACACTCATGTGCTTTCATTTCTTTCTTGTAATTTTACTTAAAAATCTTATTATGAAGATTTCAATTACAAGGGAAGAAGAGCATGACTCAAATGGACTTAAATCATAAAGCAACTCACAGAATGGCTCATGGGACAGGAAAACTCATTCAGGAGTCATAGGTGTGGGCTGATCCAACAGTTCTGTGCTCACTAATGAAATGGCTCTTTCCATGTCTCTGTTCTGCCTACTGTGGGGCCAGATTCAACCTACAACTGCCTTCTCTGTAGCCAAAAGGTGGTTGCCAATAGTATTCAGGGCTACTTGCTTCCCTGTCTACACTGCATGTGAATAAAAGAGTCTTTTGTGGGCATGGTTTCAGAAGGAGGAAGTTTCCTTTCCAGAAGCCCTCAGCAAATGTCTCTTCATGACTCGTTGCTTGAAACTGAGTTACTTGACCTTACTGCCCTATGCTTAGGTGGTACATTTTGCTGACTATTTTTGGCCAATTACTGTGGGCCATGGAAGAGAGTCAGTGCCATCCCTAACACCTGGGTGAAATATGACAACAGTGATGGCTGGAAGGAAAGATCTAGAGCTATTGACGAAGGGAAACTGGAGAATGACACTGGAGGGTCAGCCAACAATTGACCGCAGTGGCTTTGCTTTTCTTTCTATGGCTCTAAATGAAGCCCTCTTCCTCTGATTCTCCTCACTGATCTTTTGTGATAAATTCAGGCATTGCTGTTGCGTGGAATTTTGACGGAGTTGAGAACAAGGCACCGATAAGGGATCTGGCTAAGTGAAAAGGAAAAGAGCGTTTGGTAAACCTCCCTTTAAATTCCATAGAGTGTTTGCTTTTGACAAACAAACAAGCAAATGAGAAAGCATCATGACCACATAAAACACACATACCTCCAGTAGCCTGCAGGACCTCAAAACCTGTAACGTGTTTCTTTTGTGATGTGCATCTTCCTGATTCAAAATGACAGGAGTTGTTTATATGATGTACCAGCTCCCGACGGGGATGGCTCATCATTCAGTTCTAACCTTCTTCTAATAATAAGGAAACAAGCAATCTAGGGAAAGAAATGATCTGTTTGAGTGTTTGTTTCTCATAATGGGTCTTCCCAAACACTTGGCAATTGTTAATTAATCCTCCCAGTGCCCCTGTGTAATGAATACCTATATATACAAGTGGTGGGGTAGACATAGTCAACTGACTATGAATTAATGTCAAAAACAAGGACCTGTACTGTTAGGCTCACAGCTCCAGTACCAGTCACCTTAAAGAAGTGCCAATTAACTTCTTTTCCTTCCCAGAGGGGAAAAGTATGCATGGCCAAGCAGAAGCATATATATTTTGTTCTATTTCTGCTTGGCACCAGTGAGTATGCATTCGAAGGACATCATATGATGACTTTACTAAGACACTGAACAAAAGCAGAAATGTGGCCAGCAGAGAGGGCAAGGTACTCCTGCACTGGGATAATGAGATTATCATCCTCATTCCTTCTCAAATATTATTTACTGACCACTCTCAGGATGCCAGCCATTGTATTAGTCCCAGTATAGGAATGTCACATGGTCCCTTTGAGAGATGACAGAAGACTCTGAAACTATGAAGGACTTGGATAAAATAGTTTGGTCACCTTCCAAAGGGTTGGATTAATTCTACAGATGAATAAGATGCAACCCCTACCTTGTGGAACATCCTCTTCAATAGGGGAGATATAAAAGCCCAATAACTATGCTATAAACAAAAATGTAATAAATGTGATAATAAAGGCATTTGTATTTTACTGTGGAAAATTGGTGAGGGCCAAGAAATCTTCTGGGTGGAAAAATCATCACCTAGAAATCCCTGGAGGGTGTGTCATTTTTATCTGGGCCCAAATTTATGAGGATTTGAAGGATAAGGGGAGAAGAGAAAAGGTTTACTAGTGAAGAGATGACTTTTACAGAATCCCAGGGGTGGGAAGACATGGTTATTATATAAGTAATTGTATTTGGCTGGAGTGTAAAGTTTGAAAGGACGTAATGGGGAAGAGAGTCCCTGGGAACAAAGGTTTAGAAATATAAGCTGTTCTGAGTGTCAAACTAAGGAGTGTGGATTTAATCCATGTGGAAATGTAGGATTGTTCAACACTTTGTAAATTTTATAGCTGCCACTTTATCTCATGAAATATTGCTTAGAGCTCATATCGGGCTGAGAACTGCTGGCTGAAGTGTGGCCCGATGTCAGGTTAGTCCTGACACTTGTAGCTCCTGTTGTCCTGCAGCTGAAGTGCAAGTGTTCATGGGGCAGTGCTGAGGCATGAGCCTGGGAAATGAGGCAGCAGGAAGCAGCAGCTGAGAGAGGGTTGAGGATGGGGGTCCTGAAGGCAATATGGAGAGATGCCCCCATGTCTCACTGAGGTACAGGAGAGCACAAGTGATTCTCTTTGGTGTTCTGGATTCCTGTGAGTTACAGAGAACAGCCTGGGACCAGTGCTTGGCCTGAGAATAGATGACCTTGGTCCTAACTCCCGGCTTGGGTATCACCTACCTGTGTGGTTCTGGGCAGGTCCTTGGGAAAACCAGTTTCCTCATCTGTAATGAGCAATGGGACCAAGTCAGCATTTTCTAGTGTGAGTTCTCTGAACAATTAGTAACAAAGAATAACCCATTAGAAAAAAAGAGTCTGGTTGAATACGTTTGGGAAATGCTGCAGGCTCACTTATATGCTCGGAATCATGAAGTCCAGCGATATGTTAAAGGGAGGCAGTTTCACTCTGTCGAACTTACTTTTCCCCGGACTTTTCTGCTTACGAGAATCTGACTTATTTCTTCCTTCCATGCGATACCCCTTGGCTACCTGTGGAACATCTGGGGAAATTCTGGAGTAGATCGTTTTAAGGAAAGGTCTGTCTTCACATTCTCTGATCCTGTGTTAACTGGGAAGGTTTCTTCTCAGTTTCAGATTTTACAAATCTAAAGGAAGTCTTCTCCTCCAGTCTGATTGAGGGAATTCCTACCTGTAATATAGGATTGACCATCACTCCCCAATCAACTTTCAGAATTGAGGCAAGAAGTTTTTTAAAAGTGTTTTTAAAAATGCTTTGAGATCCTTGAGAAAGGAGATCCCTGGTGGATTTGTCATATGACTTCATTAGAAACCTTGTATGCTAAGGAGCCTTTGACATTCACCTTCTAGTTTGGAATCATCATATTTCTAACGTTATTCTATTAACCAGGAAAGAGCTGAGGGATTATTTTTTTCTTCTTCTTCTCTCTCTCTCTTTTTTTTTTTGCATCTGTATATAATGTAATTTAACCTAGCAAAAAAGACACTGATTGTCTGTCCCACAGGACTTAATTAACTCTCAGCTTCATGGTGAGCCACAGAAATAATAAGAAAAGGAAAAGTTCGGGTGTTCCATACCTGTCCACTTCTACCTCTGGTGCATAATGAGATGTCAGGAGAGGTGACACTGATGAGATGTGTAAAACATGCTGATTGCAGGAGGCGGCCAGCTGCCTGCTCTGCTCCTGGGAGCCCTGGCCAGGCTGGAGGAACTGTGGACCCAGAGAGCACTCCTTTTCTTCAGATGACAATTTCCAGCATCCTTCCCACCCACCACCCTGCCATCTGAGTGGTGCTTTTGTTAACCTTTAGCTCTGCCTTCTGCACCCTGGTCGGATGTTATGACAATTGTCATGGGGCAGATGTTATGTTTATTACACTGCCTGTAGCAAATCCGGATGAGCAGTGCAGGGTTCTACCAGCCAGCCCTCAGGGGAGCCCATTAAGAAATTGCAGGGCTAATAAAAATCATGCTGGATGAAATTGCAATCCTCTGGTGCCACTCTCGGATGGGTTGAAACTGATTTTAAATTTTCATGGGGGCAGCGACTGAAGGTTTGAACTGGGTCCCTTGTCCCAGTAGCCCTCAAAGTTGCACCTTCCTAACTCAGACTAGAAAAGCGCAGGGATAGGACACGCTTGCCTCTCTCTTTGTGTGAGGTTTCTGTACATTTTAGATAGGAATTCATGAATGTCTCTTGCATGCTAGCAATGGGAGAGGCTCTGGAAAAAAGCCTCACTCTGCTGAGTGGCAGGAAATCTGGCCACAGTTCAGGTCCTCTAGCTTCATACTGGTTGAAGTCTTCAGCCTCCAGGCCTGATGTGGGTGGTGCCTTGAAAATGCAAGGGAAACAATTTTCAGTTCCTCATCTCGGTTTAAAAGTGTTCTAAAACTTCCCTGTCCTAGTAGCTTCACGAAAAGGAGATTCTGTAGTTTTCTTGGAGAGCCATTCCAGTGCAGCAATTCATCTTCATCTTGTATCCAATCCAGTCCAGGGGTCACGGTTTCAGAAAGGAGTTCTTCGTTCCTTTGTGGAATCTGTTTTGCTTGTGGGCTTCCCTGGTGGCTGAGACCGTAAAGAATCTGCCTGCAATGCAGGAGACCCACCTTCAGTCCCTGGGTCAGGAAGATCTGAAGAAGGAAATGACTACCAACTCCATTATTCTTGCCTGGAGAATTCCATGGACAGAGGAGCCTGGTGGGCTACAGTCCATAGAATGGCAAAGAGTTGGACTCGGCTGAGCAACTAACACTTTCACTTTCTTCTGCTTTTAAGAATTCACCATTTCATCTGGATATATAAATTGTTTTTAAATGTTAAAATGAAACAGTCAAGTTTATAATTGCTGTTTGGGGGAAGACTGAAGAAAATGGAAGGAAAACCATAATAAGGAATTTCAGTAGTAGGTATGATACCATCTAGGGTGATACATTCTGTGTTTTCCTGAAAGAAGCACAACTGAGGAAGGAGGTAACATTGACTGAATACTGACTTCTTGTCAGGGACTGAGTGAAGTCCTTTATTTGAACTACCCTTTCAATCCTCAGAACAGAGCTGTGACATGGTTACTATTATTATCTCCAATTTTGTTTGTTTGTTTGGCTATGCCGTGGGCATGCAGGATCTTAGTTTCCTGACCAGGGATTGAATCCATTCCCCCTGCGTTAAGAACAAAGGGTCTTATCCAGTGAAACACCAGGGAAGTCCCTACCAGCTCCAATTTACAGATTCATAAAGGCTCAGAGAGGTTCTGTAGTTTGTTTCAGGACCCACAGCAGGTAAGTGGCAGAGCAGAGACTCAAGAACAGAAGAATTCCAGAACCTGTACTATTACTAAAATAATAATTTTAATAATAATGGAATAGTCATTTAGCAATATTACTAAATTAATAATTTTTTTGAAAATAATTTCAAGAAATAAGCAAGGAAAGCTGTTCTCTTTTATAAGTAATTCTCAAAAAAATATGAAGTTACAGTATAAATTTGTGGAAGAGGATCTCTGGGTTGTGGAGAAAGTACGAGTATATGAAAATGTACCTCTCAAGCTTCAACCTTGGCTGGGAGCATGGGTCTACTTCTGCCTCCTCACGCACTACAGCACCTTCAACCCCGGCCTTCTTGGGGGCATTACCTTACCACTAGTGTTCTAGATCCTTCTAGTGAGATTTTTCTGCTTCCTTTACCCTCCTCCTCTGACAGTGATTTCATTGGACATGCTCTTATGTGGACTTCTGTTTGTTTATGCTGGTGGGGGCTTGATATTTATATTTTATAGCTACTATAGAAATAAAGGTTTATTGAATGAATACATGAGAGAACATCATTAAAGTGATGATCACCAGATGGAATGTTATGTGTGCTTTGTTGCTTAGTCGTGTCTGACTCTTTGCGAGCCCATGGACTGTAGCCCACCAGGCTCCTTTGTCCATGGGATTTTTCAGGCAAGAATACTGGAGTGGGTTGCCAGTTGCTTTTCCAGGAGATCTTCCTAACTCAGGGATCAAACTCACATATCCTGTGTCTCCTGCATTGCAAGCAGATTCTTCACCTGCTGAGCCATCAGGGAAGCCCACCAGAAAGAAACCAGGTCTCAAAACTTTCATTGTGAAACTTTCAGAAACTGTTAGTGAGACTGGAGACAATGGGGAATACAGAAGCATCCTACTCTTACCAAAGACATAACTTATACAAAGAGTGATTTACTCAGAAAGGCCTTCCAAGTTCAGAGGAAGGCATTTGGCCTTCCAAACAATAATAGTTTTGCCATTTGCCAACTGTGTTTTCCTGAGGGTTACAGGAATAGAGATCTGGGACTTCTCTGGAGATCCAGTGGTTAAGAATCTGCCTGCCAATGCAGGGGCATGGGTTCGATTTCTGTTCTGTGAAGATTCCACGTGTTGTGGAGCAACTAAGCCTGTGAGCCACAATTACTGAGCCAGCATGCCCTAGAGCCCATGCTCTACAACAAGAAAAGCCATTGCCATGAGAAATCTGTGCACTGCAACTAGAGAATAGCCCCTTCTTGCCACAACTAGAGAAGGTCCACGTGTAGCAATGAAGACCTAGTACAGTCACAAATAAGTATATAAATAAATAAATAAATGAAAGAAATAGAGATCTGCTTGACAGGTGATTTTCATGATATCTTTCTGAACTGTTTCATTAGTTTTGATAATGTGGGCAATATTTAGTAGAAATGACTAATTTCTGCAGTACTGAGAGAACATTGTAATTTCCTTTGCCATGCTTATTATCTTAGTGAAGTAATTGGAGACTAGACCTGTAGTTCCAGAACATTCAGCTTAATTTTCCTTTTTTAAATTTTCTGGGAAATGAGGCTTTTTTTTTCTTTTATTTAAAAAAAAATCTTTTCAAATTCTTTTTATTTTCTTTATTATTATTTTAAAATATTTATTTATTCAGCTACACTGGGTCTTAGTTGTGGGACTTGGGATCTCTGATCTTCACTGTGGCATGTGGGATCTTTTAGTCATGGCACTCAAATGGTTAGTTGCAGCATGGGGGATCTAGTTCCCTGTCCAGGGATCAAACCAGGGCCCCCTACATTGGGAGCATGGAATCTTAGCCACTGGACCAACAGAGAAGTCTCGAGGCAATGTGTCTTATAAGCTAAGTTAGGGATGATGGGTGCTATTGTGGGGGACACACAAGGGTCATAATTTTTAGGCACTTCCCAATATCACAATACACCTAATTCCCATTTCTGTCTTCCTACTGTTTTGGCTGCTCCATTTAAGTGCTTAATATACAAACCAAAACAAGACAAAATACCTTTTCATCTTATTGAGAAAAGGATACATACTTAGAGTAGAAAATGTAAAACAAGATAATAAAAAGAGACAAAAAGGATCTTCTATAGTTTCAGCATTCAGTTGCTTTGATCCTGGCCAAAGGAGTGTTGTCCAGTGAAGTCATGAGCCAGGAAGGCTTTCCCGGCTCCTCCACCTCATAACCTTCAAGCTGGAGAGAGATAGCCACTCCTGATTTCAGTGTCTGCAGGTATTGAGTGTGCAAGTATGGTACTTTAGTGAAGTAATTAAAAGGCATTCTCTGTATGTTGAATGAATAAATTTGAAAGGGTCGTATGTTCAATTTTGGCAATGTGTGGGGTGATATATTTATGACTATATATCTATCCATAAAGTACATCATTTGAGACATTATTTAAGACTTTTTTTTGTCCTAAGAAATCATCCTTTTCAGTAATCAGCATCACAGAAAACTGACCCAGCTCTTTACTGTGTTATGCACTTTGAACGCACAGTTGGAAGAGCAGTGCGATTGGCCTATTGAAGGTAATATATTTATTGGGGCCTATTTTTCTTTAACTTTTAAAATAGACAATTTCAAATATACTAAAGTAGAGAGAATAACATAATAAATGCTATGTACCCATCTCCTGCCTTCAACGGCTCTCAACTTACTTTTGTTTTTTAACAAAAGTTGAAGACTATTTGATATAGGTTACCTTTGAAGGTGGAATCTGCTAGTGGGATTTTTAAGGATGAAGGTAGTTTTTAACCTGGGGATCTCTCATAGTTTAGTATTTCACACAGAGTATAAGTGCTGTGAAAAAGATGACTATGTTTCACATCTATTTGAATTTATAGGAATACGAGGCATCTGGGGTTTAGATTAAAAATTGTCTCTATATAAAGTTTTCTTTTGAGCTTCCCTCTCTCTTTTTTTTTTTCAATTTATGTCTTACTTTCTTATTCAACTTCTATTTAAGTTCATAAAATCCAAAAATCTCCAGGTATTATATATTTTCATTTTATAATGGAATTCTTGGAGACTCAAATAAATGGTTAAAATGGCATAAAAATAGGCGGTGATGATTTTTATTTAAGAGTTGAACCATGCTTGGTACCCCACCAAATCCCATTGCCTGACCAACTAAATGACTATTCATTACCTTTAAAACAATAAATAGTAGCTTCAGTATATGAACCTGTTATATGTGATGGGCATATGGCATATAACTATTTTGTACATGTTATTTTCATAGCACATTGAGTAGATATTAGCTCCATTTTGCAGATCAGGAAATGATGCTTCTGAAAGTTGAGAGGCTTATCCAAGGCTCCATGGCTAAAATGTTGGAGCTGGGATGTGAAACTTCCTCTTCACAATGATGCTGTATGCTGACTAAGTGACTAAAAATGATTGCAAATGGTATGTGGGGGGTGAAGAGAAGACAGGATGGGAAAAGGATGGAGTAGCATGAGTTAATTAAAAGAAATGTTTCATTAAAATCTCATGTCTAGTGGAATTAGAGCAACACTCTGTGAGTTTAGTTTAACTTTATGGGCATAGCCGGATTTCCTAAGGAACAAAAAAGTGTTTCAGTTTGATTTTGAAAATTTTGCCCCCCCGCCCCCAAAACAAGATGCTTTTCCCAGCCTATAACTGTTTCCCTGGCCCTGGAATTTGGAAAGGCTCTGATAAAAGGGAGGGGCTTCACTTATTCCCACCTTGATTTTGTTTGAAAAGATGTCTACTGGAATAGAACAAAGAAACAGGCCAAACAAGGGAAGAAAAGGACTTGGGAGCAGATGTTCTCAGGCTGGGAGGTGACGTCTGCAAGTCAAGATGGCAGCCCAGTAACCACGGGCTACAGACGCGCCAAGATAAATGGTTGACCCCGGTCCGTGTCAGCCCACGATTGATGCCACTAACAGTCCTACTGCCTTCCCAATGAGTTTTTTTAAAAAAAAATCTTTGATAGAGTGTGTTATCTAGTTACTGGCATGAGGGCAATAGCCCGGAGGGGTGAAGGAAAAGGAAAGAATAAAAGGTCACTCCAGGAGAACAGTCTCTGTTGGACTAAATGAGAAAAAAGGATCTGACTCCAAAGGGGAGGAAATAAATAAATAACAATAATAGCGGCTGCAAGGTGCATGGATGGATAAGCGAGATGCTGGTTCCCTTTGCTTCCCTCCCTTTATATTCCTTCCTTCCTCCCCCTCTCTTCCTCCCTCCCTTTCTTGCTCTCTTCCTCTATTTTCTTTCTTCCTCACTATCTCCTTTACATGTCCCCCTTAAAAAAAAATTAACATAGGCCTTGAGCTGTTCTGGAGAATTTCATACATGTAGCCATAGATTTTGTTTTTTTCCCTTGAACTTTTCTAATGGTCTGATTGGGATTGTTAAGTCTTTAAAAAAAAAAAATGTCTAGGAGAGGTGAAATTAAAGGTCTTAATTAGCCCCCCACTTTGTCTGTAAAAGAATGACAATTCAAGTGTTAAAGGTACAAAACAAATAACACGAGATTCCTCTAGATAACAGGAAATATGTCATTATAATATGGTATTATTAACTATTTCGTGATGGATATATGAATTCAATTCTGTAATAATTGTCTTGCCTTCCACCCCCTGACACACACACCCCTGAAGGAGTGCCCACATGCATAGTTTTTTCACAAACACCTATATACACTTTTTTTGGAGAGGCAAGAATATAATTGCTTTTACTCAGTATTGCTGCATCCACTGAATTCTACTTCATGATAACAGAATCTTTAATTGGCTCATTTAGCCTTGAAGGACATTTTTCAGAGGGAAAAGAAAAGAAAGGAGAACTGAGGGTTTTTTTTTTTTTTTTTGGTCTAAAAGATCATGACTTTATTATGAATTTTCCCTTTTTTTGACCTGGAAAAACCCAGGTTTTTTTCGGCCCTCATAAAGTGTTTTGCAGAAGGTAAAATGGTTTCAGGGCCAGAAGCCTGAAGACTGGGTTGGATCTATGGCATTAATACTATCCTTTGAGAGGAATCATGTTGGATATAAGAATATTGTTCCTCAAAAGCAGCTCTGGAAAGAGCAGAGACATATACTGTAGGGATGGCCAGAGGAGTTTAATGATTTGACTTCCTGGCCTTATGACATTGGCTGTCAGTAGCCAGTGCTGGACAGGATCATCTTTAGTTGGCATAGGTTGGAGGACCTGTTTTGCCTTCTTTTCCTCTGTCAAAGGCATCTGAGTAATGGTAAGAGATGAGTATTGTTGTTGGAAATTGTGGTTTCTAGTCTCTGCCAAGACCATCTTACTGAGAGTTCCAAGGCTTGATTTCTCAGAGCCATCATTGTCCTCATGTACATGAAGACACTAGTGCTTCACAGCATTTTTCTGCAAAGGTTTTTAAATTTAAATGAGTCTGCAGATGTGAAAACCCTCTGAAAGTACTACAGTGCTACTCAATTGTTACAACCCCTGTGTCAGGGTGGATTCCATTGTTGTATGGAAGTGGTGGTTGGCTGTAACATGTTACTTGCAGAATAGAGCAATGACATGATAGTTCCTGTAAATTTCCACAGGATTGATTGAAGTGGGAGCAAGGCAGAGGAATGAAATTTTAGGGCTAGCAGAAAAATATGTAGTGCATTATTTTTTTTGGTTTTTAGCAGTTTCTAGCTTGGCACCATAAAATATATGTTGTATAACTTTGCTTGCTCGTAGAATTAATATATTTGATATACTAAATTTAAAGGTGGTATTTATTTGTCAAATATTTGTCTTTTGACAATAGTATTACATATAAATTGCATAGAACAAAATGTACAGATCTTAAGTGTATTGTTCATTGATACATATGTACCATGATGCTTACACTCAAAATCAAGTTATAGAGCATTTTCATCATCCCAAAAAGATGATTTCACTTTTTTTTTGCCACATATAGTGATGCAACAACTGAAATCTATCTTCTCTTGTTTTTATTTAAGGAAAAATATGAGAAAAGCAAGAAGTAAATCATTGTTATAGGTCAGGCACTGAGTTGGTCTTCATATATATTACTTAACTATATACTTTATAATTATAATGGCCCTTGAAGAATCTTCATTTTATGGTTGAGGGACTGAACTTCAAGGAAATTATGTGACTGCCAAGGTCACACAGTGAGTAAGTGATGAAGTTGGGATTTGAATGCATGCTGCTGCCTTCCAAAGCCTTTTTTATTTTTATTTTTTTCAACTGTTAAAATAAAACGATTGCTAAGATTTGGGGACCCAAGGGTCTTGCACAGAATCAGAGGTATTGCAAGTCTACATTTTCAGGAAAAAAGAGCTAAAGAAAAAGAACTTTTTCCCCATGAGGGGAGAAGTGATTGGTTACAACTTTTGATTGGTGGAGTTCTGTTTCTGGGGTTATATTTTCCCCATCAATTTGGATTTCTGAAAACTGTGCCATTCTGGAGACTGTGTTTGTACTGCCCTCGGTTGTTCTTTAGGGCACAGGTGCCCCACATCTGGACACAGCGCAGTGAGCCCTGGTCCCACCCCTGCCTCGTGCTTTGTCCTTGAGCATCCTTCTTGCCTTCTCTGCACGTCTCAGTTTTCTCCTCTGTAAATGGGTTAAGACAGATGCCTCACACAGTGGTTGTGAGCTTCTAACAGGGTTATGACAGGTCTTAGTGCAGTGCCCAGTATGTGATGAATAATGTTCAGCTGGTATTCACCATTATTGTTATTGTATTTGTCATTCCTTCAAGCCTCATGCCTTCTACCCTGAAGTTTCAATCAGTTTGGTTTTTATTTTGATGTTTGTCAAATTCAGATCAGTTGAGAGTGCTTCCTAAATGGGGAGGATCTGAGAGAATAAGGCAACCACTGAGTCAGGAGCTGTGCTGGGGGCATGCCTTGTCTCATCCCTGAAGTGCTTTTTGGTCCTGTGGCTGGAGTTCTTTGGTGATGCCCTGACACCCCCTGTACCCACCACTGTATCTGGTACTTGCTCTGATACTCATTTTCTTCTAGATGATGTGCCCTGGGGGGCAGTTTGGGCAGCCAGCTTGACACCTGACATTAGTAGGTGCTGCCCCGCTATCTGTTGAATAAATGACATTTCCAGATTTCATTCCTGGACCAGACTTTTCATCTTCAATTTTTTTTTTGGTGGGGGTGATGAAGGATAATGTAGGAGTTAATTTTCTGGGCAACCAAACCATTGTCCTTAAAATACCGAGCCGTGTTTATTTTGGATGCTATCTTCTAGAACAGAGCAAAGGCTTTTCTGACTTTTTGACTGACTCTAGGGAGCAGAATCAAATGTTTCCTGGATGCTTCTGGGTCATTAGCATAAACCTCAGTGATTTTACTTTTTAGAAATAACACTTCCACCAGAGGTAGTGTTGAAAAAGCAGAAGGTGTGCGCTCTTTGCCAACAGCCACGAGCACACTGACCCATTGTGCTCTTTCTTTGCTGTTCAGACTGCAGGTGTCTGTCAGGTGGGCTGCTGTCAGCAGCCTCCCCTTCCTTCTGATCTGTCCTGTTCTCTTCTTCACTGACTGCGCAATTTTGGCAGATAGATATGCAAAATCAATGTAAAGCAATTCTGATTGAAACTTTGAAAGATACTTCTTGAAGAAGTTCATGAGGTTGTGGTGAATCTTGTGAAATTAGCACTTGCTCCCCACTGCCGCCCCCCGCCCACCCACCGCCTGCAACCCTCGGCCACCATTTCTCATTAATCATCTTCATGACTGAGGTTGTGAAAGGTCAGGGATGCATCTTCTACCATCAAGACCTAGTCTTGTGATCGTAGAGGACCAGAGCCAAGTGCTGTATGTCACTTACACTTCTGCTGCTGCTTCCTTTACATACTTAAAGACACAGATAACTAGTTACACAGATTCCCTCAGATAGAATCATTCTTGTTTATCACTAAGTTTTTGCTTCACCCTTTCACGTTTATAAATGGAAATATGTTAAGATGAAAAATAAATTGATATTACAATCTGTGCCTTTTGTTAAGTAATAGCTATCAAAAGTACATTCTGATGCACTCATGATTGACAGAAATTATTAGAAAATTCTGCCCATTGAGAAATAATTTAGAAGTCATGTAACATGTGAGAATAAGGAAACATACAAAGATTCTATTTGGTACTTTAAAAGAAATTAGAGTCTGATTATATTTGTTTTTTTCTTTCTATGAAAATCAAATCTAGTAATGACAAAATATCTTTGGACAAAGAGCCCACCCTTCCCACTTCCTCCTCCTCCAGTGGTAACCTCTGAGTTACTGTCATGCTTTGGAGTCATTCTCAAGCCTTTCCCTTTTTGGTATTGTAGAGGTGACCCAACTTGGTTTGGTAAATGAAACTTTACACTGTGTGTGATTTCTAGGTCACAGATTCTGAACTTCCTTTTCTTTGTAACTGAGCTTCTGTCTGCATTCCTCAGAGGCATTCCAGATTAGGTTAGACATTTTGCTTCTACTTTTGCTGGGTCGGGGAATGCCTCAGGCAAAGGATACCCCTAAATTCTCCAGCATAACACCAGCCTGAGGGAAAGGGTGGAGGTTCTGAATTTCATACTGATATTGACATCTGGGCATGCTTAAGGTCAAGAATCCATACAGGATCACAGAACATGGAAGAGTGCTCTTAGGACTTTGGCAGGAGATCCAGAAGAGATCCTGCTTTGTTTGAATACGTCATGGAGTTGGAAACTCAGTGGACAGACTGTGCTGAGTGGGGTATGTGTTAACATCCATTTATGTCAGGCTCATTCACTCTTCGTTCTCATTCTCCGTTCTTCAACAGTCAGTGTTCCCAAAGCCTTCTTTGGCAAAGAGTAAAGAGAGTAGCTTCCTTCTAGGGCTATCTCTTCAGGAAACGACTTGGTTAATGATGGGTTCATTCTCATTCAATGAGCCATGATTTTAGCTAAGAAGAACGCAGGCCATCTTCCCAGTCTCATTGATTTGTTCACTGTGCTCTTTGGAAAAGGTTTGTTTTAATGACCTTGCCAACAACACAAGTATTTTCATCTTGCCTTTTGAAAGGGAAGACTTTTTTTTTCCTCATGGCCCATTCCTTTGTCATAGCTCCACATTCTCAGACCTGTCCTTACAATCCAGGTTACTGTAGAGCAAAGAGCTTCATTAATGTGTTCCCGTTAGACTTGAAAACAATTAGAGCCATGACTAGGAGGAGTTCAAGGGGACCCCCCAAATCCTGAAACCAAACAGACATCACAGGGCAGGGATAGCAGGTAAAGTGGTTGCTATAAACACTTTCTCTTGAAAGCTGTGTCTTTTCAATAAACACACCGTTAGGCCCTAGCAAAATATTTCCAGTTGGCGTCATGGGTGGTGCAGTGCTGGAAGCTGTTAGCTCATGCTCAGTTAAATTTCAAATGTCAAAGCTCATTAATAGTGATTTTAGCCAAAGACAGCTTGTAAGGAGCTGTGCAAACTTAACTTCCTCAAATAAAAGGAGAAGAAAGATGACCATTTAACATTGCTTTTCCTCCCCCTGCTTTCTTCACCTCCGCTTCAAGTTTGTTTTGGGTTTTATTGACAGTAGGTTTCAAGTTTACATTCTGCATTTCCCTTAATTTGCCTTGTCCTTTTATCCGCCCCTTGGGAAATAGGCCTATTACAAAGGTGTCGCGATGTTTCTTTGAGTTTTAGGAGGAGTGTTTTGTCTGTTTGAAGCGGGCCTGGAGGAGTCTGTGAAAGTGTTAAGGCAGACGGTTCGGCTTTTGAGAGACAGAAACACACTGGGATATGATTATGTGTTCAGATGCTGTTTCCAGCCTTGTCTGAATACAAATGTCAAAGGAGATTCTTTTTATACCAATAACGATGCTTCAAATTAAAATAGGAATACAAGCTGTATCCTCATTATTTGAGGTCTGGTCAGGTCTCACCACTCTGGTCACCACTCTGGTGACCACTCAGCTTTCAAACTAAATGAAAACCAGCAAAAAAAAAAAAAAAACTTAACCTGAATTTACTTGTGCAGTTGTGATTGTGGGCTGGCTTGCTGAGTTAAATTCTGTGAAAAACAAATTCATTAAGTCACCAATTACAAATTTGACATCGACTTGGCCACCTTTAGATCTTGGATTTTACTAGCAGCAGGGTTTACTATGCTCTCTTCCTGAATCTTGCAGGGATTTCCTGGGTGTCATGTAAGCAACACCTGATATTCAGTTTTGGTGCAGGAAGCCTAACTTACCCAGGGCAAATGTCTCAGAGGTGATCTAGGTGTGGATATTTCAAAGGTTCTTTTATTGGACCCTGTGACTACAATTGTCTTGAGGCATTTGAGCTTGGGCTGCATGGAGGTTTTCGTGTGACTCCAGTCATAGTAGAGGTGGAGCATATAGGTGGATGAATATGTAGGGTGAATGTGTATCAGGGGACGGTGTTGAATCATGAGTTTCTTCTGAAGATTTATGACAATTGCCTCTTGGGGTGACCATGGGTCCCAATCAGAAGTTTATGAGCCCTGTGTCATTTTCCACCAAAATAAAAGGAATTTTAATTTTTTCCCCCAAAATGTTTGTTTAGACGCTTACTGATTTGCACAAATGTTGTTATGCTGAACAGAGATCATTAATTGTGAACAGTCTACCTTCTTGAAATGATAAAGAACCCAGTTACATTATTAAATGGATGGGTGTCCAGTTATTGTTTATAGATTTTGATGATATTTGATTTCCAGGTAAGGGCTTTAATAACATGAGATCATGTTGAGAAGACTATTTAGTTCAGAGTATTAAAAGTTTGCATGATTTCTTTTTAAAAGTCAAGTAATTACATTTTCTGTAAGCAGGATCATGATCTGGGAAGTATTTCTAAGTATACTCTTTTAGCTTTTATCTTTCCTATCTTCTCTCATAAACATCCAGATTTTGCCCTTCTGAGAAAAGAAACAAGCGTATGCAATATTATAAGAATTGGCTTTTATGTTGATTTCTTCTAGACAGTGAGCTTCCTGAGAGCAGGGAATTATGTTATTTATCATTTTATCCTCGGGGCTTAGCACAGTACCTGGCTCAATAAATGTTTATTGGCTGAATATAGTAAAACTTCATTAATTGATACACTAACAAGATTGTAGGTGGAATATTTAACTTAAGAGAAAAATCAATTTTATGGACTTTAGCACATTAATTATTTGCATGCAAATGGAAGCTGCAAATTACAAATAAGTGCTATCAATTTATTGAGGCAGGTCTAGAGGCGCACTGCCGGCAGACACAGCCCCAGAAATTTGGGTTGTACCTTGATGAATATATCTGCAGTCTTTTTTTTTAAAAAAAACACTAAATCATTTTAACAGAGGACAAAGAAATTGTAAGAGGAAGATTTTTGGTGTCACTGTAATCCTGTTTACTGCCTGCCTGTTCATATAACCGGTCTAACTCATGGAATTTGGTCTAATTGACTTGGTGGAAATCCCCTGTAAGAGTAGTTTTTCAAGAGCCTGAGAAAACCATCACAGAGAAATTTAAAGTGGAGCCAGACTGAGATGATGGTATTGCTCAGGAGAGGAGGGGCTTAGCATTAGCATGGTCATGATGTGTTTAGGAGATGGTGTGGCTTTGGGTATGAAGCCTTTCTATTAAGCTCTTCCATTGGCTCCCTTGAATCCCATCTCATTTGGCTTCAATGAGGAGGGAGTGGAGTTAGAAAATACCACAAGATACCAAACATTGTGGAGATAAGTATTCAAGCAAAAATTCACAGCCCAGTGGGTGGAGAAAAAGGAGACAACTCGTTTCAGGGTGAGGGGACACCAGCTAAAGCTTCACAGAGAAAGGGGGGTGACCTGGCTTTTGAAGACCGAGCAAGTGCTTCCCTGCTAGAATAGGGTAGAAAGGTCTTCTGGACGAAAGTTATAGAGGTCCATCTCCAGGACTGGAGGTTGGAGATAAGAGGTAGCAGAATGTGTCTGGGGAGCTGCAGGAGACTTTTGTGTGCTGTCCTGTAGGGAGGAGGTGAGTGGAGTGGGGAGGTGACCAGGGACTAGACAGCACAGAGGACTCATGGATACACTCAGGCACATGCACTCACAAAAACAAGGGGACAAACCCACTCTCCACAGAGCAGCAAGGCAATGCTGAGCCTTATTTTCATTTCTGGTTTTGCATTCCTTCATCTGCTTTTAGAACCTTGGAAAGGTCATTTAACCTTTCTGAGCTCTAGTGCCATCATCTGAAAAAAGAAGAGACAGGAGGCTCTAAAATTCCTCATTAAAAACAAAGAAACATCTCCCCTACCCCATCAGATTTTAAATTGTAGTTAAATATGCATAATATAAAATTCACCGTTTTAGCTATATTTAATTGTGCAGTTCAGTGGCATTAAATAATTCACATTGTTGTGCAGTCATCACCACTGTTTCTGGGACATTTTTGTCTTCCCAAACTGAAACTCCATACCCATTAAACACTAACTCCCCATTTTATCTGCCTACAGATCCTGACCACCACCATTCTACTTTCTGTCTTTGCATGTGGCAACATAGGTATCTCATCTAAGTGGAATCATCTAATATTTATCCTTTTGTAGCTGGCTTACTTCTCTTATGAGCTTCCTAAGCAGCTTCAGGGAAACCTTGAACCTCTTAATGTCTTAATGTCATCCATGGAATGGGTTTGCACGTTTTGTTCATTCATCTGTGATGGACACTTGGTCTACCTCTACTTTTTGGCTTATAACAATGCTGCTATGACCATGGATATACAAATATCTGTTCGAGTCCCTGCTTTCAGTTATTTCAGGTATAAACCCAGAAGTGGAATGGTCAAAATTATGTGGTACACCAGTGTTTAATGTTGTGAAGAACTGCCATACGACTTCCAAAGTGGCTGCACCATTTTACATTCCTACCAGCAAGGCACAATACTTATTATTTTGTTTGTGTTTTTGTTTTAACTAATAGCCATCCTAATGACTGTTAATTGTATTTTCTTAATGATTAGTCATGTTGAACATCTTTTCATATGTTTATTAGCTATTTATAGATCTTTGGAGAAATGTTTACTCAAGTCCATTGGCCATTTTTATTGTTATTTTGAAGAGTTTTATTATTTATTTATTGACCACACTGGGTGGCATGTAGGATCTTAGTTCTCCAACAAGGGATAGAACTTGTACTCCCTCCATTGGAAGACAGGGTTTTAACCATTGAGCTGCCGAGGAGGTTCTCCCCCATCCCCCCGCCCCGATCAATTTTAAATAGGGTTGTTTGGGGTTTTTTTTGTTGTTGCAACTCAGAATTTCTTTATACATTCTGGATATTAATCCTTTATCAGATACATGATTTGCAAATCCATTCTTCTATTACACAGGTTGCCTTTTTCACTCTGTTGATAGTGTCCTTTGATATACAAAAGTTTTTAATTTAATGAAGTCCAGTTTATCTAGTTTTGTTATTGTTGTTGTGCTTTCGGTATCACAGTGAAGAAATAATTTCCAAATCCAAAAGTCATGAAGATTTCCTCTACATAACAACAAAGAAGCATCTTCTATATAAATTATGTTGGCCTAAGTTCTGTCTTTAAAATTCAAATCTCTAGCTTAGTCTGAAGAAGATTAACTTCATTTATCTTCTGCTCTTGCCTCTAAACATCCTTTCAGTAAGTTCAGTCGCTCAGTCATGTCTGACTCTCTGCGACACCATGGACTGCAGCATGCCAGGCTTCCCTGTCCATCATCAACTCCCGGAGCTTGCTCAAACTCATGTCCATTAAGTCGGTGATGCCATCCAATCATCTCATCCCCTGTCGTCCCCTTCTCCTCCTGCCCTCAGTCTTTCCCAGCATGAGGGTCTTTCCCAATGAGTCAGTTCTTCCCATCAGATGGCCAAAGTATTGGAGTTTCAGCTTCAGCATCAATCCTTCCAATGAATATTCAGGACTGATTTCCTTTAGGATTGACTGGTTTGATCTCCTTGCAGTCCAAGGGACTCTCAGTGTCTTCTCTAACACCACAGTTCAGAGCATCAATTCTTTTGGGTACTTCTTATCATCTCAGTTGTTTGAGGAATTAGGCAAGGTGTCAATGATCTATGTCCATTATTACATTGTCTATAAATGTTGTCAACATGTTCAAAAGGTTTAAAAATGTTTTAAACTAAGGTTTAGATTTGCTTTGGGTTGCTCATGTGAAAACTTAAAGACTTGCAGAGGAAAAGCTACCTTCCCACCTCAGCTGTGTGTGTGTGCTCAGTTGTGTTCGACTCTTTGCCACTGCATGGACTGTGGCCCTTCAGGTTTCTCTGTCCATAGAATTTTCCAGGCAAGAATACTAGAGTGGGTTGCCCTTTTCTACCCCAGAAACAGGAAGGAGTAATAAGGAAGTGTTATTTCTTTCTTCTTTATGTGATTGATAAGGAGGTGAAGTGAATTTTTTCTCAGTTTTCTGAAACAACAGAAATTCCTTTGGGTAGATCCTAGGCAAAGGAAATTTCACCTGGAGGAGTTGTCCACAAGTAGGAAATGGGGAATAGGGAAAGCTTTGCCATGTGCTTGCCAAATTTTTCATGGCATACATTGATATGGCTCATACCTACGAAAAATGCATTTTTTTTTTTGTCTGCAGCATACAGCTTGTGGGAATCTTAGCTCCCTAAGCAAGGGTCAAACCTGTGTTCCCTATAGTGGAAGCAGAATCTTAACCACTGAACCACCATGGAAGTTCTGAATGCATGTTGATTGGCCCATCGGGAAAATTTTAGAAGAGCTCCTTGTGCGTGCGTGCTAAGTCGCATTCGTCATGTCCGACTCTTTGTGACTCTTTGTACTATAGCCCACCAAGCTCCTCTGTCTGTGGGATTCTTCAGGCAAGAAGTATTCTTGCCAGTAGGAGTGGGTTGCCATGTCCTTCTCCAGGGGATCTTCCCTACCCAGGAATAGAACTTGTGTCTCACATCTCCTCCATTAGCAGACGGGTTCTTTACCACTAGTGCCACCTGGGCTTACTGGGAACTCTATTTCATCCCATTGGGAAAATGGGGAAAGAAGAAGGTTCTATTTGATTCAGTCCAAAAAGAGCTATGT
Source organism: Cervus canadensis (assembly GCF_019320065.1). Lineage (NCBI taxonomy): Eukaryota > Metazoa > Chordata > Mammalia > Artiodactyla > Cervidae > Cervus > Cervus canadensis. The sequence continues at coordinate 27,406,658 of NC_057413.1, forward strand.
GAATAATTAATCCTCAGCCAGTTGAGGTCTTGATTTTCAGCAGAGGGATAATGCCCCCAAATTGGGAGAAACTCATGGAAAGGTGTTTTGCATGTGTTATGTTATAATCTCTGATCACCCTCCCATATTGCTTATTGAATTAGTCCAGTCTTGGATCCCTAGAGGGTTGATTACTGCTGCATTAAGGCTCATTCATGGGAGTCTTTGTGGCTTTTAAATGTCCAGACTTCTTGGGTGATAACTATGCCTGTGGATTGTTTAGTATTTGCTGAGGGTTCTGAGTTTTCTGCCTTTAGAGACACAATAAAGAAAGTTTTTCAAGTGTTTGTATAAACTTATGTGTGTATGTTATACATATACCCATGTTTATACATTATGTACATTGTATACAATGAATGCCAGGTGACTGTAAAGCAAATGATTAAAGTGCATTTTGCTATCTGGAAAGTCTATGGAACTTTATGAATTTTTGGAAGAGTTTTGGAAAATTTTTCTTTATAGGGTTTTCTCTAAAGAAGAGTTTGTTGGAAAAATGCATATATTTCATTCATTTTATTTATCATCAGTCAAAGCAATAACTTACACATATATATTTAAAAAACAGTTGAGAGCACCTTTGAGATAATAAATAGATGGCAGTTTAGGTGATTTTTGGAAGCTTTGTTTTTAAGCACAGGGACATTTAAATTATGTTACTGCTGGGCTTGCCACACCTACCCATACTGATACCTGGCATATGAAAATTTGGAAAAATAAAACGTTGACATTTTCCCATCATGTCAAAATAGCATGTGGTTTTGATCCTGAGAGTGGAGGGTTTCCATCAGACTGCCCTATCTGAGATCTCTGGATCTATTTCCTCCTTTGCCTGGACTGCTGTTACTGGTAGTTGGCATTATTCAATTATCTCTACATTTTAACCTTGGTGTTTACCTCTAATGTCGCTCAAGTCAGTAGATGATTCATTGCATCTGGAACCAATAAACAGGGTTTGGCAGAAAAGGGACAGTGTGTGGCGGATGCGTTTAGAGGGAAGGGAACAATGCACTTGAAACTGGGCTCTAAGAGCTTACAAATTCAATTATGCTTTGTGGGTCCAGGGGAGGGTCCCGTAATGCCTGCCCCATAGAGAGTGCTCAGTAAAGGTTCATGAAACTGATGGTGATGATTTAATCAACACAACTGGTGTATATAAGAAAAACATCTGCACTGCAAGGGACAGGCAAGTTCCCCAAATTCTAGATCCTTAAGATGGCATCCCAGCTTTGAAATCCATCATTTAATCTTTCTGGGCTTCCTCATCCCCAAGTAGGACTGATAATTTTGTGGTATAAGCATTAAAACAAATCATATTTTGCATCATCAAATGCCAGACTATATATGCGTGAATGCTTAATGATAAAAGATTATGCTACTTTGATATCATGGGATCTGAAAACCTAAATTAACATATCCTTTGTCTTCCTAAAAAGTACGGTAAGGTAATCACTATCCTTAAAGAATGCAGGAAGAGTTCTGTAGTCAAGGTTGATGAAGATAGCACTTCCAGGTACGTGCTATGGACGTATGGATTTCCCTGGTTTCGGAGCTTGGTTTTCCTCTGCGTTCCTCTTTTTTTTTTTAAGTAAGGGAATAAAAAGTCAGATTTTCTTCTCTCCTTGGGGAGCAGTGCAAGCAAAAGAGTAATGCTATTAAAACCAATTATATTCAAATACTATTTCAGAAGTCTAGTCGGAATCTGGGCTTTCAAAAATTCTTCATCTCTCCCGAAGGACATGTATTATGGTTGTGTTTAGGATCAGGAAGGTTTTGCGTTTCTTCAGCCTAAAATAGAGAAAGGTTGTGAAGACACAGCAGCCCTATGACATTTTCTGTTTTTCTTTAGCTGTCTTAACTTTTCCTGAGCAAATGAGTTCTCAGGTCTTAAACTTCTTGGTGTTGTAAATGAACAACAACAACAACAAACACAAAACACAACAAAAAAAACCCCAAAATTGTATTGCCTGTCCTGTGTGCTGGGAGTCACTTATGCAGTGGGAGAACCATCTGACTTTCTTCCCAGCACCACTGTCTTAGCAGCTTAAGACAAAGCCTGTTTATTATCTCCAAATTTCTGCAGGTCAGATGTCTGGGAGCAGAGTAGCTGGGGTTTCTATACAACATTTCATAAGGCTGAAGTTAAGGTGTCAGCCTGGTTACATCCTTACTCTGAGCTCAAGGTCTTCCTTCAGTCTCATTCAGGTTGTTGGCTGAAGTCAGTTTCTTCAATCTATAGGATGAGGGTCTCAATTTTTGTTGGCTGTTGGCCAGGGACCACTTTGGGTCCTTGAGGCTGCTCTTAGGTCCTAATCACCTGGTTCTTTCCATAACCTGGCAGTTTGCTGTTTAAAAGTCAGTGAGGGCATCTCTCTTTTAATGGCTCACTTATATGTCTATCCCCTTTGACTAACCCCAAATCAGCTGATTTCTGAACTTAATTATACCTGTAAAATTCCTTCACCATTGCCATATGATGTAACCTAGTCATGGGAGTGAGATCCCATTCTATTCATCAGCTCTGTTCCTACTACAGGGGAGGGAAATATCTGTGGCGTGTATATGAAGGGGGCATCAAGAATCTTGGGGGGTGTCTCAGAATTCTTAATACACATAGTATGCTTAAATTTGGGGATTAGAGAAGGTCTCTAGACATAGCCTTTGTGAAAGTCAAGTTCAGCTGGCATTGCAGTGGTCTGTTCCATGTCTTTCTGAATGTCACACATTTCGCTGAAACCTGGGTTCTCCTGGAGTTCTGGGGAAGGGACCCTTTATGGTCTATTTCCATTCCTGGAGGCTTTTTTAAAATTCGATTTTTGAAAACTGTCTTTTTTTTTTTTTTTGGTTTCATTAAGTAGCATGTGGGATGTTAGTTCCTTTCCAGGGTTGGAACCTGAGTCCCCTGCATTGGAAGCATAGAGCCTTAACCACTGGACCACCAGGGAACTTCCTCCATTCCTGAAGGCTTTAATGAGGCGGTTAGTTCTAGCTTTCAACGAGGGGTTCAGGTTTGAGGTAGTCTCTGGGGAATTTAACTTAGGAGAGAGAATTTTTACTCTTGGCAGACTACCTATCTCTGTATTCAGTGTTTCTCAAAACTGGCCATACCTGATGCCCACACAAGCCCTGGAAGAAGACTTGACTTTGGTTCTGATCCAAATGTAAGGAATTGATGTGGTGTCACCTCAGACCTAAAAATGTGCTTGGGCGTGTCCTTGCCCTCTGTGAACTGTGGGCTTGATTCCTCCAAAGAGGTGGGCCAAGGAGGAAAGAGGAGGAAACCGTAGAGATGACTCAATTTGTTTGTGTTCATCATAAACCTACCCACTTTCTTAATTGATTGTTCATTACAAAGTAGCTTGATGCTTCTTTAGCCTGGGAGCTAAATGTAATCAACTTTTGTTTGTTTCTGTAAAAAACATTTTTTTTTTTTTGCCCTTGAGGAGATCATTATTTCTATTGTATGAAGATGGTAGCCCAAACATTAAAAGTAATTAGAGCAGATGGCAGTGAATACGGCTATTGTAAAATACAGGGATGCTTACAAACTGGTTTTCATTCTCTCGGCTTCCTCCTTTTCTTTCTGCCACCACATATTCATTTTGCTTCCCTTCAGGTATAAAGGGGAGGGGAAAAGAAAAGGAGGAAGAAAAAGGTTCCCTTGGTACATGAAACTGAGGAGCTGTCAAAAGGTTCATAGCAGGGAAAGTGAGCTCCCGTGTATTCAATCACTGAAATTAAGTGTTTTCGAAGGTGGTGCAGTCACGGGTCCATTGCATGGGGAAATAACATGCTGTAGTCCATCACTTAAAATGTTAACCTTGTCTCTTACTAGTGACTGGGAACAGAAACACGTGCTCTGAGCTCGCTGGTTAAATGGCAGTATGTCAGCTCTGTGGAAAAGGCTAGCATGTATCTGTCAATCTTCTGATTCGGCCTTATGTGTGTGTGTGTGCATGCCCAGGTCACACACACACACACACACACACACACACACACACACACACCCTCACTTCTACTTGCTCTTATGTAGCCTTCAGAGACCTGGCTTATTGCTTACTGGAAAATGAAGAGAATTGAACCAGTTTCCAGTATTTCAATGTATAGTCTTTTGCTTGCCAGTCTCCAAATTCTTAGGTAGTTGTATTATAATTATTTATTTTTAATTGTAGAAGGCTTTATTTTGAATATATTTCAGTATTGATGGAATATAGATATACTGTTGTTGTTGATTAGTCACTAAGTCGTGTCCAACTCTTTTGCAACCCTGTGGACTGTGACCCACTGGGCTCTTCTGTCCATGGGATTTTTCCAGGCAAAAATACTGGAATCGGTTGCCATTTTCTTCTCCAGGGGACCTTCCTCACCCAGGTATTGAATCTGACTGTCCTGCAATGGCTGGTGGATTCTTTACCACTGAGTCACCCAGGAATCCTATAGATGCAGTGTACTGAGCATATTTTAGGTTATTATTATTATACTGATTATATAAATCAGAATATATCAGGAGTAAGCAATTTTTTTTCTATAAAGAGGCAGGTGGCTTTTAGCTTTGGTGGGCCATAGAGTCTCTGTCACAAACGGAAAATAGCCATAAAACAGTATTTAAGTGAATGGTCGAATCGATGTTCCAATAAAACTTTATTTTTATTTCAGCTGTAGTCTGTGAACCCTGTTATAGACTGCTGAATGTTTTACTTGATTATTTTTGTCTGTGACATGAAGAACTTGAGGTCTTTATGCAGTGGGAAAAATGACTGAATGCCCTTCTTCAGCAGGAAGATTACAGAGCTGTGCAAACTTCTTGCTTCCAGACCCAGCCACTCTCTCTGGGCTCCTTGCTGAGCTTGCAGCATTTCACACAGCTCCTTTCTCAGAACAGCTCTGACTCACACTCCACCTCTGCTCCCATCTTTTATCTGAGAGGCTGGTCTCTGATCACTCAATATGAAAAAGATTCTCCCACACTGGCACTTCTGTTTCCTTTGCTTTTGCTTTTCAGATCACGTGATTTGTTTTATTTATTTATCTTTACCTCCCTAAGATATAAGCTCCCCAAGATCAGGGTTTTGTTTTATTTTGTGGTCAGTAAATATTTACTGAATCCAGAGATTCATCTGCTCCTTCAGGCAAGGAGGTTGAAAAGAGTCTTATGATGACTGAGTGAGATAATACTTGTTTTTTTTTAATTTTATTGAAGTATAGTTGATTTACAGTGTTAATTTCTGCTATACAGAAAAGTGATTCAGTTATATATATGTTACATATATGCTGCTGCTGCTAAGTCACTTCAGTTGTGTCCGACTCTGTGAGATACCATAGACAGCAGCCCACCTATATATATGTATCTACATATATATTATATATGTATAATGTACATATGTATTATACTGTTAAGTGCACTCAAAAATGTTAGCCATTATGAATAATCTTTAAAATTTCATATTTCAAAAATTTAAAGTAGAGAGGGTAATGTGTAGGTTTTTCAGTTGTGAGGGTGAGTGATACTATAAGTCAAACATCTAGCACTGTGCCTGGGGCGTAGGAAACATTGGTTCATGGAATGGTCTTCAGGCTTATAATTCAGAAGAGACATTATTTAAGGAGATTTGGAGATTCAAGTGGAAGAGAAGATGAAGAAAGTTTCTGCAAATTTGTTCTGTCTGCAGACTGTACTAGTTCTTTAAGCTCAAGAGTGCTAAAATAACTTACCTGGATGAGGCATTGAGCTAAATCAATATCGTTAGAGAAATCATGGCATGTAGGATGTCACAGAAGGGAGAGAGAAGCTGGTGAATTGCCCGGTTTTCTAGAAGGGACAAAGTCAAGTGTAAATTGGGTCCCAGTTGCTGGCAGAAGGTGTTACTGATATTTCTTTGAGTCATCGATGTGCTGGGCAGTGTGTGTATGTGGGGGAGGGGGGTACTTTCTCATGTTATCTCATCATCGTGAAGGGTTTATAAGCACCAAGAAAAGAAGTGATCACTGAGAGCAAGCATGAGCCCAGTAAGAACAAATCATGCCAAACTAATTTAATTTCCTTTTTGTTCCCTAAGGAGTTATTAGTTTAGAGGTCAGGGGCGCTATTTATAATCCTGCATTTGTAAGTGGTTGGCTTTTCCTACAATGAGCATTTTTTGGGTTTCATAATCAGCTGAAATAATCTCAGCCTATGTTAGTTTATTGTTAGTTTATGTATAGTGTCCAGGTTGAAGAAAGAAAAGGTAATTAACACACTGGATTTCACTGTAAGGCAATCTTTACCAGAGTTAGCCATCTAATTTTCTGAACTCCCATAGTACCTTACTTATACTTTTAATTATTGAATTAATCATGCTTTATATTAATTACCAAGCTATGTATCTTTTTTCAATGATAACACAAGCACCTTAAGAACAAGGATGAGGTCACATGTATCTAAAAGAAGTACCTTTACACTAGCTCATCCAGGAAAGTTTTGGGATTTTAATTGGCCACCATGCAAAATATCACCTAATATTATAACACAATTATTAAAATAGCCAAGACTCTTAATTGGGAGAGTAAGTGTTATTTAATAAATGGTATGAAGTCATTTCACTATTTGGGGAAAAACAAAGCTAAGATAAAAAATAAGGATAAATGGAAAACTTCCCACCAACATAAATTCTAAATTAGTTAAGGATTAACATACAAATGTAAAATCCTACAAATCAAGAAGTACACACATTAGAAGTGCCATTTGTGTCAGAATGAAAGAAGGGAGTCTCATGTGTAAAAGAATGGGGGATGTTACAAAAGAAAAGGTCAATACATTTGGTTTCATAAAAATTTAAAACATTTCTGTGTAAAAGATCACTGAAAAAAGTAGAAAAAATTGCAGCTTTATATCAGATTATTTTAGTTACTAAAACAATATTTTAAATTATGGGTTAGCGACTATGAGCCCACAAGAGTTGAGTATTCAAACATATTTTGGGGGTAATTATTACTTCATGGGAAATAGATGGGGAAACAGTGTCAGACTTTATTTTTTGGGGCTCCAAAATCACTGCAGATGGTGATTGCAGCCATGAAATTAAAAGACGCTTACTCCTTGGAAGGAAAGTTATGAACAACCTGGATAGCATATTTAAAAGCAGAGATATTACTTTGCCAACAAAGGTCTGTATAGTCAAGGCTATGGTTTTTCCAGTGGTCATGTATGAGTGTGAGAGTTGGACTATAAAGAAAGCTGAGTGCTGAAGAATTGATGCTTTTGAACTGTGGTGTTGGAGAAGACTCCTGAGAGTCCCTTGGACTGCAAATATATCCAACCAGTCCATCCTAAAGGAGATCAGTCCTGGGTGTTCATTGGAAGGACTGATGCTGAAGCTGAAACTCCAATACTTTGGCCACCTCATGCGAAGAGTCGACTCATTGGAAAAGACCCTGATGCTGGGAGGGATTGGGGGCAGGAGGAGAAGGGGATGACAGAGGATGAGATGGTTGGATGGCATCACCGACTCAATGGACATGGGTTTGGGTAGACTCTGGGAGTTGGTGATGGACAGGGAGGCCTGGCGTGCTGCGATTCATGGGGTTGCAAAGAGTCGGACACGACTGAGCGACTGAACTGACTATGTGCCAGATGTTGTTGTAGGTACTCAATACATGGGCTTCCCTAGTGGCTCAGTGGTAAAAAACATGCCCACCAATGCAGGAGACCTGGGTTTAATCCCTGGGTTGGGAGGATCCTGAAGAAGGAAATGCAACCCATTTGAGTTTTTTTGTTTGGGAAGTCCCATGGACAGAGGAGCTTGGTGGGCTATATAGTCCATGGGGTTGAAAAGAGTTGGTCATGACTTAGGGACTAAACAACAACAGTAACTGGAATACAGCAGAAAACCAAGACGTTCTCCTGAAGCTTACATTCAACTGGGGCTTAAGTAACTGAACAATACACAATGTTTCAGTGATGGTAAGTAAGTTCTTTGGAGAAAGCAGAGCTGTGTAAAGGGTGGAGAGAGGGTCAGTGATAGGGACCTTCTTTTCCTATTTTCAGGATTAGTTTGCTGAAGAAGGCATTCGGGGGAGGTGTCAACAAGTTCCTCCTTGTCTTTGTCATCCAGGAGACACTGTTGCTAGAAAGATCCCACACCCTGCCTGCTCCACCATCCCTGCTTAACACAGATGCTCGCAAATAGGTCTTTGGCTCTGCCTGGTGTTCCAACTTGCTGATCAATGATTTCTTTCAAGATAACTCTGGTGGTATTGCAAATACATTTAAGGTGACACGTGAGATTTGCAGACACTGCACATTCCCTGAAGTTCAGAGAAGTGCTGACAAGCTGTAAAGGAAAAAACAAATTGCATTCTCTTCTCGCTGAGCCAGGAAAGTTTTTGCTTGTGTTTTATTTGTTTTGGGGTTTTTGTTTTGGCTTATTTGGGGCTGTAGGTTCTGAGGTAAAAATGAGGTTGTGTTCTGGATAGTTTCCAAAATCTTTGTTTTTTTCCCCCCTCATATACCCCCATGTGCCCATAGGCAGATTTTCTTCATCTGCAGAATGGGAATGAGTGATTTGTTTATCTCGAAGATGAAAACCAGAAATAAAGGCTGAACACCTTGGGGACTATGATAGAAAGAGGTGTGATTTGGTGAAAGTGAAACTTGGATTGACCTGGGAGTTGAGTTAGTGGCACAGAGCCTGGCTTGCACCTAAAACATTACACTGGTATCAACTGAGAGTCTTTCAAATGTATGGACAAGAAGTCTTTTTAATGATTCTGTCAGCATTCTTTTTTGCTTGATTGGATCAAAATGACAGGAATGGAAGGATAAAGATGTTGGGAAGTGGGCCACCTCCTCTGTCTCATGCAATTATTGCCTAGGAAGCCCTTGGAATGGAATTATACTACCATTGTGTCTGCTATGAAAATATAGAGCTAAAATTCTTATAGTGGCATACATATTACCATGGATTCCCTGACAACTTGAAATCGTGGAGATAGTCGACTCTTCTACTTCCCAAGGTGCTGTCAGACACTTGAGGGTCCATTAATGGTTTAGGCCTTTTAGTATTTAGTCATTGTTTTGTAACAGGCATGAAATATTGATAACATTTTATATAATTTCAAGATACCTTTATTATGGTAAGGAAAAATTTTGGGCAGAGAGAAGCTTAGGTCTTTTAAAAGTTAATGCTTAGCACTGATAACTATTTGAAATGTACCACACTGAATAAAGGGCTTCCCAGGTGGCACTAGTGGTAAAGAACCCACCTGCCAATGCAGGAGGCATGACAGACATGAGTTTGATCCCTGGGTTGGGAAGATCCCTTGGAGGCGGGCTTGGCAACCCACTCCAGTATTCTTGCCTGGAGAATCCCATGGACAGAGATGTCTGGTTTGCTACAGTCCATGGGGTTGAAAAGAGTTGGACATGATTGAAGCGACTTAGCACACATAGCACATTTTATAAACATATATGTGTATATAAATACATATATATATATACACACACACACACACTTGGATATACAAATACACTCACACATATATATCTTTTACAGATATTTTTCCATTCTAGATTATTCAGTTCAGTTGTTCAGTCGTGTCTGACTCTTTGCGACCCCATGGACTGCAGCACGCCAGGCCTCCCTGTCCATCACCAACTCCCGGAGCTTACTCAAACTCATGTCCATCGAGTTGGTGATGCCATCCAACCATCTCATTCTCTGTCGTCCCCTTCTCCTCCCGCCTTCAATCTTTCCCAGCATCAGGGTCTTTTCCAATGAGTCAGTTCTTCACATCAGGTGGCCAAAGTATTGGAGTTTCAGCTTCAGCATCAGTCCTTTCAATGAATATTCAGGACTGATTTCCTCTGGGATGGACTGGTTGGATCTCCTTGAAGTCCAAGGGGCTCTCAAGAGTCTTCTCCAACACCAAAGTTCAAAAGCATCAATTCTTCAGTGCTCAGCTTTCTTTGTAGTCCAACTCTCACATCCATACATGACTACTGGAAAAACTGTAGCCTTGACTAGACAGACCTTTGCTGGGAGGCAAAGGACCTTTGCTTTTTAATATGCTGTCTAGGCTGGTCATAACTTTTCTTCCAAGGAGCAAGCGTCTTTTAATTTCATGGCTGCAGTCACCATCTGCAGTAATTTTGGAGCCCAAAAAAATGAAGTCTGTCACTGTTTCCATTGTTTCCCCATCTATTTGCAATGAAATGAGGGGACCGGATGCCATGATCTTAGTTTTCTGAATGTTGAGTTTTAAGCCAACTTTTTCACTCTCCTCTTTCACTTTCATCAAGAGGCTTTTTAGTTCCTCTTCACTCTCTGCCATAAGGGTGGTGTCATCTGCATATCTGAGGTTATTGATATTTCTCCCGACAATCTTGATTCCAGCTTGTGCTTCATCCAGCCTAGTGTTTCTCATGATGTACTCTCATATAAGTTAAATAAGCAGGGTGACAATATACAGTCTTGACATACTCCTTTCCTGATCTGGAACCAGTCTAGATTATTACAAGATATTGAATATAGTTCCCTGTGCTATACAGTAGGTGCTTATTGTTTTTCTGCTTTAGATATAATAGTGTGTATCTTAATTCCAAGCTCCTAATTTATCCCTGTTGAGATTTTGGCTCTGTTCCGGTGGTACTGAAGGAAGCTCCACCTTAAACAGCTCTAGGCTGAGAAACTCAGTCCGAAGTATCATTTTTTAAATAAAGGGATAGGATTTCTCTAGAGTCCTTTCCATCATTGACCTTCTAGAAATCCAAGTTTTTTGCTTTTCATATATTTTGTCATAGTGGCTCGGGGCTGATTTACAGATAATCTGGTTCACCTTCTCTGGAGTTGTCTTTACCATCTTTCAATTTTTTCCATCTTCTCACCACTTGATTCCACTCCAATTTCCTCCTTTTGCCCCTCCCCGCTTTCTCTTTGTGGATTGTACAGGAGTGAATTAAAGTACTATATGAATGTAGAATGTCTAGCCTTATAAGGAGATGTTTCTTTTTTTTTTACCTCCCTGTGCCTAGCTTCAGTGTGAGATCATTAGAGAGCTAAATTTCCCTTCTACTTTTTGAGTCTGTGGATGTTCATCCTGTGGGCATGTTTCATACAGCTCACAACAATGCTCGGGTACCACACCTTTTTTTTTCTTCCCCATAGTGCTGAGACTACTTATCACAGTGCCTAATGCCTTGCCATCTCTTAAATTGGGATGACTCACTGACTTATATCTCCTTTGTAGATGCAGAAAATGAAAAGATCCTACTTTTTCTTATCCCCAAGCTTTATTGGTGGTGAGGTGAGGTTCAGTACAATCTGGGACTGGTCAGTACACCCTCTGGAAAATCTACTGACTCTTCTAGGAGCACATTTCTCTATTTTCTCTGTCTGGAATACTCCAGGGCACTGTTCTCTGTGGAGGTGCAGTTATTGGTATTACAAACATGCCTCCCCTTCTTCACAATCTTCTCTCATCTGCCTCTAGCTCCTTACCAGAGGACCTTCTAGGCATCTATTTTATAGGAACTGAGGCTTCTCATTAGGTTAGAATCTGGGTGGGAAGAACTGTGGGGAGAGAGGCACATACTTGTTATCTGTATGACCTTGAGCTAATCACCTTCTCAAAGAGCATTTCTCTGTATTCATAGAGTTACAGTTCCATGGCTGCACAGGACATTTAGACCTGTTCACTGCCTCTTTCATGAGCCAGATACTGCTTTCTGTGATTTTCACATCCTTGGTTGGGAAACCACATGACTTCAGTGTGACCATAAATTAACAGGGAACCAAAAGCTCTGAGAGGGAGACTGAATGGGGTGAAGGGTGTTTCCTCCTCTGGGCTCCTCACAGTCCGGCCCCTGGCTCCTCCCTCAAAGGTTCTGGGTTGTCATCTGAAGTCAGCTGGCGTTTTTCCCATGCATGAGCTTTGCTGCCTGGTATGCACTTAGCACAGAGGGAAAGGCAACAATAATATCAAAAGAGACAAAGTAGGAGGATGGATCTGAACACACGGAGAGGAGTTTTCCTATAAAACAGAAACACTTGCAGTAGAACCTGTGAAAAATGGCACCAGTTACATAAAGCGAAATGCCACCCATTTAAATTCTGTCTGTTTCTGACTATGACTTTTTGTCCAAGACTCGATACATGTCTGTACAAACGAAAAACGGAACCAGTCCCATCTGTTAGGTATACGGGGGCTATGTTGGGGGAAAAAGTAAGAAAACATTAGCAGCATGTCATTGGAGAACTCCAGAGGCTGAACACAGAGGCCCTTTAATTACAACTTTGCCCCTTCCATATTTTCCCCTTTTGGAGTTAGTTGTAGGAAGGTGATTCATTTTATTGAGAGGTTTAAAATTAAATTTAAATTAATTTAAGTGCAAGGAGTTTCTGTTTTGATTGATCACCCAGACTATCCTGCTTTTAAATAAAGCAAAATAAAATAACAAAACCTGTTTTCCAGGGCAACTTTACCTTTCAATTCTGCGGGAGGTGGTCCAGGGCTCACAGCTGGTTTCCCGAGAGACCGCCACAAGAGGGCGACAACGTCACGGTGGAGAAGGGCCAGCTGCTTCTGTTGGACACCAACACCAGCATCCTCAGCTTCCTCCACGTGAAAGGTTCGTGGAGTTTGGAGATGGTGGCATTATTACATATGATCCTGTCATTTTAGAGGCAGGGGTCCAGGGGACATTTTGGATAAGTTCCAGCACCTGGTTGACAATTTATTCTCAGAACAAATTGAGATTTCACTATGAAAGGAAGAAGTGGTCAGAGGGTTCAAAACGAAAGCCTTTTCTTTCAATTCTTAAAAACACAGAGCTTGATTATTTTAGTTTTTCAAGTACAAAAGGGTGAACAGTGTTCTCCAAGAATATACTTCTTCATTCAAGCCCTTTGTATTCATGCTTGTCCCTGGCAGCACCCACAATATAGCAAAAGGCTCTGAAATCAGTTACTGCTGCTGCCTTTGAAATCCCCAGCCAAGAAGGCAGTGCCTTCATGCTTTTACCCTGTTGTGGTTTTGACTTCCTGGTCCCGTGGAAAGTCATATAAATAGGCTTCCTTATTACAAAACCGGCCACATAGCTCTAGGGTCTGGGAATTTGGGAGAGATTGAAAATTCAAATTTTAACTCCTCCACCCTACCCCCAAGTGACTATGTCAGTTTTTTCCACCTCTTCGTGCATTTGTTTCCTTATCTGTTAAATGAGAATAAAAATCATTGCCTACTTCAGTAGTAGATAATAAGGAATGGTTATCAAAGGGACTCTTGTTCATTGGCAAATGAAAATTACTTGGGAAATGTGATTAGTTATGGAGATCTATAAAATGACACTAAAGCACCATTCCTTACTATAAATATATTTAACATTTATAGGAGCATTTGTTCTTGTTAAAGTAAGAGGGTGGCTATATGAGAGAGAATAAAATATTTTCCAGGGAATAAGCTGATGGAGTGTGACTACCCATCTCTTAAAGGTGGACTCATTAAGAATTTTACATTCTTTACTCTGGAAGCTGTTTTTTTCCCCTCTGGCAGCAAGGAGAAGTTTTCAGGCAAATCACTTAATTAGTACCCTTTAGGAAAAGGGTCTGTGAGCTTGGGTTCCTGACTTGTCTTTGTGGTGTGTGCATGTGTATAGCCAGTGGCTATGGGGAGTGCTGACTTATTGACAGCTAGCAGCTACCTAAGGACTGGCAATGACAAAGGAAAATTACAGACTTCAAGTCTCAGCTCAGGGAAAAGATGCTCTTTTCGGGCCTTTAACCAGAACTCTCACCACAGGAGTCAAATTCTGTTGGAGGATGGGATGCCCGTCAGGCACTCTAGGGTCTTTTCCTAACCTTGATACCATTTGGGAGAAGTTTCCGAGCTAAAAGTCCTCAAACTCAGCCCATCTGAGTGTCAGGATTTCCTAGTAGTCCCAGGTAAATGTTCCATCAAGGAATGGTATTTGTCCATGGGGCCAGAGACTAAAGATGGAGACGAGGCATCAGAGGGAAAGTGGAGAGTAAAGGAAAGGCAGGGGCAGGTGGATACACAAGCTGACTTCTGCTCTTGGAGCTTTTAGAATCCAAGCATCCCAAATACTTGCTCCCACCTGTCAGTAGTGGTTTCTTTAAGTACTCCTGGTTCAGTACTTCACTCTCATTATTTAGTACAAGTGACTAGGTTTAGAAGGACAAACCCTCATCCCGTGGAGAGGGAAAGACTGTTATGTGAAGGGTTTCCCCTCTCTCTTGGGAAGTAGGACCATTGGTAGGATTGTGAAGGTAAGTGGTGAACACCAGTTTATGTACAAACAGGAGTTGCTGGTATGGAACAGGTTGCCTAGAAATTGAGATTTTCATCACAGATTTATGGGTCATAGCTTCTGGGAAGTATGAGACCTGGGAAAGGACACAGATGAAATTTGGTGCAACAGATGACTTGTGAATACTTACTAAGTGGCCTAGGAACTCTGTATGAGACATAAGAAGTGAAGTATAACACTTAATACGAATAATGTGCATTACTACTAAAGAAAAAGTAGTTAGCCAGCAAGTATAGAAGAGTAGAATGTCTAGTTCTAAAATGTGTTGTAAGGATTTCCCTGATGGTCCAGTGGTTAAGACATCACCTTCCAAAGCAGGGGTATGGGTTTGATCCCTGGCTAGGGAAGATTTCATATGTCTCATGGTCAAAAAACCAAAACATAAAACAAAAACAATATTGTAACAAGTTCAATACAGACATTAAAAATGGCCTACATAAAAAATCTTAAAAGAAGATAAAACATGTTGTAGAAGGTAAGGCAGGATGTGGATGGGAATAATCCGAGTGTCCAGGATGTAAGAGCAGAATTAGTGGAGAGGAGGTGGAAAGCATGTGCTTTGTCCCTGAGACAAGTTTTGATTGTGTAGATATCAATGTATGCACAGACTCAAAATGGGAAGGACTTCCCCGTCTCACTTGGTAGCCAGAGCTGTGTGTTCAGTCACTCAGTCATGTCTGACTCTTTGTGACCCTATGGACTGTAGCCCACCAGGCTTCTCTGTCCATGGGATTCTCCAGGCAAGAAATACTGGAGTGGTTTGCCATTTCCTCCTCCAGTGGATCTTCCCAACCCAGGTATTGAACCCATGTCTCCTTTGGCTCCTACATTGGCAGGTGGATTGTTTACCACTGAGCCACTTGGGAAGCCAGTGGCTCAGGCCAAAAATCTTGGCAGCATCCTGGACATCTTTCTTTATCTCATATCCCATGACCAATCCATCAGTGACTCTTATTTCCTGAATCTCCAACATGTGTCCCATCGTACCAAGCTAGTCCTAATCAACATAACTTTTTGGATGGGACCATCTCAAACAACTTCTTTGTTGGTTTCTATGTTTCTAATTTATTTGCCTTCTTTAGTAGCAGAACCTAAGTTTTTATTTGGGGCAGCAGTATAGCCAGCTAAAACGCTGTATTTCCTAATCTCCTTTGTGAGTGGACAGCCTGTGGCTAAATGCTGGCCAGTGAGATGTAAGGGGAAGCATGGTGCAGGACGCCTAGGACATGTTCTAAAGTAGGGCTGACCTAGTAGGCGGCATGTCCTACTTGTCCCTCCTTCTTTCTCTTCTCTGCTTCCTGGAATGTAAATATGATTCCTACATTTTTAGCTGCCATCTTGGACTGTGAATTGACACCTTAAGTATGGGGAAATAGAAGAAAGGAAGACATCCGGGATCATGATGACTTTTGAGTTGCCTACTAGCATGGTACCTGGAGCTGCCCACCTCTGAAGTCACTTTTTGTGATAGAAAAGTATGCCTTCATGTGTTTAAGTAATTGGTATTTGACTTTTATGCTGTATAGTAAAATAACCCCCAATAATTTATTATCCACATCCTTTAAAATATGTCAGATCTTATTACTTCTTTTCTCAACCTACCCCTACACCAATGGCTTCTCATCTCATTAGGAATAAGCTTCACACCATTATTAAACTTCAAATCCCTTCATTGACCTTGTCTTCCTCATTCACTCTGATCTAGCTCTTCTGTGAATATACCAGGAACACACCTGCCTCAAGGCCTTTGCGCATAATGCCCTTTGCCTGGAATATTCTTCCTCCAGATGTTCATGTGACTAGCTCACTTATTTAATTCTCTGTTTGAGAAAATGTCAACTTATTACAGAGGACTTACTGGCTATCTTTTCTAAAATTATAATAATCCTATTACTCTATCCTTTTTTTCTGCTTCACTTTTCTTCATAGCACTTACCATCACCACATGACATACTATAAGTTTACTTGTTTACATACAGTCTATTTCCTCTGCTAGGACAAGCTCAAAAAGGGAAAGAATTTCCATCAATTATTTACTGCTGTCTCTTCAGTGTTTAGGACCATGCCTGACCCATAATGAGGGCTCAAAAAACATGTACTGATTGTTGAGTGGATGGACAAATGAAATGGTGCAGAATTCAGGTCCTGGATGAAATTTAAGAAGTCTCGGATAAATTTTAAATCCTTGCTGTCTTGACTATCACTTTTCCAAACCAATTTACTTTTACTGTCCTTAGATGTGCATGTGAAATCTATCTATATACATATGTACATATATATATATACATAAATTTAGTATATAATAAAAATAGTAACCAGAGATAGGTACATAAATTTACATATAGTCACATACAAACACATGTATATACATATGCACATCTACATAAAAAAGTATATCTTCATGAGTTAAAAACCCACTGCTAAGTTATTTTTCTGTTTCTAAAAGGCACATGAAGAATGCTTTCCCTGAGGAAGAACTCCAGCTCTCAACTCTGGTTGATATGGCATAGTTCTAAACCCCTAATGTCTTCTTTTGGTCTGTAACAGGTGTGAAAGTACTTGAAAGATAAGAAAAATCCAACAGCAGTTCGCTCTCTGAGTATCTGTTATTATCTTTTTCATACCCATTCATGACCAGAAGAATAGCTCTGTGACATTTTCTTTGTTCTTTGACACCATCTATGGGATGAGACAAAGCATGAAAGATTTCAAGCCAAAAAATAATGACTTCAAAAGGTTTTGGCGAACAAGATATTACAGTGAAAGTACTTTCTAAGCCATTTCCACAGTATTATGAAGAAAATATTTTACATAAAGTATGTATACACTTCGAAAAGATTAGTGCTAAATAGAAGTGAAACTAGATCACCTGAGAACTACATTTGGAACCACTTAATGAAGATACTGCATCCTCCATATTATTTTTCCACTCATGGAAACCAGAATCCTAATATATACATGCACCAGGCTCCTCCGTCAGGAAAACTAACACTTATACATATGGCCCTTGAGAATTCTGAACTTACCTGTGCCTTCCGTATAGTTCCAAGTATAAAATAGAACTTTTTTTTCCCTTATAAGCATAGCTTATAGTAGAAAGGAGGATTATAAATTTCTTTGAGGCAGTTGGAAAATCCTAAGTTTTCACCATTATTTATGCTGCTGTATATACTGATTCTTGAACTTTTTGGAAAAGTGGCATATTATTTTGTGACCATGATAAAAGCTTCAGCTAGCTCTCTTAATATTTCATGTTAATTAGTGAAAGACCTAGAACTTTTGTCTATTTACCATTTCAATTTCTTCCCTCCATTCTTCCTTCCTTCTTTCTTTTTTTAAAAAATATTTTTTAGGGGGTACTGTTAAACACAAAAGAGAATTAACCCAATCAATTAATACTAATGAGCTGGGATGGAAATAGGCATATTGCCTTGATTTAGTTAATTATATTTTTCGTTCTTTTATGTTAAGATGCCCAACGGCCATAGGCATCGCTGAATTAAAATTTATTATTTTATTCCAAGTAATTATGATGAGCCATAATAACAAAGACGGAACGTTACCCTCTTGTCTGCGCTATTATGCATTCTGGGCAAGGATTTGGGGCTTGTGGTCTGTCGCTGGAAAAGCATCTTTATTTTCTGAATGAAGTGATGACTCTGCCCTGGTGGTCAAGCCGCTTGATGTCAAGTGGCCTAGAGCTAATGATTAATAAAGGGTCAATTAGGGGAAGATGAACTCTAGAAACCTCTTGTCCCTTGGTGTTGGGCTATCAAGAGGAAGATGGTCTGTAGTTTCTCATTACTCACAATGCCATCACTTTACAAGGCTGGAGCAGAAACTTGTGCTGTTTAATAGTGCACTGGCATCCTTTCATGTGATTTTCTATTTCTTGGTCTAGTGGTGTATACAAAGCAGTTAAATGCTTGGCAGGATTTTGAGCCAGAAAGAACTGAGTCTGAATCTGGACTGTGCTTCTTACTGGCTTCTGTGACCTTGGGCGAGTTGCACAGCCTTTGTAAGCCTGAAGTTTCTCCTCTTAGAGTAAGACCTGTTTCAATAACAGCAGTAGTGATAGCAAATTGCTAACATTTATTGCTTGCTGTTGTGTAGCCAAACTACACTGGATCGCCCAACTTCTGTGGATGTTTTGGTTACTAAATGAGGGAATGTTTCTAAAACCCTAAGCACAGGGTCTGGGTCAGCATAAGTATTTGATTCATGTTAGTTGTTTCTTTTGGATTGCAGGGGATAACCAAAGAGATGGCTGGATGTCAGGCCTAGGTTGCAATTTTATTTACAGCTAGCGGTTGCTTCTATATACAAAGCAAACTGAATTACTGGAAGAATTAGCTGGGCAATGGAGACCTCAGATGGCTTTTGTCTCTGTTATCTTCAAACAGCATACTAAAGTGTTTTTCTTTCTAACAACAAGGAGAGGGAATGATACAGAGGTGGAAGTAGCAGTTGTTCACTAGGTTGCCTCTGATCTCCTTGGTATTTTGACTTTGTGGAAGAATGTTTTTCTGGTGCAGTTGGGAATGTGGTCTCAGTGGCTCAGATGGTAAAGATTCTGCCTGCAAAGCAGGTGACTTGGGTTTGATCCCTGGGTTGGGAAGATCCCCTAGAGAAGGAAATGGCAGCCCACTTCAGTATTTTTGCCTGGAGAATTCTATGGACAGAGTAGTCTGGCAGGCTACAGTACATGGGGTCATAAAGAGTTGGACATGACTGAAAGAGTAACATTTTCATTTTCACTTCACTTTCATAGTTTTGAGGACACTCAGATCATTTTAGTCTGTTACACTGGGGATTTCTACAGAGTAGCAATGCATATTCTTGGTTTATTGAGATGAAGCATCTTCTCTTGGCCCATTACTGGGTTCACTGTAGAGTTTCTTTTTTTAAAAATTAAAAACAATTTTATTGAGGTATAGATGGCATAATGTAAATTTCAGGTGTACAGAATAATGCTTTGATATTTGTATATATTGCAAAATGATCACTACAATAGTCACCAGAGATAGGTACAAATATTTTTCTTGTGTGATGGAAACTTTTAAAATCCATTCTCTTAACTATTATACTTTCAAATATGTAATACAATATTACTAGCACATAAAAAAGCAGAGACATTACTTTGCTGAAAAAGGTTTGTATAATCAAAACCATGGTTTTTCCAGTAGTCGTGTACAGATGTGAGTGTTGGACCATAAAGAAAACCAAGCACCAAAGAATTGATGCTTTCGAACTGTGGTATTGGGGAAGACTCTTGAGAGTTCCTTGGTCTGCAAGGATATCAAACCAGTCAATCCTAAAGGAAATCAATCCTGAATATTCATTGGAAGGACTGATGCTTAAGCTGAAACTCCAATACTTTGGCCACCTGATGAGAAGAACTGACTCACTGGAAATAATCCTGATGCTGGGAAAGATCGAAGGCAGGAGGAGAAGGGGATGATAGAGGATGAGATGGTTGGATGGCATTGCTGACTCAATGAACATGAGTTTGAGCAAGCCCTGGGAGTTGGTGATGGACAGGGAGGCCTGGCGTGCTGCAGTCCATGGGGTCGCAGAGTTGGACATGACTGAGCAAGTGAACTGACTGACTGATTATTAACTGTGGTCACCATGCTGTATATCACATCCCCATGCCTTATTCCTTTTATAACTGAAGTGTATACCTTTTGACCCCTTTCATCGATTTCCCCTACCCCTCAACTGCCCACCTCAGGCTAACATCAACCTGGTCTTGGTATCGGTAAGCTCAGATCTGTCTGCTTTTGTTTGTTTGTTTTTTAGATTCCTCTGTGAGTGAGATCATGCGGTGTTTATCTTTCTCTGACTTATTTCACTTAGCCTTATGCTTTCAAGTTTCATCCATGTTGTTGCAAATGGAAGTATTTCATTCTATTACATTTTATTGCTAAACAATATTCCATTCTCTCTCTCTCTCTCTCTCTCTCTATATATATATATATATATATACTACACATGCAATATCACATTTTAATTATCCATTCATATATTAATAGGCATTTAGATTGTTTCTATGCCTTGGCTATTGTAAATAATGCTGCAAGGAACATAGAGGTGCATATATCTTTTTGAAGTAGTGTTTTTGTTTTCTTCAGCTAAATACCCAGAAGTGGAATTGCTGGATTATATGGTGGTTCTATTTTTAATTTTTTAAGGAACTTCCATACTGTTTTCCATAGTGGCTGCATCAACTTACATACCTGCCAGCAGGGCACAAGTATTTCCTTTTCTCCAAATCCTTGCCAAGCCTTGTTATTTGTTGTCTTTTTGAGAATAGCCAGTCTAGTAGGTGTGATAGGGTATCTCATTGTGGTTTTCATTTGCATTTCATTTGCATTTCCAGTTTTATACTGATATTGAGCATCTTTTCATGTACTTGTTGACTCTCTGTATGTCTCCTACTGTTTTTTCATCCTCATCAAGGTTTGAAGATTTCAGAGTGAGATATTAAGAGCTGTAGCCAGCACAGCCTTTTTATCCCAGGGTTTTTTAACTTGATTCCTTCTAGTTAGAGCCAAACTAGGTTCAGTTTCAGTAGATGCATGCTTCACATAATGCTTTACAATGGAGCAATCTGGAAATGCTATGAAACAAGGCTTCCTGGGACATCTGTGTGTTGTCTCTGTGCATCAGGACCATTGGAGTCATTGGGAAACTTACCCCATACCTGCAGTTTTAAGACTTCATCATAGCAGCTTGGATTTAAAGGAAATCCATCTGAAGGCATTTGATACAAATGAAATATGCCCATTAATGTTTTTTCTTTCTTTCCTAACTATAGAATGTCTTGGTCAACATGGGAGGGCTGTGTGGGCTGATACAATTTGTTTCAAATGGATACATTTAAAATAACAGGTGCCAATTGGCTGCAAAAGGAGAACTGAGTGAACTGACTCTTCTTGCAGCTGACCCTTAGCTACCCTTCAAGGCAGGAAACGGGATGACTATGTACAGATGGTACAACATGGTTGTCTAGGGTATCGTCAGCAAACTAGGGGCCTGAGTTCAAATGTGAGGCAGTCCTGTGACTCTCCTGTGGCTTTGGGTAAAGTTCTGGGCCTCAGATCGGTGGGTAAAATGGAAATGATGGTGATTCCCTCCCGTTGGTTGCAGGAGGAGAGTGACTTGTATAAATCTCTGTTGGCTATTAATGTTGCTCATCCGTAGCCCCAAGCAAGAAGTGTGGTAAAGGGGTTAGAACTTTTCCCCCATAGTTTCAAGCATACTCCTCAGAAGGGCCTGGGCTACACAGTGACCTTAAAAGGGGAAGTCAGGTGAAGTCAGCAATGGAAAATACTCACCTAAATTCTGGGAAATCCGTCCTTAACTCCTTTAATTTTGTGCATCTCTATGTCAGTCTTTTCCTGGCAACAAATTGGTATTGCTTATTTTATGAGGGGACCTTGCTTGTATCCAAAGCTAAGTGGGCCAGTGATAGAATTTTTAATGGGCTGAGAACTTAATATTGTTCATATATATATCTTGTAACTTTTTTATGAATTAGTTTTATATAAATTCCTTAAAAGCTTAATATTAGGATGTGTTGTTACTGCCCTTTACCTTTTGAGAAGGTGCAATCTAGGCAGGTAAACTTAAGAAAAAAATTATCCAAGTCCGTTTTTGCTCAGTATTGCCTGGACTGTTACATCTACATGTATGTAGTTGTTGTTCTTCAGTCACTTAGTCGTGTCCGACTCTTTGCGACTCCACGAACTGTACACACAAGGCTTCTCCCTCCATCACCATCTCCAGAGCTTGTTTAAACTCATGTCCACTGAGTTGGTGATGCTGTCCAACCATCTCATCCTCTGTTGTTCTCTTCTCCTCCTGCCTTCAATCTTTCCCAGCATCAGGGTTTTTCCCAATGAGTCAGTTCTTTGCATCAGGTGGCCAAAGTATTGGAGCTTCAGCTTCAGCATCAGTCCTTCCAATGACTATTCAGGGTTGATTTCCTTGAGGATTGACTGGTTTGATTTCCTTGCATGCCAAGGGCCTCTCAAGAGTCTTTTCCAACACCACAGTTTGAAAATATCAATTCTTCAGCACTCAGCCTTCTTTATGGTCCAACTCTCACATCTGTACATGACAACTGGAAAAAACGATAGCTTTTAGTATATGGGCCTTTGTTGGCAAAGTAATGTCTCTGCTTTTTAACACGCTGTCTAGGTTTGTCATAGCTTTTCTTCCAAGGAGCAGGTATGTAGTAGGTACATAGTAGGTACTCAAATAATTGTTGAATGACTGAATTTCTAACCTGAATTGTCAGATTCATGTTGGTTATGAATTTTTCTGTAATAAGAGCCCTTCCTGGTATCCTCAAATGTTAGTGGGTTAGTCCAGACAGTGACCAATTTCATTTACTATTTGTGTATCAGGAGATCAGAGACAAAGGCTTTTTCATGTGGGGGACACTTGGCTCTGAAACCCCTTATTTCTACCAATCAGACATGACTTACTTTATTTACCTTCAGAGAACAGTCCCAGACATACTTGATTAGCCTTAAATGAAAGATAAGCTGTTGCTGTGAGAAAGGACATGCTTTCAGTAGATGGGCAGACAGACAGATAGATAGATATTAAACAATTTACAGTTTGTGTCTTGACAACTTGGATATTGTAACATGAAAAATGCTATTGAAAGGGACCAGTCCCTTCCTAGCACAGAAGCTACAATATTTTCAGTAACAAAAGATAAATATTTCAATCGTCCTTCCTTAAGACCCTTCACGGACTTTCTATTAGCCTTTTACGTCAGGTTTGAACTCCTTGATGTGGTTTGCAAAGTCCTTCGGGACTTCGGTCCTTGGTCTCTCCTTACCTTCTCTATTCTCTACCTCATTTGTTAATTAATGATTCTTGCATTCTGTTTGTCCAGACTGGGAGTGAAGTTAGAAATCAGGGATGCTTATATATCTAGAATTTTTGTGCAGGTTAAAATATACCGAAGACAGGTTTTCATTACTATCATTTCCCATGTACTGTAATATTACTGGGGGGTCAAGGAAAGGTAGGGTGTACTCTCATTTTTTAAATAAATACTATGAGGAAATGACTAATATCATTCATTTATAAAATTATCATGTTGTCGGTGATTCAGAGAATAATTATATTTGGAACCTTTTATTTATTAAAAAAAATAATGATTTTTAAAAATTGAACAATAATTGTTTTACAATGCTGTGTTTGTTTCTGCCATACAAAAAAATCAGTCATAAATAACTATATGTGACCCCTCCCTCTAAAACCTCCCTCCCCAGCCCCCAACCTTTTAAATAAACAGATTGCTGAGAGAAATGTATCAGGTTTCATGACTGATTAAAAAAATGTGATTGGGTCAGTGCTAATTGAATTTTGATACAGAGAAGGAAGGAGATTATTTCAATGAATGAGTAACTTGGTAGCTACCGAGATTTTTGCCTGCCTGGAAAAGACAATTTCTTCTCCCCTGTTTTCTCCTTTCTTTCTGAGGTCTTAAGTGACCTTTTAGAAACCCAGCTAAGGGCCTTCAGAACTTAAATATCAGAAACTTTGTTGGTAAAAGAAAATTTTGATTTTCTGGAGGAAGAATGGAAATCAAGGTTTAGTTAAGCAGTAATTGGTTACAGTAGCTATAAACAAAGGCACTTATTTACATCTGAATGTTTTGAACTCCTTTAGATATTTCTCTTCCACAATATGTTTACCCTTTGTAATTAGTATAGAATTAATTCATAAAAAAAGATAACTTCATGATTTTTAAGTATTATAGAAACAGTAAAAGGTTGAGTCATCATCTCTTTAGGTTATCTGTAAAGTTGACCAGTTCACTAAAACCAGGGTATTAACTTGGAGCAATGAAACTTCACTGTGACCCTCTGGAAAAACTGACTGTATTTTTTACATTTTTAAAGAAGGACTAGGAAATAACAGCAAATGTTGGTTGAATGACAAAGTGAATTAATCTGCAATTCCAGTCTTGTATTTCTCAACCTGTTTTAAACAATGGACACTAGAACAAGCTTAATTAACCTAGAACAGTGTTTCTCCAAGAGTGTTCCCTGGTCAGCAGCAAGAATATCACCTGGGAAATTGCTAGAGATGCACATTTGGGGACCCCATAGCAAATGTATTCTGGGGGTGGGATGACACCACCAATCTGTCTTTTAAGACCTCTGGGTGATTCTGTACACTCCCTGACAGCTCAGTTGGTAAAGAATCCGCCTGCAATGCAGGAGACCCCAGTTAGATTCTTGGATCGGGAAGATCTGCTAGAGAAGGGATAAACCATCCACTCCAGTATTCTTGGGCTTCTGTTGTGGCTCAGCTGCTAAAGAATCTGCCTGTAATGAGGGAGACCTGGGTTTGATCCCTGGGTTGGGAAGATCCCCTGCAGAAGGGAAGGGTTACCCACTCCAATATTCTGGCCTAGAGAATTTCATGAACTGTATAGTCCATGGGGTCGCAAAGCGCTGGACACGACTGAGCAACTTTCACTTCACTTCACTTCAAGTTTGAGGACTACTAGCCTGAAACAGCTTGATGCCTGCTGATGCAGGAGATGCAAGAGACTCGAGTTTGATCTCTAGGTCAGAAAGATCCCCTGGAGTAGGAAATGGTAACCCATTCCAATATTTTTTTTTGGAAAGAAAGAAAATCCCATGGACAGAGGAGCCTGTCGGGCTGCAGTCCATGGGGGTTGGAGTTGGACACAAAGAGTTGGACACAACTGAGTATGAGCATAATATAAAGCCTAAAACAACAGAGGAAGCCATATAGGACTGTCAGGACTGGACACCAATTAACCTGGTCCAGCTACTCTTTTCCCAAAGGCTATGCAACCCTTTGCAAAGGGCAGTGGAAATCTTGCTGGCTGTATTGAATGTGCCTGTCCTGAATGTGGAATTTTAGTTGGATGCACTTGTCTCTCCTACCAGGGAAATCTGAGCTGATGAAAGTGATTCTCCCAACTGCTATTGTTTCATGGCTCTGTGTCAGTGATCTTATTTCCGATGTGTTTTCTCCTCCACATTGCCCATTTGACTAGCAGTGCCAGGCTAATTAAGGAATTAGTATGTGGCACCCATTCAAGGAGGTGTGTGATTCTCTTTCTGCATCCTGAGAACATTTTTGCAAACACTTTCTGGTTCATATTTTCTTTTTTTAATCAGGCAGAGACATTACAATTAAAATACCGTTAAAGTGATTCTGGCAAGTATTGCAATAAGCATGTTTTTTAATTAAAGGAAGAACAGGGGGATGCATAAGCAGCATCAGCTAAAGGGGAGAATTTCCTCTGATATCTATTTTAATTGAAATGAAAAAAAGACTCTGGAAAAGCAGCAGCCTGTGTGTGTGTGTGTGTGTGTGAGAGAGAGAGAGAGAGAGAGAGAGAGAGAGAGAGAGAGACTCCCAGGTTGCTAGGTTGAGGTGTTCTGTGCTTGATTAATTAGTAGCCAGCCAGAGAGTCCATTGCCTTTGCCCCCAATCCTTAAAGCCTGATTTATGCCTCACCTCCCCCATGAATATGTGAGAGCCCCGGCATCTATTTCCTGAGCTGCTAGTGGATAGGATTATGGAGCGTGCACTGAGCTCTTGGGGGCTCTCGTTTGCCAGCCAAATTGATTTTCCGCCTCTCTGGCCGGGGACAAGCCCACCTCGAAGGCTTCCAGGCTCTGCTCCAGTGGATCAGGCACAAGCCTAATCCGGATCTTGCCAACAAAGGAAGCTGTGTGCATCCCCATCAGAATGCAGGCTCTGGGCTGTGGATGCCTTTCCTGAATGCTGGCCTTCTCTTCCTCCTCACCTTCTCCTGACACCTACCTGCATAGCAACAGAGTCCTGAAGGGTACAGTAGGGTGCAGCAGAGTACCCCAGCTCTGCCCCATCACTCAGTCTACCCTCCTTATCCAGGGAGAGCAGGACCCATCTATCCATCCTGAATGTATAATTATCTCTAATTCTCCAGGGGAAGAGAATTCCATAAGCTCCCCCTGTGGAATAACTGGAAAGGTAACACAATACAGGATGCTACAATTTTTAAGGAATTATTCAGAGTTGACACAAAAAGCTGAATGGAGGCTCATCCATGTGGATAAGCAAACTGGATAACTTACATCTGAAAATTTAGTTAGTTCAAGCTTTGAGTACATGAATAATCTAGTTTGGTGATACAGATTGATCTAATGAATTGGGGATTGTCAGATTTATCCCTGCATCTTGCCTCCATACATCTCTGGGTTTCCTTCTGCTTGAAACGGGAGTCATTCTCCCAAGTTCATTCATTACCTGACACATGTGTCCTAACCAAGTGTACTCTTTCTCTGCACCCTTTTCCCTCAGCTCCTCCTCAGAATGACACTAAATTTGCCATCGTCATCTGCCACCTTCCTAGTTCTTAAAGCTCTTCCAGGAACCCACCCCAATCTTTTGATTCCTCTCCAGTTCACTTGTTTCACTGACTCACCCGAAAGAATCATTCTACTTCCCCTCTTTAGTCTAATCTGTAAATACTAGTTGATGGTCTTGTCTCTCTTCTGCTCTCACTCTACATGTCTGCCTAGAGAGACCTCATTCTTTTCTATAACTTCAACTCCTATTTATCTCACAAGTATTTAGTGACTGCTTTCCAAGCTCCCCGTATGACAGGCACTGTTCTAGGTACGGGGGCTGTAGCTGCGAATTAAATACACCCAAATTCTCGCTCTCTTGGAGTTTATATTTATAAGGAAAACAGTCATATTGTATTTTGTGTTAGATTTTCTGAGCTACATGGAGAATGATGCAGCAGGGGAGGAGGATCAGGAGCTGGGCGGTGGTTTGTGATGGTTGGGGGATTTGCACACAGTGAGGGCAGAGGCTGTGCTTTAGGCGAGCGAGAGTTGGAGTGGCAGAGGACTGTGAGCTGGGGGGAAGAGACAGGGAGAGGGGGCCGGAGAGGGCCAGCCCTGCTGGGTTTGGTGGGATTTGACTCTGTGTGTGGTGGGAGCTGTTGGAGAATTTCCAGCAGAGAGGTGATGTGATGACGTTTACATTAAAAATCACATTGTTGTTTTGAGAGTAGACCCTAGGGTTGGGGCAGGGGCAGAGCAAAGAGCTGAGGCTTTACCGTTACTTGGAGATGAGATGTGACTTAGACCCCAGTGATGGATATGCAAGTGGTGAGAAGGAGCTGGATCACAGGGATGTTAGGAAGGAAGAATGCACAAGTTTTCCTGGAGCCTCAGTTGTGGTGTGTGAGAGTGTAAACGTTGCCTTCAGGACTTTCAAACTGAGCAATGGGAGAGGTGGAGTTGCCATTTGTGGAAACGGGGCAAGACAAGGAGCTCACTTTTTGGATGTTCTGAGTCAAGAAAACTGAGACATCCATATAGAGATACCAAGAAAGAGATGGGTCTACGAATCTTGAACTGAGGGCAGAAGTGGGCCTTGGGTGTCATCTGGGAGTCATCGGCATTTAGTGTACGATGGAGTTTGGAACCTTAAGACAAGGTGAGAAAAGCAAGGCCGTGTTCATAGAATGACTGGAAAAGTGATCGAGCGACTGAGTCTTGTGACATTCCAAGTGTTAGTGGTCGGGACAATCAGGAGGAATCAGGCAGAGGAGTCCGGGAGGAGAGACTGGGAGTGGGGAGGGATCCAGGAGAGCACAGAAGTGGGCGGCCGGGGGATGGAGCAGCAAGGAAGGACTGAGCAAGCATGTCAGATGCCCTGGGTGCTCAGCAAAGGTGAGCACTGAGCACGCAGCCTTGGATTCAGCAGTGTGATTGCCACTTGGGACCCCGATAGGACCAAGCAAAGCCCAACTGGGGAGGGTTCCACAGAGACGACAGGAAAAGAATTGGGATAGAAGATATAGCCAGTTCTTTTCTGGTGCCATGTGGGATCCTAGTTCCCCACGTTGTTAGTCACTCAGTCATGTCCGACTCTTTGTGATGCCATTGACTGTTGCCCACCAGGCTCCTCTGTCCATGGAATTCTCCAGGCAAGAATACTGGAGTGGGTAGCCATTCCCTTCTCCAGGGGATCTTCCTGACCAAGGGATTGAAACTGAGTCTTCTGCACTGCAGGCAGATTCTTTATAATTTGAGCCATCAGGGAAGCCCCCTAGTCCCCCAACCAGGGATTGAACAGGTACCCCCATCCAGTGAAATCTCAAGAGTCTTAACCACTGGACTGACAAGGAAGTCCCTTGATGAGTATATTCTTGTATGGTATAATATTTATACTCTAAGTGTTTTCTGTAATGGGGAAAATAGCTACAACTGTGTATTTGTTTTTCTTTAAAACACACTCATGCACACCAAATCATTTTGTGGTTATTACAGAGGATGGCTAATTGTGGGGTTAGCCCAAAGTAGGTTTTGATGTACTTTGCAAACATTCACTAGCTGCTAAAAGTCTCTTTTACTTCCCTTTAAAAGAAATAAAAGAGACGTTTAATGGAAACAAATGATTACATGTAAAAAGTTGTGTACATTTATTTATTTTGGAGGGGAAGTAACAATAATGATGGTTGATTGATTTTTATAAAATTACCCAAGGTCACTCGTGGGACGCACTCAGCTTTCTGGAACAAGCATAACAAGCAGTGTCAGGGTCAGAGCCAAAGGCTGATTTGAGCCCTGCTCTTTATTTCAGCTTTCAGAAATGAGGTCAAGCTCTATAAAGTGGAGAAATAAAGTCCTCCCACTTCCCTCCCATATTCAAGTAACTCTACTTTAAAGCAGCTCAGTATATATTTGTCTTAAGCTAATAAAGTGTGCAATGAAATACTTGGTGCCTTGGCACAGAGGTAGATTGAATGTAAACTTCCTGTTCTTTCACACCAAGAAACTTTTACCTTGGTTATCGCATACAATTATTTCAACCAAAATTAGCTGAATTCCACAACAAATGTGTGTTTAGTCACGTCTGACTCTTAGTCCACCACGCTTCTCTGCCCATGGAATTTTCCAGGCTAGAATACTGGCACAGAGTGCCATTTCCTACTCCAGGGGATCTACCTGACCCAGGGATCAAACCCAGTCTCTTGCATCTCCTGCATTGGCAGACGGATTCTTTACCACTAACGCCACTTGGGAAGTCCCAAATTTCATAACAAGCTTTCTTCCCTATTTACCTAGATTTCCTTATATATACTTGCCACTGATAAAGTAAAGAAGAAAGGCTTTTCTGCAGGGAATCACATTAACTAATCACATTAACTAATACTTATAGTACTCTTGCCAATGCAAATTATTTTTTGGGGGCTGAGCTTTTCTCCCTTCATTAGCATTATTATTAGCTCCCATCAGTAAATGACTTTTTCAAATTTCTACCAATTTTCCTCAGAATATTTAATATTTTGCTTGATAGTACAAGGGACAAATTCCCGATTTATAAATTTACCCACTCATCCTTGTAATCTGCCTCAAATCCTTTTCAGAATGAGGTTAGGTGTATCTGCATTAATAAAATTAAAATTAACCTCATGTAAACAAGCCATAGGCAAACTTACGTATATAAGTAACATGTCTTTTTTCTTAAAAGTAACTATGATAAAAAATGAAATTAATGAGATAATTAATGAAAAGTATTTCCTAATTAATGAAAAAGCTACCTGGTAGGGTTTGCAAAGTGGATAGAACATGAGTGTCTCTGTCAGGTGGTCCTGGGTTCTAGTGCTCACTCTGCTTCCCCCAGCCCACTATCTGCTCTGAAATATGGAGCGTGATGACTTCCTAGGCTTGTTTGGAAAGGTTGTTTCAGACAATATCTCTAAAGATATTGGCATAGGATATGTGCTTAATACATGTCAGTTCCCTTGTTTTCCCCATCATCTCATTTGAATTCCTCACTGTGCAGGTAATCTCTTTCTCAAGTGACATTCAAAGTTCCTTGCAGTGTAGGTGGTATCTGGAGAACAAGAGGTCCATGTCTCCATCGGGGTCCAATGCACACTTGACTGTGTTCTTTGTGGATGTAGATGTCAAGTGTTCTAGAGACAGAAGGAGCCTCAGTGGATGCATAACTCTGTTCCACGTGTCACTGAAGAACAAACAGACCATCCCTTGGCACCAAGTGGGACAGATTTGGAAACTGAGAAGTCCAAGGCCCAGCAATTTTGTGAAACTTACTGAGGGTCATTCAGAGGTCAGTAGCAGAGTGGGGACAGGTATCTGATTCAATACACTGTCTCCATCATGGTTCATCTCAGTTCAGATTTCCTGACTATTGATGATGGTGTGACCCATTGTTGGACCCATTGTTCAACCCATGTTCCACTAGTTGAAGATTTGGCACATTAATGACACATGGCTGTGAGTGAAAATGTTCTGGTGAATGCAAGAAGGTGGCCTGCACCACAGGTCACATTTCTTCCCTCTTGTTCACAGCAGGATTCATTTATTGTTGTTCAGTCATTCAGTTATGTCCAACTCTTTGCGACCCTATGGACTTCAGCATGCCAGGCTTCCCTGTCCTTCACTATCTCCTGGAATTTGCTCAAACTCATGTCCATTGAGTGGGTGATGCCATCCAACCCATTTCATTCTCTGTCATCCTCTTCTCCTCCTGCCTTCAATCTTTCACAGCATCAGGGTCTTTTCCAGTGAGTCAGATCTTTGCATCAGGTGGCCAAAGCATTGGAGCTTCAGCTTCAGCATCAGTCCTTCCAATGAATATTCAGGGTTGATTTCCTTTAGGATTGACTGGTTTGATCTCCTTGCTTGCCAAGGGACTGTCAAGAGTCTTCGCCAGCACCACAGTTTGAAAGCATCAATTCCTTGACATGGGACTCATTACTGCATTTCTAATGATTATGCTTGTCATTTTAATGACAATGGAAGGGAAATTAAAGTCAGACTTTAAAATCAGAATTGCCAGCAGGCCCTTTGGAAGACCTGTAAGGATTGTGGTGCTATTCAAGTATCAAGCCTCTAGGTCACCAAAGGAGAGTTGCTTCTTAGGTCAGTCACCTTAGAGTGTGATCAATTTGCCATTTTTGAAAAAGGGACATGAGGACAACAGAGGCTGAGGTGTTGGAAAGAGCTGGCCTTTTGGAGGGGCTTGGCAGGTTAGGATCTCAGAAACAGGGACTCTTCTCAGGCTTGTTAAGATAAAAACACTGGAATTACTAAGAATCAAATATTTCCATTTGGCTTTCGCTTTCCTTTCCTTTGGCTCCAGATTTCCTTGAGGAACCTGTGTACATGATAGAGTTGATGGTAGGATAAGGCACTGTGACTGGCAGTCCCACTCAGCTCTGTTCAATGGAGCAAAATAATTCCTTGTGGAAATTAGGGTCTCTTATCCAAAGAAATAGAGTAGGAAATGGCACTCCACCCCAGTATTCTTGCCTGGAAAATTCCATGGGCAGAGGAGTCTGGTGGACTACAGTTCATGGGGCTGGAAAGAGTCAGACACAACAGAGAGACTGAGCATATCCAAAGAAAAGGATAATGGATGTTGGTCAGCTAAAGTGCAAAAAATTTCATAATGCCACCTAATTATACTTCCCTTTACCATGTCTTATAATTGTGGTGTTATTTTCTTCTATTCCTATTTCTTGTTTACTGTTTCCCTGTTTTTTTAAACTTAATTTTCTAAGCTGCTATTACGTGGTGAAAACGGTGATCTTCTCATTTCTTATTTAACCACTTCTAAATTTCTAGGCATTGAGGTCATTGTGACTAAAAACACTATAAATAAAGCTGCTGTGAATTGTGATAGCTAACCTAAGCTGACTTAGTAATACTGTGCTCCTTGATGTCAGATGACTCAACTGTGCTTCTAGGAAAGAAGGCGAGATAAATCTAAATTTCAGCAGAATTATATAAATGAAGAAGGTTTCATCAGACATTATAACTATCAAAAGAAGGGGAGCCTAGTCTTCCCAGAGACTGAGTGTCTTTCTGTGGCTCTTAGGAGGGAAGTTGATCTTCCTGGACCTGGGACCCATCGAACTCAGGACACACTCCATCCTTGTTTCCGACGGTGGAGAACTCCGGATTGGATCAAAGGACAAGCCCTTCCGAGGCAAAGCTCAGATCAAACTCTATGGGAGCTCCTACTCTGCCTGCTTCTTCCCATATGGAGTCAAGTTCCTGGCTGTGAGGAATGGAACTCTTTCCCTTCATGGTGAGTGAGGCGACTGGCCAGAGGAATTGAGGTAGAGCTTTGTCTAGCCAAGGTACAGACAATGGGGAAAATGGCTAAAACTACTTACATTTCTTTGGCTGTTAGTTGCTGAGGCAACAAAGTGAATTAGAGCATGGGCACTGTTTCCTTAAATAAGGAATATTTGTTATTATTGTTATTTTACTGGAGTATTTGTTTTACAATGTTGTGTCAGTGTCTGCTGTGTAGAAAGTAAATCAGCTACACGTATACGCACATGCCCTCTTTTTTGGATTTCCCTCCTCTTTAGGTTACTACAGAGCACTGAGTACAGTTCCCTGTGCTATACAGTTGGTTCTCATTAGCTATGTGTTTTACACTAGTTATCTATTTTATACGTAGTATCAAGACTGTATATAAGTCAGTCCCAATCTCCCAATTCATCCGTCCCCTTGATATCCACACATTTGTTCTCTACATCTGCGCCTCTATTTCTGCTTTGCAAATAAGTCCATCTATACCATTAAATAAGGAATATTAATCGTGATGCTACTCACCGCAGAGTATACTATGGTTCTCAGTTATTCGCTCCCCTTTCTGCAAGAGGATTATACGCCTCTTCTCTCTGTCAGGGGACTTTCAGTGCCTCCCTGTGGGTAGACCATATTTCCTTGTCCCAGTGAAAGTGGGCTTCACTTTGGACTTGCTTTGGTCAATGGAATGTGAGCAGAAATGATGTACTTCATGGTCAAATCAAAGTTTTAAGAACCAGTGTAATACTTTGAATGTTTTTCTGTATTCCTTCTGCTTGAGAATACACCATCTCCTATGGGGATAGGGGCAGCCCCTTAAGCTTGGGCACAGCTGCAGGTGACCTACTGCTCCTGTTGGTGTGAGTGAGGAATACACTTGTTTTCATGAATGGCTGAGATTTGTATTTGTAACTGTGGCTTAACCTAGTGAAAACTGACCAGTAGGGTTGCTTACTGTTACTTAGCCTACAGGGGCGGCTGCGTAGACTGGTGGCGTCACAGACCAAACAGATAAGCTTGTTGTTGTTGCTGTTGCTCTTTTCCCCTCCTGGGAACAGGGTTCAACTGGAGTTCTCCCTCGAATCCTGTTACATGTGAGTTGGTGTTTATAGATTCCTGGGGGAAAACAGATATTAGGTTATAGTGTGTTTCTGCTACAATTTTGTTTGCCTCTTGATGACCTCATTGCACTTTGCAAAACAGGCATTTTTATTTTCCTTGAGATTCAGGAAATTACTTTGTGTGCCAGGATAACCCTTAGCATCAACTAGAAAATGTAAGTATGACGTGATGAGCATGGAGTGTCTTTCAGTGGATACTGATAAACATTTTATTATATAACAGCCAAAGGCAGATAAAAAATGCAGGCACCAGATAGTGACCCAATTTGGATTTCTGGAGAGAATATGTGGTATCCTCTACATTGGAATATCTGTGCTGACATGACAAAACAGGACCCTGCTACCTCTCATGGGGTAATTGTTCTAGACATGGCATGTGGCTATGCTGAGGAGTCAGTCTTTTTTGTGACATCAACGATTAGTCCATTAAAAATTGTGGCCCTAAATCATTGTCTACTAAAAGCCCTCTACTGCCTTTTTTCAACTTACTGTGAGTAGAAGTGGGATCTTATCATCAAGCATTTTTTAAATGCTCCCCAGGGACCAGCCAGAGAGAGACACACTGGGAGTAAATTTTGTGAGGTTGAAAAGCCCACAACTATCTAGACAGAAATTCAAAACACCTACAATATTGATTCTTGTATTCTTCACTTCTAAGCAGTCCCTTTTCCCCCCCATTTTCATCAGCAAGCACTTATATTGATCTTATAGCCCGGACCCATGAGGGGCTTCTGTCTGTTTACACAACAGTGATGGTCTCCAATGGTTGTTCTAATCTAACAGCCACTTAGACCACCAACCCAGTGTGTGGCTGTTTACCCTTGAGAAAAAGGCACAGATCAGTATTTCAACCAGCCTGATCCTGAAGGATCCTAAAGCTTCAGAAGTATCTGTTGGTTTGAGAGCCATTGTCCTATGAGATGCAGATGGCATAACTCTTGTCTGAAGTGGAAATTCACCTGAAGAAGGATGAAACTCTCCCAATTCTTTTATTCCAATTCTTTCATTCCAATGCCTTCTTTCTCACGTTCTATTATGAAGGGTCAGAGAAAGACTGTACAAATATACCTTTATGTGCTTATATTGTAAATGTACTCTGTGCTTCTAACCTCTGTGTTTTAATAGATGTCAAGTTAAGAAAATCCCTAGGACCATTGCTTATAATTAATATACGGGGCAATTAAAGCAAAGTAGATGCCTCTAATGTGTTTTGAGAATCCTGAAAGTTTCAAAAGTGTTGCTGCCTTATCCTGGTGATGTTACTGGACACTGAAAGTGCAGGCACCTCCTCTCCCCTGCTTTCCTCACTTCCATCTTCTCCTCTCCTTTTCCTCCTCTCCTTTCCCAACCCTCTTCCCCTCCCTCCTTTCCCTCCTCCTCTTCTTTCCTATATTCCCAGGGTTAGGGTGTCATCAACGGCTGTCTTACCCCTTTCCCCACAGTCCTACCGATGCAGGCATGAATATGATCTCTCATGAAGCAAAGCTTGCACAGGAACACAGGCAATATCAAGCTGTTTTCCTGATTGAGTTGATGCTGCTGTGTCTCATTCATTTGAAAGAAATAGTGTGTAGAAAAGAGCTGAGCCACTGGGTGAGAAGGATCCCTAGTCACAGCCTGTGGTCTGTCAGTCCTCTCCCTTCCCTCTCCCTCACCACCTGAGGTCTCAAACAGACTTCCCCTCTGGCAGCGTGGTGCCATATCATGGTTAAAATCGTTACGTAATTTCACTCGCCTTTTCCCAGGGCCAGAGGTAGACCTGGTGACACGGGGCTTTAGGGGAAAACTAATTATCTTTTGCTGTCAAGTATGCAGAAAAGTGAGCAACTTGATTCACTGCTTTGCCCCCAGCAGGTCCCTAAAGACCCCACTTCACTCAGCTTTCCAGGATGCTGTAGGGAGGAGAGCCACCAACCTTCGCGCATGAAGACGCTTCTTGGGAAGATTCTGAAAATTGAGGTTTCTGGACCTCTCTTCCAGAATCTGAGTCTGTGGGCTTGGCATGGGCCCAAGAATGTGCTTTTCAGTGGGACCATCAGGTGATTTGATTCAGGGAGCCCACTGAATGCACATGGAGAAAGGCTGTTTTTAGTGGTTCATTTAAGTTTGGGAATCAGAAATCAATCCAGTTCTGCCACTTATCAAGTATGACCTTGGGCAAATCAATCTCTATAAAACCAGGAAAACACAGTTTCTGCCTGGTAGACTTACTGCTTATGAACTGCTCCAAAGTATCTAGCACACGGTAACACTGCAGCACTTTTAGTTACGGCTGTTCTGATAATATTTTCCCCCAAAAGCAGTGAGTCCCCTGTACAATCATCTCGTGTGTGTGTGTGTGTGTGTGTGTGTGTGTGTTTGCATGTGCATGCGTGCTCAGTCTCTCAGTCGTGTCTGACTCTTTGGGACCCCAAGGACTGTGGCCTACTAGTCTCCTTTATCAATGGGATTTCACTCAGGCAAGCATGCTAAAGTGGGTTGCCATTACCCACTCCAAGGGATCTTCCTGACCCAGGGATAGAGCTGCATGTCTTGTGTCTCTGCACTGGCAGGTGAATTCTTTACCCCTGCACTACCTGGGAAGCCCCAATGATCTCATAGTTTCTTTCAAGGATAAGAGGGGACTTCTACTTGGCATGGAACCAGCTCTGCTTGGAGATTTTTCTCCTTATTCATTATATTTTCTTTTTAAAAAATGTTTACTTATTTATTTGGCTGCATCTGGACTCTTTAGTTGTGGCTCAGTAGTGGCAGTGCACGGGCTTAGTTGCTCCATGGCATGTGGAATCTTAGTTCCCAGACCAGGGATCAAACCCTTGTCCCCTGAATTGCAAGGCAGACTCAACCACTGGGCCAACAGAGAAGTCCCTCTTTATTCATTTTCTTGTCTACCTTTTATCACAGCAAGAGAGAAGTTTTAACTTTGGAGGTCATGAAGGAACAACGCTTCCAGGCACCTTTGGTCTGTTTCCAAAACTCAGTGAACACACAGTTTGATTTTAATCTCTTGTGGTGCAGCTGCTTCCTAGCGGTGGATAAACACCATGGCTGGGCATGATTACAATGCAGGCTTCTTGGAAACCATTTGCATGGGTTCCAGTCTAAGCAAAAGCAGAGCACTGCTTTGCCAATGAGGTTTTTTCAGGTGTTTTATTCCTAACATCCAACAGGAAGAGGCCTGAGTGATGGATGCAAATTTCCTCCTAGAGGGTCACACCAGTGGGCCTGTGTTTCAGTGGTAGGCTTTCCCACCTTCTCTATTCCATCTCATTCTTCGTGGCTGCCCTGGTAACCCTTCTGCTCTAGTCAATTTTTATCATAGGTTAAAAGTGCTAAGCAAACAGACTTTGTTGTTTAGCTGTCACCAAGAAAGATGGAGCTGAAAGCATGTGTTTCATGTTTTGCTCTTAATGTAGAAAAATTCTCTTACAGTCCTATACTCAGCTGCCCTGC
Source organism: Cervus canadensis (assembly GCF_019320065.1). NCBI lineage: Eukaryota > Metazoa > Chordata > Mammalia > Artiodactyla > Cervidae > Cervus > Cervus canadensis. The sequence goes on from NC_057413.1 coordinate 27,443,716, forward strand.
CCCTACCCCTTACACACACACACACACACACACACACACACACACACACATGCGCACACACAGCCCAGTGTGTCTTTCTCTTCCTCTGGGTTTAGGAGTGGATGGGACACCTGGGTTCTGAATCTCTGGTGATCAGATGACTCAGGAAATTGTGTCGGCTGTATGCTTTGCTATGTTACTATGGCTAAAGGCTGCAGATTCTTCAAGAGTGTCAGTTTGGGGTTTTGGGGGGCTATTGTCAATGAAGAAATTTCACTCTCACCTTTTGCTCCCTCCCTCTGTCTGCCAATCCAGGTTCACCACCCCAGACCAAGTGCCAATCACATGTCACTTTTCAAGGGGGTCGCTGTCAGCCTGGGCAACTTGAATTTTTGACAATGTAATTACGGCCCTTGCTTCCACAGTGGGAGGCTGAACAGGATGGTGGGCTTTTATTGATTGTTCAGAAGGGAAATTTATCAATGTCTCTCACTTCATTTCCAGTTCCTCCCTGAGAAATTTGGCTGACAGTTTCTCAGCAGAAAAAGCCGTCTTCTGGCCTTGAATGGACTTCTGTCTTTGTCCTTTTCAAGAAATTACAAGATCAGGCATTAAATATAAATGGAAGTTTCTGGGAAAAGTAAGAATGTGAGAACATGGTTGAAGGAAACAATGTAACATTATGAACAGGAGACTATGATAGGAATAAACAGGAAAAAGGGGTCTAAACAAGCAGGTTTAAATACAGTTTACTTCCCTTCTCAAATACCAAACATCTGTATGTAAACTCCATGTTTTTTATGAGTCTATGGGCATGCTTACTGTGTTGCTAAAGTGTATCAGGCTGTCTGGAAGCATGATGTTGTGTGCATGGAGCTGACACATGTGTCCAGGGCAGTGGTTTTCCCACTAGACTCCACAAAATATGAACATTTCTTGAGGGAACTTCAGAGGTTCTGCAAATAATGAATTATTTGGGGATCAAGCTACAAAGGTTTAAATTGCTCAAGCAATTGCCTCATTGTTTTTACTTCTAGCTTATATTTATGTTAAAATAGTATTTCACTGGAGTAAAGAGTTCTATTGTGAAAATAGTGATACAAATGACTCAAGGAGCTCATCTCTTCTTTTTCTTTTTCAATTGAAATATTATTGATTTACTATGTTGTGTTAATTTCTGCTGTACAGTGATTCAATTATATATAGATATATATATATATGTATATATATATATACACACACACACACACACGCTCTTTTTTATATTCTTTTCCAATATGGTTTATCATAGGGTATTGAATATACTTCTGTGTGCTATGCAGGCTTCCCCAGTGGCTCAGCAGTGAAGAATTCATCTGCAGTGCAGGAGACATGGGAGAAGTAGGTTTGATTCCTGGGTTGGGAAGATCCCCTGAAGAGGAAAATGGCAATCCACTCCAGTATTCTTGCTGGGAAAATACCATGGACAGAGGAGCCTGGCGGGCTACAGCCCATGGGGTCAAAAAGAGTTGGACATGACTCAAGCGACAGCATGCATGCAGGCAGTTCTATACAGTAAGAGCTTGTTGTCTGTCCATTCTATATATAATAGCTTACATCCCTCCTACACTGTTGGTGGGAATGTAAGTTGGTGCAACGACTATGGAAAATAGTATGAAAGTGCCTCAGATAACAAAAAATAGAATTACCGTATGATCCATCTGTCTTTTGTATTCTCTTGGTGCTGGGACAGGTAGAAGAAGTGAGGCAGGTGCTGAAGAAGATGAAGCAAGGAGGTTAACTAGCTTTTAACTGAACTGTGCAGTTGTATCCTCTCTGGATAATATGGGTTGATTGTTGATTCTCTCTCTCTCTCTGATTGTTGGAGTCTTTTAATGGACCAGACCCTGGTGGTTTGGAGTTAACGATAAGAAAGTGAAAGAGAAAGAAGTTAATATTTTTTCGGTTATATAGAGAACCAATAAAGTCTTAGGACAGGGCTTGTATTGTTTATGGAGGCATAGGGCATCTTTTTGAAGAGGTCTTGAAAGTCTGGGCAGGAGAGTGAGTTTGGCAGGTTTTTATTGTTTTAGAGAATTAGTCGGAGGGAGAGAGAGAGAGAGAGAGAGAGAAAGACAGACATGGGGACCTAAGTCTCTGGTGGAGCAAGGGTGTTTTAATGATCTTTTTGTGAGTATATATAGACTGTTACACAAGGAATTTCTTTTGACAATGATAAAAATCAGAAAACCAAACGTACAGCAACCATTATCAAGGGAACAAAGAATTAACAATGGTCATAAGGTCAGAAGACAATCCATATCTCAAGAAAAAGGGTCGTGACTAAACAGTTTTTTTGTTAAGGAGAATGTTTACTGAAGGAAATCCATGCGTGTGTCTCATCCTATGACCTCAGTCCCAGGAGCAGCGTGCCGTTCCACTTGTTCCTGTTACCAGGAACTGATAAGGAACAGAGGATTTCTGAGAGACAGAAAATAGCACACAGGAATCCTCCTGTTAAACGTTCCCTGACACTGATCATTGGAGTCCTACAGAAAACCTTCCCACTGTTTTCCAGTGTGGAAGCTCCACCTGGGTTTGCAGTCCCCTTAGCTTCCACCAGAAATTTGGCTCAAATTAAGCTATGTTTCCCAGAATCGACTTGATCCAGAGAAAACTTACAAATCTTTCCATGTCACAGATGTCCCACTCACAACCTTTTGCTCTAAGTCTCCTCTTCCCTGTTCAGATAAGCAAGGGGAGCCCACACATATGCTGCTGTATATGTAGACATCCAATCTGGGAAAAAAGAAGCCAGTCTCCTTTTCTCACAGGCATCTCAAAGACTGATATCTTTGAAGCCCCTTTTCTTTGATGAAGTGGAGAGAAATAACCTCAGACCTCCCTCTGTGGGAAGGCAAGGAAAAGGCTGCTCATGGGGCTGATGACTCACCCCCATGACTGAGAATTTCTTTGAATTTCCTCTCTTTGTTGATCATGTAGTTTGAGGTGGGGGTCCATCCAGGAATGGCTCCAATGGAAGGATTAGATTAGCCATCTTTAATAAGCCCCAAGGAAAAGTCTGCACCCTGTCTGTTCATGTTGTTCAGTTTCTCAATCGTTTCTGACTCTTTGTGACCCCATAGACTGAAGCATGCCAGGCTTCCCTGTCCTTCACCATCTCCTGGAGTTTGCTCAAACTTATGTCCATTGAGTCAGTGATGCCATTCAACCATTTCATCCTCTGTTGCCCCTTTCTCCTCCTGCCCTCAATCTTTCCCAGCATTACGGTTTTCATGTGAGTTGGCTCTTCGCATTAGGTGGCCAAAGGATTGGAGCTTCAGATTCAGCATCAGTCCTTCCAATGAATAATGAATATTCAGGGCTGATTTCCTTTAGGATTGACTGGTTGGGTCTCCTTGCTGTCCAAGGGAACTCTTCAGAGTCTTCTACAGCACCACAGTTCAAAAGCATCAATTCTTTGGTGCTCAGCCTTCTTTGTGGTCCAACTCTCACATTTGTACGTGACTACTGGAAAACCCATAGCTTTGACTAGATGGACCTTTGTCGACCAATGATGTCTCATGTAGCTTGAGGCGGGATCTATCCAGTGATGGCTCCAATGGTAGAATTAGATTAGCCTCCTTTAATAAGCCTCATGGAAATGTCTGTTCCCTGTCTGTTCATGGCTCATGTACAAATATGGATGCTTATCATCTTTTGTCCCTAGCTTGGGTCCTCTTGGTTGGGTTGAGGGAGCAGAAGTCTCTGCTCGGCAGTTTGCTACGTATGTGAAAGGGTGCTCCAAAGAGATGCTGGGTTAAAAGGGAGAGAAGCTGTTATGTGTGTGTGTGTTTTGTTTGATTTGGGGTGGGTGGAGAAAGTAAGCTCAAAGTGAGAGGAAGAATAGAGGAAGAAGGATGAGAAACATAAAAAATCTGCTTTCTGTAATCTTAAATTTACATACGCTTCAATCCAACACTGGGGTTCTAATCAGCTAGTATGTTGTGGCAGATGGGTAACTACTCAGTCAAATTAATGTTGGTCAGTGTGGTTCTCGACTTAGAACCCTCAGCATGCAGGATGGCCAGTGACTGATGAGTGCTTCTCTATTCAGAGCACATGAGAATTGGTCCTTAACTATATGTCTTTCAAAATATGACCAACACCATCAACAAAAGTAAGACAAATATTCTCTGTTGCCTTGTAAGCCTTCAAAAAAGTCAAAATACAACTATTCTATATGTGCATATCTGGTAAAAATCTCAATTTATTCTTAGCTGAGATAACTTAGAATTTGTAATTGCTTGATCTGGGCAAGAGTGACCTTGGAACAATGGATAAGAAAGGATTCCGGGAATACGTGTAAATCTATTGCTGGTTCGTGTCAATGTATGACAAAACCCACTGAAAAAATAAATAAATAAATAAAAAAAAAAAAAGAAAGGATTCCTTCCAGTAAGAGTATAAAGCACACTTTAAAGAACTTTAAAAATGTTAACGTGAACATGCTGTTTTTAAGGTCTTAGGATTTTAGGTGTTTACTTTGAATGTACCCTGCTAATTAGAAATGAGTTCTAGCTATTCGATAATCCAAGTACAGCAGGAACCCCACTTAGAAACACATTATAAGCTACTTTAAGTTTCTATATATACCTGAAAGTGTTGGCATTTGTCAGGTCTTTTTTGGTTGCAAGTGACAGAAAACCCAATTCGAACCCCCCAAATCAGGGCATTTATTGCCTCATATAACTGAAAAAACTTGAGGCACAGCTGAGTCCAGGTGCTTCAATGAAGTCATTAGGACTTTGTTTCTCTGCAGCTCTAGGTTCTGCTTTCTCTTGAGTTGCCTTCATTTTCCAATCTGCCTCCTGAAGGCAGAAATAGATTCCTGTGGCTCCAGATGAAAAAATGGCTCTTTTCCAATGACTATTATACCCCTGAGTAAATTGCAACGCTCCCCTCATCAAAATTCACATCCCTCCCTCTGAGTTTTCCCTTTAGCTTTTAACACTCTCTAGCATATCATATACAGTTTATTTGTCACATATTGTACTTATTCTAGTGTTTTCCCTAGTAGAATGTATCCTGAGGGCAAGGATTTTCATGTTTTGTTTTGTTTTTTCTCATTGACAATATCCTCATTCCCTCCAATAGTGCCTGGACTCATAGTGGGCTTTCAACAAGTATATGTTGTGTGAATAACTGAAATGAAAAGCTTAAACAGCAGCTTCAGGATTAGCTTTGACTGTGTTTGAATCATAAGCCCATCACTGAAGCTACTGCTATGACCAGAGAAGTGGTGGTCTTATTGGCTGGGATGGAACAAGAGGTGGGACCAACTTTCCAGACCCACCAAGACTACACAATCTGTGACCAAGAAAGGATGGTTTCTTGAGATTAGAGGTGTGTTATCTAACCAGAATAGGAGAATGGGCAGATAAAAGCAATAGCTTTTATCTTTTTAAAAGTTTACTTTTAGAATATTTGACAATCTGATATTTTTACTACTTTTGCTAATTTGAAATTAAAATTAATAAATGTTAACTGGATATTTCAAACATGTTTAGTTTGAAACATGGCTGGGAAAAAGTTCCAGTCAGTTAATTCACTAAGTAAAACCAAACTTACTAGTAATAGAAGATTAGGAATTACAAATTTTCTGATAACAGTGTTTCATTTTATCTAGACAGTGTTATTGAAAGAATGAGGTTGAGTCTAAGATAGTTTGTACTTAGGGGATCCAGGACTGCATGGATCTTGATCTAGACTGGCCACTCTTTTGTATAAATATGTACATACTGGGTAATGGCCATCTAAGTTATCAATACCCAGTATTAGGATTTGGCCCAAGCAAGAGAACCTCTCGTGAACGATGGTGTGACTAATTCTTGACTAAGCTTTGAAGAGGATGGACAACTGACCTTTGAAAAACAGTCAACTCTTCAGTGTTTCAGTTTCCAAACACAAGTTGAAGATGATTCTAAAACATTTCTCATGATGCTATTAGGTGATTTAAATGAAATAAAACATGTACAGCACTTAGCGCAGGAGAGGCATTGAGTGATACCTGCATATCTATTCAGTAAATATTAAATATCATTGTTATTAGTATTATCATATGCATACTGTTTTGATTTGATGAAGCTGTCTTGTTATTCTGAGAGGGATGGGATGGTGTTTGTTGCTTTCCAGTAATCCGTCAACTGGAAACATTCTTGATACCCTTCTTGTCCCACCTTCTCCATATTATGTCCATCACCAGGTTCTGAATTTAATTCTTGAATGACTCACAAGTCCATTTGCTTCTCGCCACTTCCATGACTATCACCTTAGTTTATGATGCCATCAACTTGGGTCTAGACTGTTGTTTAAGATATCTAGTTTATCTTTTAGTTGCTATTTTCACCCCTCTCCAATTCATTGTTTACCCTGGAACCAGAGTGATCTTTTAAAAACGCAGATCTGATCACATTACACCACTGCTCAAAACTCTTCAGTGGCTTTTCATTGTCCCTAAGATAAAGTCCCAAATTTCTGACATGTTTATAGCACCCTCTCTAATGTAGGTTCCTGCCTGTATTTCTTCTGTGTTTTCCAACCCTCTCTCATTCTCCTCCCAAACTGCTTTTCAGTCTTAGTAACTTTCTTTCTTAATGATTTTTTAAGACTAAAAAAGATCTTAATGACCCAGATAACCATGGTGGTGTGATTACTCACCTAGAGCCAGATATCCTGGAGTCCAAAGTCAAGTGGGCCTTCATCACTATAGACAAAGCTAGTGGAGGTGATAGAATTCCAGCTGAGCTTTTTCAAATCCTAAAAGATGATGCTGTGAGAGTGCTGCACTCAATATGCCAGCAGTTTGGAAAACTCAGCAGTGGCCACAGGACTGGAAAAGGTCAGTGTTCATTCCAATACCTAAGAAAGGCAATGCCAAAGAATGTTCAAACTACTGCACAATTGCACTCATCTCACATGCTAGCAAAGTAATGCTCAAAATTCTCTAAGTGAGGCTTTGACAGTATATGAACTGAGGACTTCCAGATGTTCAAGCTGGTTTTAGAAAAGGCAGAGGAACCAGAGATCAAATTGCCAATATCCATTGGATTGTCAAAAAAGCAGGAGAGTCCCAGAAAAACTTCTATTTCTGCTTTATTGACTACACCAAAGCCTTTGACTGTGTGGATCACAACAAACTGGGAAATTCGTAAAGAGATAGGAACACCAGACCACCTTACCTGTCTCCTGAGAAATCTGTATGCAGGTCAAGAAGCAACAGTTAGAAACAGACATGGAATAACAGACTGGTTCCAGATTGGGAAAGGAGTATGTTTTAACTTATATGCAGAGTGCATCATGTGAAATGCTGGGCTGAATGAAGCACAAGCTGGAATCAGGATTGCTGGGAGAAATATCAATAACCTGGGTAGGCAGATGACACCACTCTTATGGCAAAAAGTGAGGCGGAACTAAAGAGCCTCTTGATGAAAGTGAAAGAGAAGAGTGAAAAAGCTGGCTTAAAACTTAACATTCAAAAACTAAGATCACTGCATCCGGTCCCATTAGTTCAGTTCAGTTCAGTCTCTCAGTCATGTCCAACTCTTTGCAACCCCATGTACTGTAGCACGCCAGGCCTCCCTGTCCATCAACAACTCCTGGAGTCTACTCAAACTCATGTCCATTGAGTCAGTGATGCCATTGAACCATCTCATCCTCTGTCGTCCCTGTCTCTGTCATCTGGTCCCATCACTTCATGGCAAGTAGATTGGAAAACAATGGAAACAGTGACAGAGTTCATTTTCTTGGGCTCCAAAATCACTGCAGATGGTGACTGCAGCCATGAAATTAACAGACACTTGCTTCTTGGAAGAAAAACTATGACAAACCTAGGAAGCATATTAAAAAGCAGAGACATTACTTTGCCCACAAAGGTCCATCTAGTCAAAGCTATGGTTTTTCCAGTAGTCGTGTATGGATGTGAGAGTTGGACTGTAAAGAAATCTGAGTGCCAAAGAATTGATGATTTTGAACTGTGGTATTGGAGAAGACTCTTGAGAGTCCCTTGGACTGCAAGGAGATCCAACCAGTCCATCCTAAAGAAAATCAGTCCTGAATATTCATTGGAAGTACTGATGCTGAAGCTGAAACTCCAAAATTTTGGCCACCTGATGCGAAGAACTGACTCATTGGAAAAGACCCTGATGCTGGGAAAGATGGAAGGCGGGAGGAGCAGGGGATGATAGAGGTTGAGATGTTTGGATGGCTTCTCTGACTCGATGGATGAGTTTGAGCAAGCTCCAGGAGTTGGGTGATGGACAGGGAAGCCTGGTGTGCTACAGTCTATGGGGTCGCAAAGAGTCGGACATGACTGTGTGACTGAACTGATCTGGACTTTCTTTCAGGAGCATCCCTGGTGGTTCAGCGGTAAAGAATCTGCCTGCAATGCAGGAGACTCAGGTTCTATCCCTGAGTTGGGAAGATCCTCTGGAGGAGGGCATGACAACCACTCTAGTACTTTTGCCTGGAGAATCCCATGGACAGAGGAGCCTGGCAGTCTGCAGTCCATAGTGTTGCACAGAGTCAAACATGACTAAAGTGACTAAGCAGCAGCAGCAGCCTTCTTTCAGGATTCCCTGTTGGCTCAGTGGTAAAGAATCCACCTGCAATGCAGGAGACACAGGAGACATGGGTTCAATCCCTTGGTTGGGAAGATTCCCTGGAGGAGGAAATGGCAAACCCACTCCAATATTCTTGCTGGAAATATCCCATGGACAGAGTGGCCTGGTGGGCTACAGTCTGTGGGGTCCCAAAGAGTTGGATGTCACTGAAGCACAACTTTCCTTTAGCTTATTAAATGGTTAATGTATTCTGGATTTTACATTTTTTATGTTTTTGAGTAGCAAAAGAAATCCAGCTTTGTTAAGTAAATGGAATGCTCCATAGGCAGGAGCATGTGATTTTTCCTTCAAAGAGAATTCTTCCACATGTATCATCAAAGCAGTATTATTAATAGTATTGCTTTCAGCCTGGTCCTGAAGAAAGAGTATCATTAAATTGGGCATTATATTCAGTATTTGTTAAAAATTGGATTTTTACTGAGATTCTGGCACTTTATATTAAAAATTTTCAAAGCTACTTTCCATTCTTCCCTCTCATTTAACTCTCACAACAACTCTGTGAAGTAGGAACCACTGGGATTGTTACTTTCATCTCAGAGATGATGAAACTGGGGCCTGGAAGAGGAGGTAACTAACATTCACTTCATCCTCTTCAAGGGCTTATGATGTACCTGGGCCTTCTGCTATTTTACACACACATAGCTGGTGTTCACCTGTGGCAGAAAGACAAACACAAGATACTCCTTCCAAGTTTCTGGAATGTTCTTCAGTTTTAATTTTCTCTGGTTATCTAAGTGGGGCTTTGTTACTTTTGACTCCCTTTGTAATATTTTTGATAGGGGGACAAAGAAACTGCTTCTTCCCCAGTTTGTTATTTGCCTTTAGTATTTTTATGGAATTTTCTGATTTCTATAATGGCAAAATTACAGATATCTTCTTTTGTGGTTTCTGCCTTTGATTTCCTGGTTAGAAAATTCTCACCTATCCAAAGACTATATAAAAGTTTATCTGTTTGTTTCCTGGTACATTTTTTTTTCGGTACATTTTTATTTTTTTCACATTAGCATCTTTAATCCAGAGTCAAAAGACAATGGCCTGTGGGCTAGATCTGGCCCATTACCTATTTTTGCAAACAAAATTTTATTGAAGCTCAGCCGTGCCCATGTGTTTAGGTGTGTTTATGGCTGCTTCTTGATTCCGTGGCAGAACTGAGTAGTTGCGACAGAGACAACCTGGCCTGCAGACCAAAATCTGTTCATTGTTTGGCTCTGAATAGAAAATGTTTGCCAATCCCTTCTTTAGTTCATCTAGAATTTATTTTGATATAGTGGATAAGTTCATTATCTAATTTCTTTCCAAATGGCTAGTCCATTTCCTCAACACTATCGATTCAACAATGCAATTATGCTATTCTGAAAAAAGGTCCCCAAATATGTTCATACTCCAATTCCTGGAACTCATGAAGGTTTGGTAACAGAAACTTTGCCGGTGTGATTAAGTAAAAGATTTTGAAATGGGGAGATTATCCTGGATAATTCAAGTGGGCCCAAGTTATTCACACTGGTCCTTATCAAAGGGAAACAGGAGGAGTCAGAGGAGAAGGAGATGCAATGGTGGAAGCAGAGAGAGGAGTGAGTGTTTGAAGATGAAGGAGGGGCCACAAACCAAAGGATATAGGTGACCACTAGAAGCCAAAAAAGACAAGGAAACAGATTTTCCTCTCAGAGCCTCCAGAAGGAAACAGCTCTGCTTGAATTTTTTTTTTTTCTGATATGGATTTTTTTTTTCCCATTTATTTTTATTAGTTGGAGGCTAATTACTTTATAATATTGTAGTGGTTTTTGCCATACATTGACATGAGTCAGCCATGGATTCACATATATTCCCCCTAACTCAGTGAATCCAGTTTCAGAATTCTTATATCTAGAATCATGAAAAAAAACATTTGCATTGTTTTTTTTAAGACATTAATTTTGTGGTTAATTTGTTAAATCATTAGGAAACTAATACATTCCTTTATTATACACTAATTTCTTATTTGATACAGATACAAATAACTGTCTTTTATAAATAAAGAGCTTTTAACAACAAAGTTAAGTTCTGGTGTTGGGTGTGAATAGACATATCAGTGCAGTTAATGCAAATGACCAACATGAATATATGTGGGGAGTGCTTGGGTGTGTTCACAGTGCTGTGTTCACAGGGGAGAGAGATTATTCTTTATTTTTTTGAGTTTTCTCCTACTTTCACCTCATTAGTAATCACAGAAAAGCAAAATAAAGTAAAAGTGATTTTTTTCCCTTAACAATCAGTTTGGTCAATATTAAAAAGAAATAGTAGAATGTCTGAGGGATGGGCATTCATATATACTGCTAGTGTGTGTAGAACATGTGCAGTCTTTCTGTGAGACAGTTTGGTAATAAAATCAAACAACTTAAAACTAGGCATTTGCCTTGATATGGCAATGTCACCTTTAGGAATTTAAAGTAGTGAAGTGATCATGAGTATGCCTAAAAATTATGCTCAAGAATGGTCACATCTGTACTGTTTATAAAAGAGAAATATTGAGAAAAAACTGAATATGAAAAAATAATAGATTAGTATTTAAAATATACATTTAAAAAGTGATATATTATCATGATATTACACAGTATATAATACAGATGAAAGATGCTCCTACTCTATTAAGTGAGAAAATTTAGCAAAATGAAATGTACAGAATTATAGAATTTTTGCTTATACATATATGAAATGTCAACATAAAAATATAGGGAAAGGATATAAAAGATATATATTAATCTGTTGTAATAATCAGTGATGAATGCCTTTATTGTCGTCTTTTGCTTCTCTGTATTTTTATGTTAAACATTATACGTTTATTGCTTTTCTAAAAGAAACGATGTCATTAAAAATTAACTCTTCACTTACTCCATTCCATAGCATAATCCATAGCAATGATTATCAAAAAAATTGTCTAGAAATATATCTGGGTTTTTATATATAATATATTTGACCATGAATAGAAGTGGGTATTAAAGATAAATGCAGAAGCCTTTAGCTCTGACCAGTGGATCTTGCCCCTCTAACTAAAGAACTTTTCACACTATTCTGTAGGGCCTAGGAAGCTCATTTGTTGAACGGACCTGAAATCCTCACAGGAGCTGGGAACAATGCTCTAGGTATTTCCACTTATCTTACGTTATATAATTTCCTTGGTATTTTGAACTTTATCCTTTGATTCTTCTCAGTCACTTTTAAATTGTAGCACCAACAGTATAGCTCAGATTGGTTAAAAACAGAAGTTAGCCTTTCTTTTGTACCTCTAGAAAAGGCCTTTAATCAGAGTAGGGCTCGTTGCACCATCCAGATAGACTTGGTTAGCCTTGATCTAAACCTTTCTGCCAAAAGAGTGGCAGAATTCTTAGCCCTGGGGGCAGATGTAGTCCCAGGTCTCGTTCATTGCAGTGCAGAAATGTTTGCTGATCAGCTGTGGATGGAGCCCGTTGATCTGCATCTATACAGGATGGCTTAGCCAGTACCACTGGAGATTACAACAGGGCTGCAGAAGGCTTGCGTGCACACACAGAGTCAAGCTTGCACAGGATTCCCCTGTCAGGGCGTGCCTTCATCCAAAGGAGAAATCACAGCAAATGTTTCTCAAGGGCAGGGAGAAATGTACGTGCAAAATGCCTCATTCCATCTCTTTGGTTTGCCAGATAGTCTTGTTTTAATGCTAATGTCACAGTCTTCTAAATAAAAGGGATCTCCTCTAATTCACACATAGTTTGATTTCAAAGAATTCTCTTCTAAGTAGGTTGTTTGCAATATGGAATGCATTTGTTCAAAGTTGGTTGAGATTAACATATACACATTACTATATGTAAAATAGGTAATCAATCCCTGTATAGCACAGGGAACTCCACTCAATATTTTGTAATAACCTTTAAAAGAAAATAATCTGAATACTAATATGTATATATGTATAACTGGGTCACTGTTCTGTATACCTGAAACTAACACGACATTGTAAATCAACTTTACTCCCATTTTAAAAAGTGCTGATTTAATGACCCTTCTCCGGAGGGTCCTGCTCACCTTTCCAGGTGCATCCCCACTGCCCCTCCTCAGGTCCCCTTCCCTGCCATGCACCTGCATTCGGGCCTTGCCTCCTCTATGGCGGCTATTTGAATGTGTTATGTTAGCCCTCGCCACTGTCCACACTGCTGCCTTTGCCTGGAGGGCCCTGCCCATTTTGTTCTCTGCTCAACTGTGGCTTATCCTTCAAGACCCAGCTCTGTTATCACGTCTTCTGGGAAGCATTCCCGGAAACAAGCCCCGCCTCTGTGTGAGTGAGGTGCTCCATATCTCTTCACTGGTGGACCCTGCGTGTCCTTCTGTCTTAGCACTTAACAGAGTACATTTATGATGTTTTGTCTATTTCCTGTACTGTTTAAGGACACTGGAAGACAGTGACTCTGTTCCCTTTATGTCTTTCTTCCCAGTGCTTCACAGATGTTCATCTACACTGAAGGAAAAACAGCATTCATTGTTTTGCTGTGGATAATGGTGAAGCTGCACACAGAAATAGGGAAAATAATTTGCACATATTTGTGAAAAACATTTCTAGTCCTTTTGTGAATTTTTTTTATGTTTCTATTATGTTGTGAACATGATTTTCATGAAATGATTCTTTCCTCCCTCCCTCCCCTTTTCCCTCTCTTTTTCTCTCTCTCCCTCCTCACCCACTCCCTTACTGATTTGGAAAGGTCTTGGCAGTTATTCACTTGGAATAAATGGAAAGATTGAAGTCATACAAAACAAACAGAAGATAATTAGTGATTTTAAAGTGTGTTAACCCACAATGATGATTTTCTTTCTTTCCATGCCCGTTTGGCAGGACTCTTCTCTGGGCCAGTGTAATTATGGATGAATGTGCTGAAGTGCTTGAACAATTACTTTTAGGAATACAATTTTGAGTAGAAGTCATTAGTGGGAATAAATGAATAACTTTTTGGTTAACAGGTCAATGTTGAAAGCCCAAATAGGTTAAACATTGTACTAACTTATGAGTCAAGAGAATAATCTTTTTTTCTGTAAGCACATGTATAAAATTATTGAGCTTTTTAAACTGTATTTTTATATATTTTTTGATTTGTGGTACAGAAAGGAAGAAGGTCACCTGACCTGGGTTTCTAAAGAAGGAACTCTTCTCAAAATTCTGTAATGACCTATATGGGAAAAGAATCTAAAAAGGAGTGCATATGTGTATGTGTGCATGTGTGCTAAATTGCCTCAGTCCCGTCTGACTGTTTGTGACCCTATGGACTGTAACCTGCCAGGCTCCGTTGTCCATAGGATTCTCCAGGCAAGAATACTGGAGTGGGTTGCCATGCCCTCCTCCAGGGGATCTCCTTGACCCAGGGGTTGAAGCTGCATCATCTGTGTTTCCTGCATTGGCAGGCGGGTTCTTTACTACTGGTGCCACCTGGGAAGCCATGTACTACTAATTAATTTTGCTGTGCAGCAGAAACTAACATTTTAAATCAACAATACTCCAATAAAAATTAAAATAGTAAAAAAATCTATCACAAAGATTTATGTAAGGTGAAACGACTCACATTTGAAATGTGTACGATGCTGCCTTCATCAGAGAAGTCAGTCAGTCTGCCTTATACAACTTTTAAATAATATTTATAAGATAAAGCATATAATATTTTTCATATCAAAGCTAATTTGGTATAGTTAATATACAATTATTTCCAGAGGCTAGAATTCCATTATGTGTCCAGTTTGGTTCTGTATTCAGAGGAGCCAGTTTCAGAACTTGGTGCTGACATCTCCTACTGTGTGATTTTGTCCTCAAAGTATTATTTTAACTTCCTGATCAGTACAGTCTGTTAAAAGGACAAACAAAACCCAGAAAAGCAACAGTTCTTACTTTAGAGTAACACTGATTAGCACAGGTTGGATTTACTTTAAGATCTCAATAATGTTCATGTTATTTTTCAGCTTTTACATACTGGATATTACATATTTATCAAGGTACACTTCTGATGGAAGTTTGTAGGTGGTTGTCTGAATGGCAATAATCAAAATAGTTTAAATCCCTATGAGTTGAGTGCTAATCAAACTGTGCTAGAAGTTGTGACATTTGTAAAAGAGACATGATGGAGTGGTCTTACATTCAAGGTGGGGAGAGAGACATGTGTACCATAACAATTACAGAATAACTTGATGTGAAATATGTGGTGTTGACTGTAGGTTGCATCACTCAAGTTTCTCCAGGCTCCCTGAACCTTTTCAGCCTGTAGATATTTGAGTAGTGATAAAAAAGAATATTTCTACCTGCTTTGACTCTCATAGAACCTCCAGCCCTTCGTCCCTGCCTGCTTGTTACAGGTGTTCTCACGACGAACATCATCAACTAGTCCATTTTCCTTCTGTTTTGGTTTTCTTGATCATCGTCCTCCCTTCAGGAAGGTCCTGGGGCTTCCCTGCTGCCATTGCATTGAGTACCTGCCATGGAAATACTGAGCAAAGGGTGCCAAGGGTGCAGCCTTTCACTGCTGCCCACGTGGTCCAACCCCCAGGTGTGAAAATGTGCTGTGTTCCATGATGGAACCAAAGGCTTTGTCACTTGGGGTCCCTCTTGACCATCTGATTGCCGAAACTTTGGGGTGCTTGCTTCTCCATGTTTTGGTCATGATTTTTTCTTCCTTCAGTACTTACTTATTGAACACTTATACACAAGAGACTGTGATAGACATGACATGTGCTACTATGACACTGTGCAGATATAGTATAACTTCTGCTGCCATGTTTAATAGGGGAGATGGAGAATAGCAATAATAGAGGTCAAGCCACATGTGCTAAGGGCTAGAAAGAAGAGGGAGACAATGATATGTTAGATGCTGAGTTTGATCTAGTTTGGAGGTCTCAGAGACTTCTCTGAAGGACCAGGTTGAACATCATT
This sequence comes from Cervus canadensis, assembly GCF_019320065.1. Taxonomy (NCBI): domain Eukaryota; kingdom Metazoa; phylum Chordata; class Mammalia; order Artiodactyla; family Cervidae; genus Cervus; species Cervus canadensis. The sequence continues at coordinate 27,459,268 of NC_057413.1, forward strand.
CTGAAGAATGAGGCAGAGTGAATTGATGAAAGAAGCCCTAGCAGAGGAGCATCAGGTACAAAGTCCAGCTAGAGAGTTCCCTCAGGGTCTTTCTTCAGGTTCAGTCATGGGTCCATGAGAGAAAACCCATGTCTGAGGCGTACCCCAGAGCACCTTTGTCATCCTTGCCCTTCTCTTCCTTTCATGCAAAAGAACTCAATCAAATGGCCCACAAACCAGCCAGACATGCTTGGGCATGCCTAGTCCCAGATGTACACAGGCCTTTTACTCAATAAGAACCCCCTTATCACTGTGGGTCTATAGAAGTCAGTGGACATCAGCATGGGCTGAAATGCCTCCTGAAATCCAATGGAAGAGGTGAGGCTTGAGCCACTCTTAGGAGAACAAGTGGGGTGAAGAAGACTGGGTACCTGGTGGAAGGGACAGAATAGGTAAAGGGGTAGAGTCAGGGATGATCTCATTAAGTGAGAAGAGACTGGACTTCCTGGAATGGAGAGTTTATTAAGGAGTCAGAGATGATAAAGTGGAGTTTGGTTATGGAGACTCTTGAAGGTCCAGAAGGGAATTTGGGAATTTGTTGCTGAGTACTGTAGGCAGATCATTGTTGTTGTTGTTGTCACTCAGTTGTGTCTGACTCTTTGCAACCCCATGGACTGCAGCACACCAGGCTATTCAGTCCTTCACTATCTCCTGGAGTTTGCTTAAATTCATGTCCATTGAGTCAGTGATGCCACCTCCTGGAACTTGCTCAAACTCATGTCCATTGAGTCAGTGATGCTATCTAGCCATCTCACCTCATCCCATCTCCTATCTAGCCACCCTCTTCTCCTTTTGCCTTCAATCTTTTCCAGCATCAGGGTCTTTTCCAGTGAGTTGGCTCTTTGCATCAGGCAGTCAAAGTATTGGAGTTTCATTTTCAGCTTCAGCATCAGTCCTTCCATTGAATATTTAGGGTTGATTTCCTTTAGGATTTACTGATTTGATATTCTTGCTGTCCAGGTGTTTCTCAAGAGTTTTCTCCAGCACCACAGTTTTAAAGCATCAATTCTTCATCGCTCAGCCTTCTTTATGGTCCAGCTCGCATATCCGTACATGACTACTGGGAAAACCATAGCTTTGATTATACAGGCCTTTGTTGCAAAGTAATGGCTCTGCTTTTTTATGTGTCATCTAGGCTTGTCATGGCTTTCTTTCCAATGAACGAGTGTCTTTTATTTATTTATTTTTTAAAATTTTGTTTTTCATTTATTTTTATTAGTTGGAGGCTAATTACTTTACAATATTGTAGTGGTTTTTGCCATACATTAACATGAATCAGCCATGGATTTACATGTGTTCCCCATCCCGATCCCCACTCCCGCTTCCTTCTCCATCCCATCCCTCTGGGTCTTCCCAGTGCACCAGCCCTGAGCACTTGTCTCATGCATCCAGCCTGGACTGGTGATCTGTTTCATCCTTGATAGTATATTTGTTTCAATGCTGTTCTCTCTGAACATCCCACCCTCACCTTCTCCCATAGAGTCCAAAAGTCTGTTCTGTACATCTGTGTCTCTTTTTCTATTTTGCATATAGGGTTATCGTTACCATCTTTTAAAATTCCATATATATGTGTTAGTATGCTGTATTGGAGTTTATATTTCTGGCTTACTTCACTCTGTATAATGGGCTCCAGTTTCATCCATCTCATTAGAACTGATTCAAATGGATTCTTTTTAATGGCTGAGTAATATTCCATAGTGTATATGTACCACAGCTTCCTTATCCATTTGTCTGCTGATGGGCATCTAGGTTGCTTCCATGTCCTGGCTATTGTAAACAGTGCTGCGATGAACATTGGGGTACATGTGCCTCTTTCAGATCTGGTTTCCTCGGTGTGTATGCCCAGGAGTGGGATTGCTGGGTCATATGGCAGTTCTATTTCCAGTTTTTTAAGAAATCTCCACACTGTTCTCCATAGCGGCTGTACTAGTTTGCATTCCCACCAACAGTGTAAGAGGGCTCCCTTTTCTCCACACCCTCTCCAGCATTTATTGCTTGTAGACTTTTGGATAGCGGCCATTCTCACTGGTGTGTAATGGTACCTCATTGTGGTTTTGATTTGCATTTCTCTGAGAATGAGTGATGTTGAGCATCTTTTCATGTGTTTGTTAGCCATCTGTATGTCTTCTTTGGAGAAATGTCTGTTTAGTTCTTTGGCCAATTTTTTGATTGGGTCATTTATTTTTCTGGAATTGAGCTGCAGGAGTTGTTTGTATGTTTCTGAGATTAATCCTTTGTCTGTTTCTTCATTTGCTATTATTTTCTCCCAATCTGAGGGCTGTCTTTTCACCTTACTTATAGTTTCCTTTGTAGTGCAAAAGCTTTTAAGTTTCATTAGGTCTCATTTGTTTATTTTTGCTTTTATTTCCAATATTCTGGGTAGGTGGGTCATAGAGGATCTTGTTGTGATTTATGTCAGAGAGTGTTCTTGCTTATGTTCTCCTCTAGGAGTTTTGTAGTTTCTGGTCTTACATTTAGATCTTTAATCCATTTTGAGTTTATTTTTGTGAATGGTGTTAGAAAGTGTTCTAGTTTCATTCTTTTACAAGTGGTTGACCAGTTTTCCCAGCACCACTTGTTAAAGAGGTTGTCTTTTTTCCATTGCATATCCTTGCCTCCTTTGTTGAAGATAAGGTGTCCATAGGTATGTGGTTTATCTCTGGGCTTTCTATTTTGTTCCATTGATCTATATTTCTGTCTTTGTGCCAGTACCATACTGTCTTGATGACTGTGGCTTTGTAGTAGAGTCTGAAGTCAGGCAGGTTGATTCCTCCAGTTCCATTCTTCTTTCTCAAGATTATTTTGGCTATTTGAGGTTTTTTTGTATTTCCATACAAATTGTGAAATTATTTGTTCTAATTCTGTAAGAATACCGTTGGTAGCTTGATAGGGATTGCATTGAATCTATAGAATGCTTTGGGTAGTATACTCATTTTCACAATACTGATTCTTGCAATCCATGAACACGGTATATTTCTCCATCTGTTTGTGTCCTCTTTGATGTCTTTCATCAGTGTTTTATAGTTTTCTATGTATAGGTCTTTTGTTTCTTTAGGTAGATATACTCCTAAGTATTTTATTCATTTTGTTGCAATGGTGAATGGTACTGTTTCCTTAATTTCTCTTTCTGTTTTCTCATTGTTAGTGTACAGGAATGAAAGGGATTTCTGTGTGTTAATTTTATATCCTGCAACTTTACTATATTCATTGATTAGCTCTAGTAATTTTCTGGTAGAGTCTTTAGGGTTTTCTATGTAGAGGATCATGTCATCTGCAAACAGTGAGAGTTTCACTTCTTCTTTTCCTATCTGGATTCTTTTTATTTCTTTTTTTGCTTTGATTGCTTTGGTCAAAACTTCCAAAACTATGTTGAACAGTAGTGGTGAGAGTGGGCACCCTTGTCTTGCTCCTGATTTTAGGGGAAATGCTTTCAATTTTTCACCATTGAGGATAATGTTTGCTGTGGGTTTGTCATATATAGCTTTTATTATGTTCAGGTATGTTCCTTCTATTCCTGCTTTCTGGAGAGTTTTTAATCATAAATGGATGTTGAATTTTGTCAAAGGCTTTTTCTGCGTCTATTGAGATAATCATATCATTTTTATCTTTCAATTTGTTAATGTGGTGTATTACGCTGACTGATTTGTGGATATTAAAGAATCCTTGCATCCCTGGGATAAAGCCCACTTGGCCGTGATGTATGATCTTATTAATATGTTGTTGGATTCTGTTTGCTAGAATTTTGTTAAGGTGTTTTGCATCTATGTTCATCAGTGATATTGGCCTGTAGTTTTCTTTTTATGTGGTGTCTTTGTCTGGTTTTGAAATTAGGGTGATGGTGGCCTCATAGAATGAGTTTGGAAGTTTACCTTCTTCTGCAATTTTCTGGAAGAGTTTGAGTAAGATAGGTGTTAGCTCTTCTCTAAATTTTTGGTAGAATTCAGCTGTGAAGCCATCTGGTCCTGGGCTTTTGTTTGTTGGAAGATTTCTGATTACAGTTTCGATTTCCGTGCTTGTGATAGTATTCTTGAGTTTCCCTTGTGGCTCAGCTGGTAAATAACCGCCCACAATGCAGAAGACCTGTGTTTGATCCCTGGGTTGGAAAGATCCTCTGGAGAAGGGAAAGGTTACCCACTCCAGTATTCTGGCCTGGAGAATTCCATGGACTGTATAGTTCATGGGGTCACAAAAAGTCAGACATGACTGAGAGACTTTCACTTTCAAGTTTGAAATGATGGTAATTCATCCAAATATTCATATCTGCTACATAGCTACAAATATGAGGCTGGCACTCCTAAAACACCCAGATTGATCTTTTAGTTATACACATGCCACTGCTGCTAAGTCACTTCAGTCGTGTCTGACTCTATGCAACCCCATAGATGGCAGCCCACCAGGCTCCCCCATCCCTGGGATTCTACAGGCAAGAACACTGGAGTGGGTTGCCATTTCCTTCTCCAATGCATGAAAGTGAAAAGTGAAAGTGAAGTCACTCAGTCGTGTCTTACTCTTAGCGACCCCATGGACTGCAGCCCACCAGGCTCTTCCATCCATGGGATTTTCAGGCAAGAGTACTGGAGTGGGGTGCCATTGCCTTCTCCATTAGTTATACATGTAAGAGTATGTGCAATGAGAGTGAATAAGTTATGAGATAATTTTACTGGTTTCTAGAGGCTCTGTCAACATTTGAAAGGCCTTAAGTTTATGTTAATAGTTAAAAAATTCACTTCAAAGATTCCCTGTGATTTTTTCCATTTATTTTGACTTGACTGTTATTTAGAAGAATACTTAGTTGAAAAATATCTTTGTCGTGTCAAATTTTGGTTCTGACGCATGTAGCTGCTTTTTGATAGATGCGTAGTAGGGTACTCTTTGCTTATTGATTATTATGAATCATTGATCATAGTGTATAATCGTATTTTGCCATCATATTTTGTCGTTGACAGACATTTTTGATGCATGGTAGAGATGTTTCTGTGTAGACTTTTAAGAACAGATCATAGAAATTCACACATATATAAATATGCATATACACTGAAATAGACTTTATTTCATTTATTGTTCCCAAAGGTTAAAACATACAAACAGGAATAAAATTAAAATTATTTTCTTTACACATGATTTATGTCTTAATTTTCACCTGCTCTATAATTAGAAATTTTGAACTCTGGGATTTTTTTTTTTAAGATAAAATTATTGCCCGAGTAAACTTCAGAAATTATACCATTAACCCAGAGACCTTTCTAAGCCTGGAACAACATTACTGGTACAAGTGCTACCACTCCCCAGCATAGACAAATAAATAAAGAGGGAAGTTTAAAATAATTTGAAAATGATTTATTGTTGGCAACCTCTGTAGTTAGAGATTCAAATATTATTACTTTAGTTCAACAAGGGAGGACAGGGAGTTGCTGTGGGCTAAAGGTAAATTATGATCTATTGTGAAGGAGGAGGAACTGTACCAAGGAAAGGCAGAGTTGGGAGGAAGCCTTGTGTTTTCTGAGGTACTGCTTCAGATAAAGGCTGGAAAAAAAATCTCTGCCTTGAGCCTTGCTGGAAAAGGCCAGAGTAAACTACAAGTCTGACTACCTTCTTGAATCTTTGCTGGTTAGGGAGCAGCTTATGGTTTGGGGAGGATCAGATAGTTGTACTGGAGCCCAAAACAAACCAAGTTATTTAGGGTCACACATTCCACTTTTTTCTGCTCTGCTTAGCCATCCTGTCCCTAGATATACCCCATGTTAGAGTAAGAAGGGATCACTTAACACACCAAGTCTTAGGTTGACCATTCCGATGGTAATTTTTATTTTTAACTCTACTATCACTATTTGTACAGTGAGTTGAAGTCTTAAGTTTAGAAATTCATGGTGAACTTATATCTTGGAGAATCTAACAGTCATTGGTTTTAATTTGGAAGAACGAAGTGATAAATTTTATCCTGCAAACAGTGTGATGCAGGGGAGGAAGAGAGAAGACTAAAATAAATTGAGGGGTTGTTATGTGGCAAAGTCCACACTACATGTTTCATAGATATTATCTCATCAAATTGTCTTAAACCCCTAGAAGGGAAAGCTTTGTTGCTTCTGCTTTGTAACTGAGGAAACGGAAACCCACCTTTAAGTATATTATCCAAAGGAACATAATTAGAATATGGCAAAACTGTGATTCAGCTATAAATTTATTATGACTTCAACCCTGTGTTTTTCACCTCATACCATTCTCAGTCTTGAGTTATTGTCACCATGCAACAGACAGGAAAACTAATATCCAAAAAGGTAATATAGTGATATCACCTTTGGTGATAGCACCAATGCCTATAGAACCTGAATCTTGATTTCCCAGATTCTTCTTTCACTAAAGTCTTTGGCTGAATAACATCACATTCATATTAAGTTTTAAAAATGTCTAAAGGTAAGTTTCCCTTGGACTTGCTTTAGGTTCACTCCCAGAAGTAGTGATCACCCATCTTCGAGCAGCTGCCAATGCCCATGACACAGTGTTGGCTCTGGAAGATGCTGTCGATTGGCATGCTGGGGATGAAGTCCTTGTCATCAGCGGAATGGGTGCTGAAGGTGCCAAGCCTAAGGAAGAGATTGTCACCGTGGAGACTGCGCACAGTACAAACCTCCAGCTGAGGTCACCCTTGAGGTACTGCATGTCAGCTTGGCTCCATTTAGATGGAAGATGAGGTCTTAACTGTTGGTGAACAACACAGCTGGTCAAAAGACATTTGTTTGTCTTTCAATAATATCATTTACATTAAATCACAGTAGACATTTTGGCGAGAAAATTACAAAATATGAAATATTTCAAAGATTTAAACTTCTTGAATAAGTTTCTCTTGTAAGACACTAGAACTTTTGTTTTTTAGTAGATGGCCACTGCAATAGTCAGCATAGTTCCTAATTCTCACATACATGTGCCTATTTTTCACTCTTCTGTGTCTGAGTTTCTAAAGAAATAGAGTCCCAGGTGGAGAATTAGGCTAATTTAGTGGCTTACTATTCATTATAAGACTTGGACTGTTATTTTCAGATTTCTTTTTTTTTTTTTTCTTTTCAGATATTCTCACAACTCCACAGAGAATTGGGTGGCTGGAGAGCACCATGTTTTAAAGGTCATGCTGGTTCTACTCAGCAGGAGTATTACCATACAGGGAAATCTCACTGATGAGAGAATGCAGTTCCTTGCTTCATGCCAGGGGGCCAGTGCTTCAGAAGGTAGAGAATGATTTGTTGGGAAGTCTAGTGGGTGAAAAACAATGTTCTTACTGTTCAATGATATGTGGCATGGTTGACTTCTTTCAATTCGTGTGTTCTTAATACAGTAAGTCCCCTGCAAACAAACGAGTTATCTTCTGAGAGCATGTTCCTAAGTCCAATTTGCAAGTTCAACAAAGCTGGCCTAGGTACTCAACTAACACAATCGGCTATATAGTACTGTACAGGTTCATGATACATTTCATACAAGTAATACATAAAAAAAGCAAGCAACCACAAAAAAAATAAAGAAAACATTTAAAATCTTACTGTAAGGTACCTTGAAAAGTACAGTAGTACAGTAAAAGAGCGGGCATATAGGGGCTGGCATCTAGTGAACAGGCAAGAGCTACTGATTGGAGGACAGAGAGGACTTGGGAGATGGTAGAGTTGAAGGATCATTAGCAGTAGGAGATGGAGGCAAGCTGCAGTTTCACTCATGCCTGACATTGACAGAATGCACATTTGAATCTTTGAAAGTTTGAACCTTGAAGGTATGAATGTAGGGGACCTACTGTATTCTGTAGATTTCAGAATGCTCTTGATAAATCGTCATTTCCTCTCCTGCCTTCAACCCCCTTGTGAAAGTGATAGGCAACAGTATCTGCTTGAGAAATTAATTATTTCTTTGGGGAAAAAATATTCCTGTTAAACAATAAAATCTGGAGAGTTGAATTAAATTTTTAGGTCAGAGGTTATAATGAAACTGATTCCCATCCTTCTCTACAATTCTCAGGAAAACTGCTTAATGCCAGAGTCAGCGATACAGGCAGCATGTTCTAATGAGTTAGACTTAGAAGGCTCTTCCCTCCCCCCACCATTCCCACTTTTGGAGTTTGTTTTCTGAGTGAAACTACCACATACTTTAAGTAAGTGGTTGAAAAAGTCAATCTATCTTCGAGAAGAATAACAGGCACTGAATCACACTGATGTACCTATTAAACATCTATTTCAGGGATGGTTAGTTTAGTAGGTTATGTTTTGGTTTCCCAGGCTGTAGATTATGAGGCTTTCACATGTTGGGAAGACATCATTTGTCAACTTTGGTCCAGGATGGTGTGGGTGTCAAGGATGACTCCCAGGCATGAGCTCTGGATGGATGAGGAGGCTATTTATTGAGATGGGAAGGGAAACAGGTTTGGGGGGGTGGGAGGGTAGAGATCATGAGTTTAATTTTGTACATGTTGAGATGCCAGGCCAGCATGTGACTGGAGATGTCTGGAGCCTGGAAGAAATGTCAGGTCTGGAGTTAAAGATTTGAGTCATGTCTATGTATAGAGGCCTGTGGGCATAATGTTGGGATATGGTTGGGTAAGAGGGACTTTGACCCTGCCCCCCACCCCCTAGTCATCTAGTTCACAATTGTGTCATTCTGGAAAAAAAAAAAAGTTTTCATCCAGTGGGTTGGAATGCAGTGACTGCCAAATTTAACATTTCTGCTAAACTGGCATCTGCAGTCCATACAGACTCTCTTGGTAATTCTCAAACAGGTATTCTCAGATTGTATTGTGCAAAACATGGCATTTAGTCATGCTCCAAGAGAGATCATGCCTCTAGGTTTAGGCCATTATAAATCTGTTGTCTCCTAATGAAAAAAAATCCCTAGTTCTACCACAACTCTTAAATATGACTAAAAAATTACAAAAATAAAGCAAAATCCATAGACCTTCGTTTAAAAAATAACTTATCATTCACCTCTTCTTTTTATGAAACTCAAATATGGGAACAACGTAGCCAAAAACCATAACAAGAGGCCTAGATGCTGGAAAATATTATGGCTTACTGGCATACCTGGTTAAAATGGTGGTAAAATGTACAAATACCAAACACTTCTTTATTCACTTCTAATATGTTCATTCTCATCACTTCATGGCAGATAGATGGGGAAACAATGGAAACAGTGAGAGACTTTATTTTGGGGGGTTCCAAAATCACTGCAGATGGTGACTGCAGCCATGAAATTAAAAGACACTTGCTCCTTGGAAGAAAAGCTATGACCAACACGGACAGCATATTAAAAAGCAGAGACACTACTTTGCCAACAAAGGTCCATCTAGTCAAACCTATGGTTTTTCCAGTAGCCATGTTTGGATGTGAGTAGGACTGTAAAGAAAGCTGAGCACCAAAGAATTGATGGTTTTGAACTGTGGTGTTGGAGAAGACTCTTGAGAGTCCCTTAGACTGCAAGGAAATCCAATCAGTCCATCCTAAAGGAAATCAGCCCTGAAAATTCATTGGAAGGACTAAAGCTGAAGCTTCAATACTTTGGCCACCTGATGCAAAGAACTGACACATTGGAAAAGACCCTGATGCTGGGAAAGATTGAAGGTGGGAGGAGAAGGGGATGACAGAGGATGAGATGGTTGGATGGCATCACCAACTGGATCGACATGAATTTGAGTAAGCTCTGGGAGTTGGTGATGGGCAGGAAGCCTGATGTGCTGCAGTCCATGGGGTTGCAAAGAGTTGAACATGACTGAGCAACTGAACTGAACTGATATGCCTTCTCTGGGACTGACAACAGATGACTGTTAGAATGATCCATAATTTTGTATTAGTGGCACTTCTCCATTGGTTTATTAACCTGGATAATAAAGAGTTAATTCAGGAGATGATTTCTTCTCCATCCTGAGGTTATTTTACCCCACCAAATGCCAGGGCTCTGTTGGGACTGAGGTGTTGGTGTGGGGGCGGCTCAGTCGTTTCCCTGGAGTCCTTTTCCATTTCTTCGATGGCATCATTGCTATGTCCCCAAACCATAAAGCAGCAAAATATTGGGAAAAGCCCACTGGACAGCAAAGAGATGTGATTACATTTAGTGCTCACATGTCTTTTCTTCAATTATCCACCACCAGAGGGTCATTTTATTGCACACTCCCTCAGGGGATCTTCTGGATTGTAATAAGCATCTATTTAGGTTGGGTTTATGGGTTCTAGTCAGCCTTTTTGTTTTAATAATTAAGGTGATTGATTCGGGGGCTTCTGGAAATAATAGAGTGAAGGCAACATCATGTTCTAGTTATCAGATGATTTAATTAATAATCCAAAGGGGAGAATTGAGGTAAAAGGGAAGTAAGGTTATTAAATAAACAATCATGGTCTGTCCTTTGTGCCCACAGTGCCTTTCATACTGGGAGATTTGATTAGAATCATGTTGTACATTCTTCTGTGCCCCTTGACTTCATTCTGTGTCTCAGGTGATTTGCAGAACTGTTGGTATTCCAAGAGTGAGAAGATGCTGGGATCCAGAGATTTGGGGGCCAGAGTCATCGTTCAGTCCTTTCCGGAGGAGCCCAGCCGGGTCCAACTGAAGGGAGTGCAGTTCCGGGACTTGGGGCAAGCCTTCCACGAGCATGTGAGCTCGCTGATGCTGGTAGGAGCTATGAGAGGTGAGGAGGCCCAGGCAGGATGTCTTATCTTTCTTCTTCTATATTCAAGGCTCTGCATGCAGGGGGGTCCTGGTAGGTAGTATGTGGGAAGATGGGGGGTTCAGAGATGGATAACTATACCGTAGATCTATGGTTCAGAGAGTCACTTGGAGAGCTTATTAAAATTCTTATGTAGAGACCCTGTCTCAGACAAATTGTGATCCAAAGTGAGCCTAGAAAAACTGAATTTTTAACCTTCTGATTCTGGAACAAGTAGTCCAAGTTTCCCTTTGAGAAATGTTGCTATAGGTACAGCAGATGTGGAGGGAGCCACACAAATCCATGTTTTGAATCCTGCCCCTACAACATACTGGCTTTATGACTACAGACAGACATTAAATAGTATAAATTACGGAAAGGCTAGCAAAAAGCACTTTGGGAAAATGTCTTAACACAGAGGAATCCCCTGCCTGGGAAAAGTGGGGAGAATGGCTGAGAACCAGGCTCTCTTCCTGGGGACAGAGAGCAGACAGAGCATGCAGACCTTGACCAGACCTGAAAAGATACGAGGGAAGCAGCAGACATCCAAGGCAGGTGGGGACAAGTAGATAAAAAGATCAGAATCAGAAAAGAAGAACATGACCAGGTGTACTAATAAAGGCTCTGAGATCAAAGTTGGAGGGCTGTGGAAGCATCCAGGGTGAAATCCCAATGCCAGAGTCTGATATATGGAGCTGAGAGATGGGTACAGATGCTGAGCGATGAGGACAGCAGCCCCACTGCACAGTTACGCTCCCCTGCCCTCAGCACCTCAACACCCACACAGTCAAGCTCTCCCTTCCTTGATAAGGTGGTGCTCCAGAAGTTGATGCCTGACCAAGCACATCAGGGCATATGGGAGGTTCAGTGGGGCTTGAGAAGTGCTGGGATTACAACAGGCATTGACAAAGTAATCTATGAGGTCATTGAAGGCAGGATCCTGGCTAGCAGCACTTTTTCTCATTTCAAATTATCTGCTTGCCAAGAATACCTCTCCTAATTTTCCAAGATCTCTTCCACCTTATTTATTTCTTTCTACACTCATTGGTGGGATGGGTCCCTCACATGGTTCTTTCCCAAGTACATTAGGGCGATCAGAATCTTTGTGCCCTTCTTTCTGGTTCTTCGGTCTCTTGATGCTTATAATGCTGAGGAATATTTGATGTGGGTCAGTTCCAGTAGAAGTGAGGGGAGCAGTCACATAGGAGTTATCAATTGAACATAAGCAACAGTTCCCCATCAAATTTTCACTCAATCTGCCTCCTCAGCCTCTGCTTTAGAGTACTTGCACCTTTATATACATATATATATATATATGTATAAGATATATATATATATCTTAGGTTTTATTTGAAAAAGGGTTCAGTGCTTGGACTTCCCTGGTGACTCAGATGGTAAAGAATCCGTCAGTAATGCAAGAGACCCTGGTTCGATCCCTGGGTTGGGAAGGTCTCCTGGAGAAGGGAATGGCTACCCACTCCAGTATTCATTCTTGCCTTGAGAATTCTGTGGACAGAGAGGTCTGGGGGGCTACAGTGCATGGGGTTGCAGGTTGGACAGGATTGAGCGGCTAACACTTTCACTTTTCAGTGCTTAACCAAAGTTTGAAATCCACTGAATTAATACATTATCCCCTGTAGGTCTCTGTTAAAATGCAAATGTGTTTCCTGGGAGGGGGAAACCCATTAACCCAGAGGTTAGAAACTTCTGGCATGCTTGCCAAAGAATCCTTTATTGTTTCATGCCCTACAGGCTCTCATGACCTGTGTGGCCAGCTGTCCTCAGTCACGGGAGTTAGAGGGTGTTGGAATCTTTGCTTGATGTTTCCTTTAGAGGTTTACTGTTCCCTGAATTCACCCACAATAGCTCTGTTAACACATTAGTCCTTACTGGTTGTTCAGATGTACCATTGTATTCTGATGCGTAAGCAGTGATGTTATGGTGGAGACCTGGTCAGGAAAAGTCTGCAGCAGGCAGTGTTTCCTACATGAGTGTATGTGGATGGGCTAACTTATTAGTGAGTGATGTGAAGGCATCTGGTACTGGGATCAAGGGGAATCTACAGACCATGTGTCTATGGAAACATTGTAGTTGAGATTTTTCTAGAGTGTCCCAATTTAAAAGTCAAATTATTACATAAACCAAAGCCATTTTTCCAATCCTTCAAACATTTGGTATCGATATAATCTCTCTCACTGTCTGGAAATAATGCAAAGCTCCTTTTTCAGGATTTATAATTTTATTATCCAAATAAAACATTTTAATTCCTTTAATGTGAGTTTTCTCCATCAGACTCAAGATACACAAATGCAGAATTTACTTAGTTTTATTCAACTTCATATCTCTGGCACAAGACATAATTCCTGAAATATATAGTTGATACTCAGTAAATAGTTGTTCGTTAATTGACTCAGTCCACATGTATCAATTTGGGAGGTCATAAAATATGCTCATGGAGCCAGTGTAATGATTTTCCTAAATGTCAGTTTCTCTTAGCACAGTAGAGGATATTTCCCCTCCAGTTCCACAAACCACCATATTCAAATGTGAGAGTTCTGGTCCTCAGACTGATCTCTAGCTTTACTTACAATCTGGATAAATCAGGAATTTGGGATTAACAGGTTCACACTGCTATATGTAAAATAGATAAACAACAAGGAACTATTGTATAGCACAAGGAACTGTGCTTAATATTTTGTAATAACCTATAATGGAAAAGTTTATGAATGGGAATATATATACACATATACAGATATATATATACTTATACACACACATATATGTATAACTGAATTACTTTGCTATATACCTGAAATATTATAAATCAACTATTCCTCAATTAAAAAAAACAACTTCATAGCTCAAGATATAATGACTACCTCTCCTCATGCTGGATGCAGTTTTCAGAGATCAGAATTGGTCTGCAAGCCTTAGCTATTTGTTTCTTGAGCTGCTGTCCACTATACTGTGATGAGAGTAGATACCAAAGATGGCGGCCACTAGGACATCTTGAGAGCCTTGCATGCCTCGTGATTTGGCCATACTGTCTCTCTCTCAGATGGTTTTCTTTTCTAACATGTGGCCCTTGGATTCCACTTTGGTTATCTTTGGTGTCTTTAAGATACACTGGTCTGAGCTGCCTGTTTTTTAAATTTCTGCTGCCAACTCCTTATTTCTTGAGTTTTATTACTGTGTGGAAGAATGTTCTTAGTTATAGTCTAGCAGTATTTGGGGATGGTCAACAGAATGTGAGGAACCTTTGAGATTCCCTACTGTTTACCTTCCTCTTTGTTGTTCAGGTTCCTATGTGCAGGGTTGCACAGTGTGGCGGTCCTTCAGCAGAGGCCTCAGCATGTCCCAGACCTCAGGCCTGAAGGTGGACAGTAATGTGTTCTATGATATTTCAGGCCATGCGCTGCTGGTGGGTAAGTGAAATGAGCTTGTTTAACTTTGACATTATGATGGAGGACACATTATTTTTTAAAAAAGAATTATTGTTCCCAGATTTGAATTTCCAATTTATAAAAACTTTAGTCATTGATCTTTAGAAATAGGCTGTAGTTAAAAATTCTAGTTGTAAATTCAGTCATCTTTAATTAGCTTACTAAGCTTTAACCATAGGAAATGGATTTTTATATTTTGTTTTTTTAAATTTATTTTAAAAGTTTTATGGAAGTATATTTGGCTTATAATCCTGGGTTAATTTCTCCTGTGCAGCAAAATGGTTCAGTTACGCACACACACACACACACACACGCACACACACACATATATATATATATATATATGCACATATTCTTTTTATATTCTTTTTCATTATGGTTTATTACAAGATATTGAGTATAATTCTCTGTGCTCTACAGTAGGACCTTGTTTATCCATCCTCTGTATAATAGTTTGCATCTACTAATCCCCAACTCCTAATCCTTCCCTCTCCCATCCCACTACCCCTTTGGCAACCACAAGTCTGTTCTCTGTGTCTGTGAGTCTGTCTCTCAGAAAACTGATTTTTAAAGATGGACATTTCAGTTCATGATAATCAATATACAATAAATATAAAATTTATTGTCATCAATTTTAATAATAATTCAAAGTCACATAAATATGTCTTTGTGCAGCCTTATAAAGTATCAGACATGGATGCTGAACAAGGCATCAAACATTTTTGAATCCTGTTCTTCATTACTTCTGTGGCTTGTTGAAGACATCTATGTTTTAAGAATTTTCTAAATGGTCATCTGTATTGACTTTTGTTTCCTAAAGTTCATTCCCTCTGTGATGCTTAGAGTTATCCTTAAAAATATCAGACTACATCATCTTAAAGCCCTTTAAGAATTTATTTCTTTTAGAATATAATCCAGAATCCTTATTCTGGCTTAAAAAACTCCCTTAGTGACGCTGATTCTATTAACCTTGGTATACCTGTCTTGCTCTTTTTATCTCCCTCTGTGCTCTCACTACACTGACCTCTTTTAATTCTTTCAAAAGGCCACACTTTCTCCTGCCACAGGACCTTTGCACAGCTCTTGCCTTCTGTTCATACCATTCATTCTCCTCCTATAATAGTCCCTCCCCAACACTCCCAAATCAAGTCTGTCTGTTTAAACTCTTTTATCCCTAATCATTACTTATTGATTTAAAATTATACATCATGTTTCTGATCATTTGATCAATGTCTGTTTTTCTATTAATACCAGATTTCATGCAAACATCATCTCCTTAGTACTTAACAGGACTTTTAAATAGTACATTTGGAGATATATTTGTTGAAAGAAATAAATCTATTGATAAACAAAAGGTCTTTGGTTATATCAGAATAACCAAATCAGAGGTTTTCACTGAAAGGAAAACTTTAACTGTATTTGTTAGCTAGTGTTTTCTATTTAAATTAATTCTGTAATATCATCAGATATGGGAAAGTGTGCATGTTTCGTTTAGGAATGCTCTGTTAAGATAAAAGCTGGAAAGGTTCTAACTGTGGGAGGGAAATAGTTTAGTGAGAAAATATGGATCATGTAAGCTAACTCCAGGTCTTCCCTGATAGCTCAGCTGGTAAAGAATATGTCTGCAAGGCAGGAGACCCCAGTTCGATTCCTGGGTCAGGAAGATTCCCTGAAGAAGGGAAAGGCTACCCACTCCAGTATTCTGGCCCGGAGAATTCCATGGACTACCGTTTATGGGGTCGTAAAGAGTTGAACACGACAGAGTGACTTTCACTCACACTCTGATTCATGAAGTTCTAGAACTAAAAGATTCACATAATCTGTGTCTGTCTGATTCATAGACAAACACACACACACAAATTGAAGCAAGCCACACCAAAATAAGAAATAGTATTAAAGGAGCTCTCATTTTCCTGGGTGGCATGAAATGTATTGAACTAACATCATCTTTTGTTCTCAGGTAAATCCCCCGAGATAAGGTATATCCCTTGGGAGGTTATTCCTGGAGGAGAAAAGGGTAAATATGTAAATTGGTTTTAAATTTATTACCATCCATTTAAGTTGTCATACATTTTATAGACAGGGCTGCTGGCAGAATGTTAGATGTCTTAAATTTGTTGAACACACTAGATGTTTACAGCTGTCTATATAATATATGTATATGCATGATGAGAACTATAACATATTAGTAGAAATAAGAATGTTGGGTTGAGTACATTTTAATTATGTTGGCGAATCCCCATTTCTTAAATTAGACTGGTCAGAACAGGGAAACATAATAAGAAACAACGTGATCATTCGTGTTTCTGGTGCCGAGGGACTCTCCAGTCCTGAAGTGGTGACACCCTCTGGTATCTACATCCGTGACCCCACCAATGTTATAGAGGTAAGAGCTTCAGATCCTCCAGGGAGATCAGATCTGAGAAGCATAATGTTCAGTCTGAAAATTATCCTGAGTGGCAGCATCAGTGGTGTGGGATAAATCATTTACTTGCTGCACATTGGTAATGGGAAACTACTTTAGATTTTTGATTAAACAATTTTAGGATAAATGTAATCATTTCCTCAAAATTCCCATTAACGTTCTTTGAAGAAATAGCTATATGAAGTGAAACTAAGTAGATATTGATTACTTTCTGGTCATAAAATATCTTCCTGAGTTATATGTGGTGGTCGCTGAATTTGGTCTTGATTCTGATAATAATTACTTATTAAATCTTTGTTATGCTACTGTATTAATGTGGTCATACTATTGCCCTTTAAGAGTGTTCAAAACTGAGGGTCAGCAGAGTTGTGAGGTAAGTGAGAGCATGTCAGATTCCAGGATGAACGAAGTACAGTTGACCCTTGAACAACATGGGTTTGAACTGCATGAGTACACTTATACTTGGATTTTTTTCCATTGTAAATACTACACTCTCATATTATCCAGTTAGTTGAACCCACAGGTGTGGAACCATGGACACCGAGGAATCACCGTATATGGAGGGCTGATTATAAATTTTACATGAATTTTTGACTGCATAGAGGGTTGGCACTTGCAATCTCTGCAATGTTCAAAAGTCAGCTATACACTCTGTTGGCCTTGGTGTTTTTTTTTTTTTTTTAATCCCATTATTTAGTACAACTTAACATTACTTTTTCTTGGTAAATTTCTATCTAAGTGGTTTAATGAATTATTTTTTTCTGGTAGTTTAACCACAAATCTGTGAATGAGGAATGGCATCAGAGTAGTGGGAAGGCCATTTAGTTTCCCCTTTTCCCAAGGTTTTGTCCCATGGACCATCTATGAAAGGGTTAAGGGCCTCACTCTTCAGGACATGGCTCTGAGTATCTACTGTGACAATTATGCCAAGTTTCTAAGGAATGGAGAGAATGAACATCTCTCTCTCTCTCTCTCTGATCATCTGTTTTTAATTACCTTCAGCTGAATAACCCCTAATAAAAGTCATGGTTATCTCTTCAACCCTCCGCCAGACTCTTAATTATGTTTATCCCAAGCACAGCACTTACACACTATTTTAGGTGCCTAATGGGGGCAGCTAATATGCCAGTGAGGAAAGGAGGCAGAACTGCATGGATTGAAGGAAACCAAGCTCTAGACACAGAGCAATGAGCGCAACATTTAACTTGTTGGCGACCACAGGGCTTATTGCATAGCCTCCCAGTAAGCTTTGGGGACTTAAGAGCTATGTTTTCTATAGTTTCTTGGATTGCAGAATCATGACTACTTTGAAATGCCTAGAAGAAAGGACACCGTCAGAGATGCTCAGGTCATCTTCCTGCAGGAGACTAGAATGTATCTAAATCCACATTGAGTGTCAGGGGTGCTGCCTGCTTTGCTTCGCTGGGTAGAGTCTTGTCTCTGGGGCGAGTGTCCTGACTACTAGTTGACCAGTAAGAAAGAGCTGACTAGCAGTCACTATGAGGAACAGTATGGATGTTCATTAAAAAACTAAAAATAGAGTTACAATATGATTCACTTAGTATACACACACACACACACACAGTAGAATATATACACAGTAGACTTATTCAACCATAAAAGAATGAAATAATGCTATCTGTAAAAACATGGATGAACCTAGAGATTATCATACTAAGTGAAGTAAGATAAAGAAAGACAAATATCACATGATATCACTATCTATGGAATCTTAAAAAAAAAGGTATAAAAGAAATTATTTACAAAACAGAAATAGACTTACAGACATAGAAAACAAGCTTATAGTTAGCAAGTGGGAAATGGAGAAGTGGAACAAATTAGGAGTTTGGTATTAACAGATAAATGTTACTATATATAAAATAGGTAAACAACAAAGACCTACTATATAGCACAGGGAACTATAGTCAATGTTGTGTAATAACCTATAATGGATATGAGTATGAAAAACAATATATATATCTGTAATTAAATCACTTTTCTATATACTTGAAACTAACACAAAACAAACAAGCAAAACAAAATTAAGCAAAAGAAATGAGCTGGCTATAGGTGCAAAGAACCAGAGGACCACATATAAGCTCATAGGTCACCTGAGACTTTGTAGACTGACCTGTGTAACAGTGCACAGTCAGCAATGAATATATTGATCCCAAAACAGGTTTATTGATTCCTGTTTGAATCAAACAGGACAAACATTCCCATTCATTTACTTTCTTCCTCTTTACAAAATTAAAAAACAATATAGTGTATGCATTTGGAGAATGAGATTTTAGTTTAAAGTGGTAACGTAAGTTCATTAAGTACATTCATTAGGTTTATTCCTGACATTTTCATCTTAAATGAATCTTAAAATTGATTAAGTGATCTTAAATGATCTTAAAATTCTGTTGTTAAAATTGTTATAAAATGATCTTAAATTGGCTTCTTAACTTTTAGCTCCTAACAGTATCTGATATGTAATAGTTGCTCAATAAAAATTAATTGAATATAATAAATGAATGGATGTAGGTGTAATTCCATAATCAAAGAATGGGGGGAAGAAAGAGGAAATTAAAGAATGGATCCCCAAATCCCTCAATCATTTTGATGACTGAAAAAATAAGGTGGTTCATCTGTGTCAGCATTTAGATCCTGTGGAACTCATTTCTGAGTGTTAAATTTTGCACAGTCCCCTTCAATTCTGCAGCTGTGCCCCTGGGGTTCTGCTGTGCTGTCTCTCTTATATTCTGTTATCTGGAATGTGCCACAACCAAGGGACATAGGTGTAACTGGGCATATGTGTCAGACCTAAAAATTAGGAACTTCTCTTAGTGCCAATGAAGGTCGTTTCAGTCATTGGACAAATAGTAAGTTGTGTTTATTGTATTTTAATTGGATGACACACAGAAAAATGTATCTTAGAAATATATTTTTATTCCAAAGTGATAATCAGGAGGCTACAACAGTGATGGGATGGTGGTGAGGTGTGTGTGTGTGTGTGTGGTTTGGCAAAATATTTTTTTTAAAGCTATGCATTACTGTGATTCAATAGGATTTTTCTTTTTTAAAAAACTTTTAATTTTGAAATAATTTTAGACTTAGAAGTTGCCTTTCCCCCAGCTTCCCCCAATGGTACATAACCGTAACCATTGCCATAGAGCAATGGCACAACCAGGAAATCAGTATTGGGACTATATTGTTATATAAACAAAAGCCTTTAGATTTGAAGGTGACCTAATCCCAGTGGCTGGACAATAAATCCAGAAAGCCTACATTATAGACGTTGACCTTGAACTCTCTGGCCTAGCCTGGCAGGCAGGAAGAAGTGGAGTTGATCCTTAATTAAGTCTCTGCAGTGATTTGTAGTTGTATATTGTTCCTAGATCCAGAGACTAGGACCAAATGTTCTGCTCAGTGCATAGAATTCACCTTGGCTCCCAGGCAGCCATCTTGACAGTTAAAACACCTTCAACTCTGCCTGGTATAAGGATATTTCAACTGAGAGACTCCTTTTTAGTGTTCATAGCTGCGAGTGGTTCACTTGCCTCACTTCCCAGGTTGCCACTGAGCTAAATTTGGGGCAGTTTCTATGAGAAGTAAAATCTTAGTTTTGTGCCCTCTTGCTAGTGAGGGCCGTGTGGTAGTACTGTTTGAGTGTCCAAGGAACTCAAGGTGTTCCTTTGTACACTCCTTAGATAGGTTTTGCCAGGCTTTCCAGCAAAGATCGGTGGTGGTTCTTGCATGCATAACCTGTAGCATTGGGAGCACTTCATTTCCAGGCTGTCTCGCTTCCACACTCCAGTGTCTTGAGTCTCTGACTCCTTTATGGGCATTTCTTGTTATCTGCCCAGAGGCTTCGTCTTTCTCCTAGATGTAACCTAATTTGACCTCAGGCTAGAAGGTCTTTGCTCTTCACCAGTGAGAGACTGTGCACTCCCACTGCTCCAGAACGTCCCATGTGTATGTGGGCTTTGGACATTTCCCATGACCAGACCCCTATTTAGAATAGTCAGCGGAAAACCCCTAAAGACCAGTCCTTTGGAAGCATCCATTTGATTTGAAGGGAATTTGTTCTGGTTTGTGAATCAATTTTGTAAGGAATTCTGTGTTTAAAGGCTGATTTCAGCTCTCTAGCTCTCTCCACTCAATAGCTAATGTATATTTAAGAGCTGCCTGAAGGGTTGACTCACTTTTTTTTTTTTTAGTGACTACAGATGCACACCTCAAGGAGCTGGCACACTTGGGCAGTTAATTTCTCTCTGGAATTTCTCTTCCTTGAGTGTCCATAATACATTGACTTCCGCAAAGAATTGATTTCCACACAAAATTCCTTGCTTGCCTTAAACCCTTCCCCACAAGCTGCTGGCTACCTGCATACATATGTGGTTTCTTCTCACGAATCGTTTGTAGCATACCCAATTGGAATGGAGAGTAAAAAGGATTGTAAAGTAATGCCATCTGACTATTTAAGTGCTTCTTCTATTAAAAAAAGTGAGCCTTTTTGGCTAACAGAAGACCAAAGTTGCAAATATCCTGCCCAACTATAAATGCACTTGGAAAGCATTTATATATGATCACCCAGGTGCTTAAAAATGCTAATGACACCAGGGCAGAGGATTTAACAAATTATTCGTTTTCTCAAAATATATGCCTGTCTAGCCAAGACAATAAATAAGGATGAAGTCGTTGGAATATATTCTGGAACACTTGAATCTTTCCCTTCCTGGTAGAGTCGTGGTAATGAATTAGCATCTCATTGGTAATGAAATAGAAGTGTACATTCAAGTTGAGACATTCAAGTTCCACTCTGCATTGGCTGTCTGGAAGGTGGAGCTTCATATGTGCTTCTCTGAGGAAGTTTCCTGTTGTGTAACCATAACAGAATCAACAGTCACATTGCTTGCTTTTGTTTCTTTGAAGGCGCTTTTATTTAGTGCTTCCACTGGGCGCTTGGATCTGTCAATTTAGGAATAGCGATTTTTCCAAAGCTGAGGATCATAAGTGGATGTCTTGTTTTCTAGCTGAGGGAAGAATTGCGATAACTGATTCAATTGCTAATAAGTGTTCTTTGGGGGAGTGTCTAATGGAAGATTTGATTATTTAAAAAGATATAAATACCCTCCCAGTAAAAACTGTCAAAGTATTCTTGTTATAATTACTATGTTTTTATATTTAGGTTGGTCTTTCCATCAAAATTTGGAGATAGGGTACTGGAAAATGGGTATGGGTCATTTTAAGAACACATACAGACTATTTTTTTAAACCATGCTAATGTTAGCATGGGCTTCACTGGTAGCTCAGACAGCAAAGAATTTTCCTGCAATGTGGGAGACCCAGGTTTGATCCCTGGGTCAGGAAGATCCCCTAGAGAAGAGAATGGCTACCCACTCTAGTATTCTTTACTGGGAGAACTCCATGGACAAAGGAGCCTGGAGGGTTACAATCCATGGAATTGCGAAGAATCAGATGCAACTTTAGTGACTTTGAGCAAGAGTGTATTTGGGACCATAACCTTTGGCGCCATAAGATTCTTTGGTTGTGAGAGGCTGACCTCTGTAAACCAGCACTCCTGATTTCTGTCCAATTAATGCTAGTAAAACCCCTCTCTTTCTGAGTTGTGACAACAGAAACTGTCTCCAGAGATTTCCACATGCTCTCTGGGGAGCAATATCATCCCACCTGACAATCACAGCTCCAGACTCTGCCCAGCTCCCCAAGATAATTGGAGTCTTAAAGATGGCCCAGGTCCCCTGAAGTCACGTTAGCATCTTTAATAGTGATTCAGCTTCATATTCAATGATATCCAAAAGTCACTTTTGGCAGGCGGAAAGATAGGTGATTGGAATTTTAAGTGACTTCAGGAAATGGAAGAAGTGCCCAGAATCCAAAAGAATGAAGTGCAGTAGAGAATGGACCTCCGGTGCACAAAGAAAGAAGGTGTTCTGTGGCGGAGTGAAAGAGTCCTGACTGGTGGGTTACAGATCCCCAGAGTGAGCGAGCCTTCAGTGCCCCCAGTGAATGAGAGGCTGATGTTCAGAACACGGCACCCATGGTTATGTCAGTAAGCCCTGGCTCACCTACCAGGTCCCTGTGGTGTTGTCTCCCTGCCAGGCCTCCCATCTCAGGGTCAGTTCTGGCCTTCACTCACACTTCCCCAGAGGCCAGCAACCTCCAGGGGCTGGGGCACTGGTTTCTCCTTGCGCATACACCAGGAGTTGAGTATTGTTGGTTTTAAAACATCCTATTTCAGGGCTCCCTTTACCCCGGTCACACAAGGTGTAGAGCTGAGAGTGGGCAGCTTGTTCCCTGGCTTTCCTTCTCTGGGTGCCCATGGGAGAGGACAGATGGACAGATGCCCATAAGTACATAGGGCTAAGTACATATATACATAAGTATCTAGCATCCTGATCTGTCGGCTGTTCATTCCTCCCACTAAAACAGAATGCTGCCCACGTAGCATTGACTATTGCCTGGGGTTAAGAGGTTATAAAGTCAGTGGCTACAGGGATCAGCTTGATATCATAAAGAACTGAAGCAGGAAAGGTGGGGACTTTCCAGGTGTTCTTGTGGTAAAGAATCCACCTTCCAATGCAGGAGACATAAGAGATGCAGGTTCAACCCCTGGATTGGGAAGACCCCTTGGAGGAGGGCATGGAAACCCACTCCAGTGTTCTTGCCTGGAGAATCCCATGGACAGAGGAGCCTGGTCGACTACAGCCCATAGGGTGTTAAAGAGTAGGGCATGACTGAGTGACTTAGCAGCACGCATGGCAAAGTCATCCATAGTCCAAGACAGCAGGCTCTTCTTAGCTCCAGCTAATCTATGGCTACCCCACAGGAATTGGGCTCAGAATTTTTTTTTTTTTTAAAGTGTCTGAGTTTTTATCTCAAGTCTCCTGGTTTTAAAATGATGCAATGAAATGCACATTTTTGTGAACATTGGGTATAACCAAGCAAAGTACCTCTGTGTCCAGTATTACACTCTTTAGGGAGTTGGCTTTCTACTCTGTCTTAAAATACACTACATAATGATGGATATTTGCAGGTGTTTAATTGAATTTATATAAAAATAAGTTCATTGTGTTGTTTGCTCAGAATTATAGCCCCAAACTCATATCATCAATTGGAGAATTTAGGTTTTATATGAGCATATAAAAGGCATTAAATTATTTAGAAGGTAAATCTTATCAAGAAATACAGGTGATTGAAATGATTGAATGGTGACAAGAGTACCTTGAGGAGATTTGAGTTGTATTTGAACTCAGCAGCTGTGTCTCACAGCTAAGGCATGGCTAGTGCTATCACTGGCCTTCAGCCTGTAGTCAAATCAATGATTTGTTCAGAGGATCAGAGAGAACTCTTTGTGGAGACTTGGCTTTAGGGAGGCCTTTGCCCCCAAGTGTTTTTCACATAACAAAGAGGAGAGCTTGGATTAGGTGATGCAAGTAAGCTTGTCACCGTGAAAATTTACAAGGATGTTTTAACATGAGATGCCAGCTATTGAGGTGGGAAAAGTAAAGTCAGGTTGAACTGCCTGGAGGAAGAAGAATGAGGATATATTTGTTCTGATTTACAGTGTTGTGTTTAATCTCTGCTCTACAGCAAAGTGACTCAGTTATACATCTTTATATTCTTTTTCATATTCTTTTCCATTGTGATTTATCACAGGATATTGAATACAGTCCCCTGTGCTATGCAGTAGCACCTTGTTGTTTATTCATCTTATATATAATAGTTTGCATCTGCTAATCCCAAACTTCTAATCTATCCTCTCCCACCCCTCTACCCAGAAGGCAACCAGAAGTCTGTTCTCCATGCCTGTAAGTCTGTTTCTGTTTCAAAGATATATTCGTTGGTGTTGTATTTGAGATTCCACATATAAGTGACACCATATGGTGCTTGTCTTTCTAATTTACTTGGCTTAGTGTGATAATCTCTAGGTCCATCTATGTTGTTGCAAATGACATGATTTCATTCTTTTTACTGGCTGAGTGATATTCCTCTATACATACACAAACCTACACACACACACACACACCACAGCTTGTTTTTCAGAATGAATGTATGATCAAGGTATAGAAATATGACTTGGTAGGAATTAAGTGAGAAAGAAGAATGAGCACATTTAAAAGTCTTTCCAGCAGCCTTATTGTAATGGACTAACTATGATTAAACTATATTTAATTTCTGCAGGGAAACAGGGTGTTTGCTGCCGGTTATGGCTACTTTTTTCATCTTGTGACCAACCAAACCTCCCAAGCTCCACTTCTCTCCTTTACACAGAATAGTGCACATTCTTGTACAAGGTAACTTTGGGAAGTTTATCTACATTTTGGGTGTAAGGTTTATTGTTTAACATTTTTTTTTTTTTTTTGCACAAGACTCATAGAGAAGGTTGTATAATGCTTGGCATCCATGTAAGATTTGATGATATATCTGAGTGAATATCTTGGGTCATAAGTTTGGTGGTGAAGGGAAGGGAAACAGAGAGAGAGGTCATTTGAGGGGGCATAGGACACAGGGTGCCTTTTGTGGCCAGAGAAGAACTTAATAGAGAGATGAATTAAACTCCCAAGAGACTGGGGGCACCTGGGAGGCCAGAATGCCTGAGTTCAGAGGCTGAGTGGGGAGATGAGGTTTGGAGAAGAGGCTCTTTGCCTGTGACTTGCACATTGTGAGATGAGAAGGATTAGTTCAAGGTCTTTGCTATTTAGAGGATAAAGTCATCTGCTAAGGGCAAGGACTGGGAAACATGCTAGGAAGGTGAGGAAAATGTGAGCTTCGGAATCAGTCAGGCCTTGATTCAGATCTGGATTTTGAGTAACTTGCTTTATTTGTAAAATAGGGACACATCTCTATTGAAAGTTTGACTTGAAAATTAGAGATGACTTATGTTACACACCTAAGAGAACATCTGGAATATGGTAGGAACTCAATAATAGAAATAATTTTATTAAGCAATTTATTATTACTATTATTATTTTTGGCTATGTTGTGTGGTTTGTGGGCTCTTGTTTCCTTGACCAGGGATTGAACCTGCACCTTTTACAGTGAAAGTGCAGAATACTAACCCCGGGACCCCCAGGGAATTTGTCAATATAAATGATTCTGATAAAAGTTATATTAATAATAGTGAGATAATATTGTAATGATGGGAAATTATAAGGAGACTAGAATGAGGATTAAGCACCATTGCTCAGCCATGTTGAAGTGCTGGGGGAGGCTAGGGTTAGTACATGTGTCATGAAATTATTATTAATATGATTAATGATGATGACGATTAATAATGATGAAGATTTTTATCTAGAAGCTTTCAGCAACCCTGGGATGTGAGGGGAGAAGGTATCCAAAAATGCCACAATGCTAGGCTATTTCAGGGAGAAGCACAAAAGTTGCATGGGTT
Organism: Cervus canadensis; assembly: GCF_019320065.1. NCBI lineage: Eukaryota > Metazoa > Chordata > Mammalia > Artiodactyla > Cervidae > Cervus > Cervus canadensis. The sequence continues at coordinate 27,485,244 of NC_057413.1, forward strand.
ATAGGCTCTGGTATATGGCTTCCTCAGCAAAGGGGTGGATTTAGAAGAGGCTGATGGAAGAGTGGGGCTCTGTAGGGCTAGTTAGGGGTGTCCAGGTTCCTAGGAAGGAGCTGATAGAATTTATAAGGGCTGATAGAATGGAAGAGCACCATGGCAACCTGCACCTTGTTGAGATCCAGGAGCAGGTCACAGAGGGTGACAGAAAAAAAGGCTGAGGGATGGGCAGTGACCATCAGAGAGAAGATCTCCTCTTCAGTCTCACTTATTCCCTTATTCAGTATCTTCAGTTTTATATTTTCCAATGAGTGAGACATATGGAATGCAGAAATCAGCCGAATTTCACTCTTTATCTTTTTCCCCAGGTCTGGTCTCTTTGTATACCCTAAGTTTCAGCCACCTTGGGATAATAGCACTGGCCCCACTCTGTTCCAGAATTTCACAGTTTGGGAAAGTGCAGGTGGTGCCCAGGTATGTTTCTTTAATTTTTTAAAGTTAGAAATGTCATTTGTTTTCTTGTGGTGACTTATTCTGCATCTCTACTTAAAGGGCGATGATTTGTTTCTGGGGGAGGATTGCTATATTATCACAGCTTTAAGGAGCCAACAGCATCATAGGTGTGTGTGTCAAATAGTTGTTGAATGAACAGATTCCTAGTCAGTAAGCCAAGGTTTGTCCATTGTCTCTGTGGTGACTTTTCAGAAGCTCTCATAGGGAATGACAGAATCATACAGATCTGCAACCAAGAAGAATCAAAGGAGGTCATTTATTCTTCCCCTCACGTGCTTATTTGGGGAAAAAATTAAGGCTCAGAAAGTGAAGGGATTTGCCAAGGGTCACACCGTTTGTTAGCGGCAAAATCAGGGGCAGAATCCAGACTGCAGAAGTTGTGTGTTTGATACCTAACATCCTCTTTCAGTCGTAAGGAAAAGTGCTGTTCATCAATGAAACACAAAAATTCCAGCTCAAAGTGGCATTCTCACCTTGACCAATTACTCATTTACTTTTCTTTATTTCAGTAACTTCTTATAAGAAAGCTTTGTATGCTCACTATTACCAGGGCCATGCAAAAATTATCCAGGGTCTCTATTTGGTGTTACACAGAGAAAATTACATACATTTGGTCTCTGCCATGGAGAAATATGGAGCCTAAGATACCAAGATGAAGGGATACATCTACAGGACATTCAGAAAATAGAATAAAACATATAATTAAGTCACAGTAAGAAAGTTAGGTATTTATTTCACATATCCAACGTAAGGAAAATTATCATAGATGGGGGAAAGTTTCAAAATACAAAATTGGAGTAGCTAACAGGAAGAATCCCGATTGTACTAAATATTTTGTTTTCATTAAATTTGATAAAGTACTTTGTTTCTCATTAGCACAATGAATGTAGTGGGGAAAATCCCTCTTATGCAGGGAAGCAATTTGTGCCTTCCAGAGGGTCTGATGCCTGTAATGAAGTAAAAACTGTTGTCCAATATAGTTCAGGTCATAGCTATATTTTTTTACATAAACCTCTGTGTCTTCAAAGGTCTATCATTCTATAAAAGATAATGTAAAGTGCACACAGAGTGGGAAATGCAAGCTATTCAGTTCTTGAAAATTCAAGCACGGAGACTGTTTGACAAGTAAAAGCACTAAACTATGGTAAATCAAGGTTACCTTGGCCTTAATTAATAGGAAACTCCCACTTGAAGACACAAATGTAAACATGGCCCTATTTAACAAACAAAGGAGTGACTGTGTAAGTTTAACTGGCAGTCCTGACCTCCACCCTGATTTTCAAAATGGTTGAACTGAGAGCTGGGAGAAGCAAAAAGTCTCACTGAAGATCACATAGTTAGCTAATATCAGTGCCAGGTAAAACTTAGGCCTCTGTTCCCCAAGCTAGTGTGATTCTTTCAACTCTATCAAGCGTATTTGGTTAATCCTTGATCCTTGTTTGGAGCCACTAACCTAAGCTGTCATCAATATACACATAGAATGTATTTTGAGTCTGTAGTCATGCTGAATTACTTATTTCATATTTTCAAGTTTTTGACAGTCTTGGTTAACAACACTGAGGTAAATATAAGTACTGGAGTTCTTGGATGTTCTGTTTTTCTCCATTAATTTTGTGTCATTTAACAGTTGCAAGCTTATTTTAGATACATGAAGAATTCACATTGACCTTTATAATGCATCAGTTGTTAGGAAGAGAAATGAAAAGTGCAGAGGGGATGTTACCAAAGGGGGCCAGTTAGCGCTGACCTCTTGGCAACTTTGGGATGCCTGCACAGATATTGATGGACAAAAGCTGCTTAAATACGATACAGCACACTCATTTATACTTAATAATTAAAGAAGCTACAGGAAATCTGCAAGAAAAGCTGAGCCTCACACCTTTGACATAACATATATTGTTGCTTTTATAGATTTTTAGAAGTAGCAATCTTCACCTGAAAAACTTCCAGGTTTATGCATGCAGAGATTTTGGAATTGATATCTTGGAAAGTGATGCAAATACATCAATTACTGACAGCTTACTACTTGGTCATTTTGCCCACACAGTAAGTGCCTTCATGTGATTCTTTTAAGTTGTTCATCAAAACAGAATCATATGTGCTGGGTCCTTTGATGATACAGGATATGTAATTTTAATAGAATTCTTTAGCAAATCTTGTGTTTGGTTGGTCAAAGTTAGAGGATTCTTTGATTTGTAAGAGTGGTGATATTTATCATAAAATTCAAGCACACATAAGATTTCAGTGTGTTGTGTTCATATAAATCACAAAAGCCCTGAGTGGCTCACAGAACTCTTATCTGGTTGTGATTTAGGGTTTTTATCCACACCAATTAATAAGTCTAATAATTTTAGGTTCGTTTACTCTAACCTCACAAGGTTTATGAAATAGTGTGAGTCCGTATCGTCTTTATTGACTGTGGTTTGCCAAGTTTCAACATCAACATTTTGTTCATAGGGTTCTTACTCTATATAGGGCCCCCTCCCATTAAAAAAATGGTGATATAAATTTGTGCTGTTTGCTAGAGTTTCTTAAGTGATTCCCTCGTACTTACCTCAGTGTGTGTGTCTACATGATAAACATCAGACTATGGATGATTTCCCCACAACTGCATGGCCAGGGGACAAGAATATAGCTGAGCTGAGGACTTCTTGGGTAAGAAGTACTAGTTCTCAAGGGAAGTCTGTGGCTGCCATTGGTTTCAGTCCTATAATGAGTCCCTACGTTCTTTTTCTTGAAGAAGTTACATGCATGTTAGTGTCACAGTTCAGAATAATCATAGATGGAAGGGACCTAGAGTACTTCTGGGGACCAAGGGAAGAGTGTTCTCTTTAGCTCATTCCTTTAATGCTTTGACCAACTGACATTTAAATGATAAGTTTTTACTTTGGTGCTTCCTTTGATGATTCATAACTACAGATACCAATATTGAGTTAAAAAATCGGCTACATTTTCCTATGTTTAGTTCTCCAGCTTCCTTCCTTCTTTCTCTTCCAAACTCTCATTTTTAGGAGGGAAATACCTGCCAGTTTTTCCTTTTCTCTGAAAAAGTTACCACATTGAGAGATGATTCTTCTTTTCAACTTCCTTAGTTTTTAAGAGAGGATGAGACCCAGATTTAGATTCTGTGATACGGGTTGACCTAGGGCCCATAAATTTCTCAGAAACAACCTCAGAGAAGATGCTAAAAACAAAATGCCCATCAAGCTGAAGAACTAAGTGTCCTGGCAAATTAATGTCTCAACATCTTAATTGATGCTAAATAGACATCATAATTAGTGGAAGAGTGACATAAATTAAGATTCAGATTATGACAAAAGGGTGCTTATCATACCAAAATATAATCTCACCCCTGGGGTCTAATTCACCAGCAAAGCAATACAGCTGAGAACTTCTCAGTCTCCTAACAAGTAAGTACAGGATCAAAGTCCTTGGATGGAAAATGTTAAACAGTTTTATCTAGGCATGATCTAGATCTTAGTGAGGCATCTGAATCTTAAAGCCATGTAATTTTATTGTGTATATGTATGACAGTATCAGATATATACAATGGAATATTACTCAGCTATTAAAAATGAAACTGGGCCATTTGTAGAGACATGGATGGACCTAGAGATTGTCATAGAGGGTGAAATAAGTCAGAAAGAGAAAAATGTTATAAATTGAAGCACAAATGTGGACTGTAGAAGAGTGGTACAGATGAACCTATTTGCAGGACAGGAAAAAAGATGCAGATGTAGAGAGCAGATATGTGGGCACAGTGGTAAATAGGGAGTGGGATGGGTTGGGAGATTGGGGTTGCCATATATACACTATCCCGTGTAAAGTAGATAGCTAGTGGGAAGCTGCTGTATATGCAAGGAGCTCAGCTCAGTATTCTGTGGTGACTTAGAAGGGTGGGATGGGGGTGGGGTGGAAAGGAGATCCAAGAGGGAGGAGTATATGTATACAAAGAAGTGATTCAATTCATTGTACAGCAGAAACTAACACAATATTGTAAAGCAACTATATCCCAATAAAACATAAATAAAGTCATGTAATATTAGAGGTAAATATTACCTAAGAGTTGATCTAGTTAGAACTCCTGAATTTACAGGTACAGAAATGGAGGCTTTGAGAACCCATATGAGAACCCAAGATCACGCCCAGTATTGTGGAGCTTGGACCATGTGGATATCACACCTGGTCCAATACTCATTTAATTACATATGGGGAAATGGCCTTGGCAAAACATATTTATTAGTGCTTACTCCAATATTCTCTGAAGTGTTTTCCATGGAAGGCTAATTCCAAGAGAGGCTCTGAGAAAAGGAAGATTCTTAGATTAATTACATATAGGATATGCTATGCACAGTGGTAAAAAGTCTGCCTGTCAATGCAGGAGACACAGGAGACGCAGGTTCGATCCCAGGATTGGGAAGATCCCCTGGAGTAGGAAATGGCAACCCTCTCCAGTATTCTTGCCTGGAAAATTCCGTGGACAGAGGAGCCTGGCAGGCTACAGTCTGCAAGGTCCCAAAGAGTCAGACAAGAATGAGTGACTGAGTGTACACACACATACACATGCTGTTTACCATCCCTCCCATCCTCTGAAATTCACATTGCGTATTAGCCCATTAAAGTCTTTTCAAAGTTCTACGGTTAAAAACAAACAAACAAAAAATCTATGAATCTTTATTTAGCACACTGTTGCTCAGATTTATTTGGGAACACTTTATTGCTGTATAAAACTGTATTAGTTTTTTTTTTTAAAGGATGCCAACCTCTCTTTGGTTGTAGAAATCTGACTTTAGCCTCTTTCTTTCAAATCTGCCATTTCTTTAGGAATTAAAAATTTCAGAGACTTTGGCTTAATCATTCTTAGACCTTTCCCCTGCATGTAATTGGTGACACACAATGATCAGTGAGTCATGTTCTAAAACAAACACTAGTTTCTGGAAGAATTTTTTTATTAGAAAGGATTTTTCCCATTAGACATATTTGTTTATGTTGGTACTCTCATACCCAACATTACCTTGGTATTGAGATGAGTAGAATAATTTTCAGTGAGAATGGCTTTATTATGCAAGAAAAAGAGATGTGCAAACCATCATTATGGATCCAAATCTGGTCATTGTGGTTTGTTTATTCTGCTATACTAGCCTTGCTTTTAATTAGCACCCCCTTCCACACTCTCCAAGATATCCTGATTTGGATGTAAATTATGGTCACCCCACTTTTGGAATTATCTGTAGGATGGTTGCCTTTTTGTTGTTATTGTAATTCATACAAGCAAATGATACTACTATTTTAAAAAAAAATTCTTATTCAGGAAAAGGCTGTTGAGGTTGCTTCATTCTCCTATTTCTCTCAGGGTTACTTTTCATTTTCACTTGTGGATTTGTCTTCCTCAATTTAGAACTTTCATCTTTTTGTTCCTCTAAATTCCATCCTAGGTCTCCTACATATACTTGCTCTCCCTGGGAGAAATCTCATTTTCTCTAGTGGTTTCAATTACCATTCACATGCTGATGTCTTCCATATATTTGCATTTATTTCTACCATTTTATCTTGTGCTTTCAGTTTGAAATTCATTATCTATGCTTTTTCCCTACTTTTCAAACTTGATTTGTCCTGCATTGAATAGTATCTTTTTTTAATATTCACTCATTTGAAAGTTATTCACTCTGTTAAAATCGTATAGGTTCTTGGACTTAAATTTGTGACACACTTGCTCATCCTCACAAAGTTTTAATTACATTGGCTCTGTTAAACTTCACCTGAGCCATGCGAGGACCTTAAACTTCTTTAACTTCTTCACCCTCTCGTCTCGTACATTACTTTTCTCTAGTATTTGTTATACATTTTAAAACAGATGTTTCATGGAAATATGACATTTATGGGGAAAAGTGCACAGATCACAAGTGAAGAGCTCTTTAAATTTTTGTAAAGCAAAATCATGTGCATACTACCCAGATCTAGAAATAGAACATCATCAGTTCCTCTAAAACCCCTTAATGTCTGCTCCCAGTTAACCCCAACCCTACCCTCCAGCCAAAGGAGAACCATTATTCAGACTTCTCAAGTATAGGTTAATTCCAAATCTGTTTTTGAACTTTATGTAAATAGAATCGTACATCATGCAACTCTAATGTGCCTGACTTCTTTGGCATATTATTATGTCTGTGAGATTCATTCATGTTTTTATATGTCTCAATAATTTATTCTTCCAGTTTTTATGTCATTGTTGTTGTTCAGTCAATAAGTCTTGTCCAACTGTTTGCAACCCCATGGACTGCAGCACACCAGGCTTCTCTGTCCTTTACCATCTCCCAGAGTTTGCTCAAACTCATGTCCATTGAGTCAGTGATGCCATCCAACCATCTTGTTATCTGTCATCCCCTTCTCCTCCTGCCTTCAATCTTTCCCAGAATCAGGGTCTTTTCCAATAAGTCGTCTCATCCCATCAGGTGGCCAAAGTATTGGAGCTTCAGCTTCAACATCAGTCCTTCCAATGAATATTCAGGATTGATTTCATTTAGGATTAACTGGTTTGATCTCCTTGAAGTCCAAGAGACTCTCAAGAGTCTTCTCCAGCACCACAATTTGAAAGTACCAGTTCTTCCCTTTTATGGACTGTATCATAGTTTTTAAAGCCATGTTGCTATTGCTGGACATTTGCCTGTTTCCAGTTTAGGGTTATTACAGAGAAAGATGTTATGAACAATCTTCTATATGTATCTTGGTGTTCACAAGCATGCATATCTGTTGAGTATGTGCCAGATTTTAAAACTGCTGGCTCAGAGGCTGGCCCTTTAGCTTTAGTGGGTGATGCCAAACCCCACACAATCCCAAGTGTTTAACTTGTACCACCAGTTTGCAAAAAGTGTTTCAGAGCTAGGTCTTGGAATTTCTCTTGACCAACATAATGTAGAATTTCTTCATGTCTCTGTAGTGTTCTTGTTCCTAATTCCCCCATCTTCCTCTTTTCTGGTTTAACTCTCATTGTTTTAGCCTATGGTAACTTTTTAAACTGATGGTCTATGAAAGGTAAAGATTTTGACCTAAAAATAGAGACCCCATTCTTGGAAGGTTGTTACTATAGACCACTAGGTTGGAGTTCACTTTGCCTTGATGCTTTGGAGTTAATGCTTCATTGTCTTCTATCTTCTAGTCCTGAAGTTAAAGAGTTTTTAGATACTTCATGGAAACCATATTTAGGATGGACAAACAACAAGGTCCTACTGTATAGCACAGGGAACTGTATTCAATATCCTGTGATAAACCATAATGGAAAGTAATTTTAAAAGGGATGTGTATGTAACTGGAGGACTTCCCCAGTGGCTCAACGGTAAAGAATCTGCCTGCAATGCAGGAGACTTTGATTCCTGGGTCAGAAAGATCCCCTGGAGAAAAATGAAAACCTACTCTGATATTTTTGCTGGGTAAATCCATAGACAGAGGAGCCTGGTGGGCTACAGTCCATGGGATCGCAAAATGGTCAGACATGACTTAGTGGCTAAACAACACAAATGTATATAGCTGAGTGACTTTACAAAAAGGACAAAAAACCCAGTTTATAGATACTCTAATTCTTTTATATGTAACCTATTAGTTTTTCCTCTTTGGAGATTTTTGGGATCTTGTCCTTGTCCCTGGTGTTTGTAATTTTAATATGATATAATTTTGCTATGGCTTTTTCTTCTAACCACTCTGCTAGGCAGTGGGCAGGACTTTTCAGTTTGGAAAGTCATATCCTTTCCTTCTGGGAAATTTTCTTTACTTATTTCTTTGATAATTATCTCCTCTATATTTTCTGTTTTATTTAAACTCTTATTATTTTGATATTAGCTTTCCTGAGTTACTTTTCTAAACTCCTTAATTTCTCTCTGATTTCCCATTGCCTTTTTATCCTACTTTCTTAGATTTTTTTTCTATTTAATTTATTAATTCTATTCTTCCATTATTTTTTTTCTGAAAAATTCCTTTTTAGGCTTCTTCTTTCATGAACATGATACTCTTATTTCTCTGATGTTATTAAGTTTTCCTTCTGATTTCTATACTGGCATTGTCTCCACTGGGTTTCTTTTCTTTTGTTTGTTTGTTCTTATCACTGTCTTCCAGGTGGAGACTCTTGACAGTTTCTGGTGATCCTCAAACATACATCTATTTTGGGCAGTGGAACAGTGAAGCACTAACAGCGTGATTAGATGGAGTTTGTTGAAGAGGTTTTACAGAAAATCCTGGAAGCAGTTTTTGTTGTTTTTTTAGACTTTTTAATATTTATTTTTTTATATTGACATACAGTAAAGTGGACTTTTTGATGTACAGTACTGTAAATTTTTAACATATGAGTAGATTTATGTAACTACCACTAAGATATAGAACAGTTGCATCAGCCTGAAAAAACCCTGCCTTTGGCTCCATCTCTGTAGCTGCATCTTCTTTTCATATCCCCTTGGAGGTCACTAATCTGTTCCCTGTCACAGTAGTTTTTTCTTTTCAACAATCATATGAATGGGATAACATAGTATGTAACCTTCTGAGCCTGGCTTCTTTCACTCGCAGATACCTTTGGTATTTATCTAACTTGTTGCAAGAAACAGTATTTTATTCCTTGTTACTGTGGGAGACAGTATTCCACTATATGGATGTACCACAGTTTATTCATTTGTTGAAGGACATTTGAACTGTTTCCAGATTTGGTGATTGACTACAAATAAAATTATCTTAACCATCTGTTTAAGGCTTTTGTATGAACCTAAGTAGTTGTTAGGTCAGTGATGTGTGCATGCGTGCTTCAGTCATGTCTGATTCTTTGAGACCCTGTGGACTGTAGTCTGCCAGGCTCTTCAGTCCATGAAATTCTCCAGGCAAGAGTACTGGAGTGGGTTGTCATGCCTTCCTCCAGGGGATCTTCCTGACCCAGGGATAAAGCCTGTGCCTCTTATGGCTCCTGCATTGGCAGGCAGGATCTTTACCATTAGCACCACCTGGGAAGCCCCTAGGTCAATAATAAAAATTATGTTAACTTTGTTAAAAAGTACCAAACAGTTTTCTACAGTGTTTGTACCATTTTGCATTCCCACCAGCAGTGTATGAAAATTTCAATTATTTTTTTTCTTCATCAGCATTTGGTATTGCCACTAATTTTTATTTAACCCTCTAATGGTGTGTAGGCTACTTCATTGTGATCCTTTGTCATATGCATGTGCTTTGCAAATATTTTCTCTTAGTCTGTAGCTTGTCTTTTCACTCACTTAATTGCTTTTATTCATGTATTAAAGTTGTATTTCATTTGGCCAGTTCTCTTATTTTTCTTTCCTTATCCCCCTTCCAAATCACAGGGAAAACTGTGTATGTCAGCTGGGATCAAATCTCCCAGAAGGTGGGAACTGAGAGTTTCTAACACAACCTTTGTGAATTTTGATCTCACTCACTGTGTGGCCATCAGGACCTGTTCAGGCTGCTCCCAAGGACAGGGTAAGTTGTTTGAGTAGATAAGTCAAATCATTAAGCTAGTAAAAAAGTCCAGTACGCACATAAATGTGATAAATAGTCACAAAGCCATTGGGATTCATTATTTCTTTTACTTACGAGATTTCTTTAAGAGGAACTAAAGATCTTGATGAGGGTGAAAGAGGAGAGTGAAAAGAACTGGTTTAAAACTCAACATTCAAAAAACCAAAATCATGGCATCTGGTCCCATTACTTCATGGCAAAAGATGGGGAAAAAAATGGAAGCAGTGACAGATTTTATTTTCTTGGACTCCAAAATCACTGTGGATGGTGACTATAGCCATGAAATTAAAAGACGCTTGCTCCTTGGAAGGAAAGCTATGACAAACCTAGACAGCATATTAAAAAGCAGAAACATCAACATCACTTTGCTGACAAAAGTGTGTATAGTCAAGACTATGGTTTTTCCAATAGTCATGTGCAGATATGAGAGTTGTATCATAAAGAAGGCTGAGCACTGAAGAACTGATGCTTTCAATTTGTGGTGCTGGAGAAGACTCTTAAGAGTCCTTTGGACAGCAGGGAGATCAAACTAGTCAATCCTAAAGGAAATCAACCCTAAATATTCACTGAAAGGACTAATGCTGAAGCTCCAACATTTTGACCACCTGATGTGAAGAGCTGATTCATTGAAAAAGACCCTGATGCTGGGAAAGACTGAAGGCAAGAGGAGAAGGGGGCTGCAGAGGATGAGATGGTTAAATAGCATCACTGAATCAATGGACATGAATTTGAGCAAACTCTGGGAGATAGTAAATGACAGGGAAGCCTGGTGTGCTGCAGTACATAGGGTCGCAGAGTTGGACATGACTTAGTGACTGAACAACAACAACAGAAGATTTCACCAGTAGAAACTGCTGCTCAAATCTCCTAAAAGAAATTCTAGAGGAGGCCAGGTGCTCCCAGTATGGTTCTTGCAGCTCCCCGGCCTTTACTACCTGGTGCCTGTCATACTCTATTATGATAGTTCCATGTCTCTGCTGGTTCTGAGCTTCACAAATGCAGGGGCCACAGCTCTCTCTCATATTGAAGTATAGTTGATTTACAATATTGTATTAGTTTCTGTACAACATAGTGATTCAATATTTTTATGGATTACACTCCATTTAAAGTTCTTAAAAATATTGACCATATTCCCTGTGCTGTACAATATATCCTTGTAGCTAATTTACTTCGTACATAGTGTTTGTACGTCTTGAGCCGCTCCCTTATTGTGCCCTACTCATGTCCCTCTCCCCACTGGTAGCCACTAGTTTATTCTCTATATCTGATCACATCTCTTTTGCTTAGAGTTTTATCACTAGTAACCAGTAGCTGGGTGCCCAGTAGGTTCACTGATTAAATCAATGGATGGAGTTGGATGGATATACATATAGATATGAACTAATACACATGCAAGCTTTCCTGAAAGAACTAGAGTTCAGGAACCTTATGTTTTCAATAGCCCAAGGCTTTTTGTACGCACAGAGAGACCATAAGAATTCTTGTTCACTTGTTAACCACATCTCAGAGGTGGTGAGAAATACCTTGGAGAACTCATGGGCTAAGGCGAAAGAACTAGAGAGCAATCTAGTTGATTTGATCATTGTAAACAGGCAAACCAAGTGGTTCAAGTAAATATGCTCTTGTGGTTTGAATTGCCAATTTAGATAATTGTTTGTTTTTTTAATTAAATGAATAATCAGTAAGTCTCCGCTTTGCTTTTTATCCCCCCTCTATAGACAGAGCCAAAAATTGTTTTTATTTGGGTGGCATCTGAGTTTAAGATTGTAGAAATAATAATAGGAATAAAAAATGCCTTAAGACAATCACTTAAAATATTAATTCATCAGTTAGGTAATAGCTTCACTGTCTCATATCATTCATAAGACATTGAAAAGGAGTAAGCTACTCCTTATGAGCTCTAATCTCTTCTCCCTGGATGTCCTTGGCCAAGCCATCTCTTTCATTTGTTTAAAAACTATTTAGTCCAGATTCTGTTTAAGGAATTGAGTGGTACAGAGATGAAAAGCACATAGTTCTTGTCTTCCAAGAGCTTTCCATCTAGGCACAAAAATAAATGTCTGAGCCAATGAATGTAATAGTATGATGAATCCAATATTTGAGGATTGAGCAAGGTCAATGAGGGGAACAGCAAGGAAGGGGGTCAGGTGGGACTTCATCATAGAGTGCCTTGAGCAGGATTTATAAAGGTGAAGAGAAGTTTGTAAGAAGAAAGAGGCAGAGAAGTTTTTACATAATAGGAATAGCATATGCAAAAAACAAATTCAAAGAGCAAGTTATGATTGGGAAGTTGCAAAGAAATCCAATATAGCTGAATTATAGAACTACTTGTGGTGTTAGATAAACAACAAGTTGCTTCCCTGTTGGCTCAGATGGTAAAGAATCTCCCTACAATGGAGGAGACCTGGGTTTGATCCCGGGGTTGGGAAGATTTCCCTGGAGAAGGGAACAGCTACCCCACCCAGTATTCTTTCCTTGAGATGACAGAGGACGGAGGAGCCTGGTGGGCTACAGTCCATGAGGTCAAAAAGAGTTGGACACCACTGAGTGATTAGCAGAGACACACACAGAAGTTTCTGAGGTGTATTTGTAGCATCTTGAATGAATAACAATTGAGTGCACAGACTCTACTGGGATGAGAATGAAAGCATTAGGGCCTCTCTTTGTTTATATCTTATTTTGCCTTTTTCCTTTTTTATGTCTTTTATAAGATACATAATATAGCAATATGGCAGCATATATACTAAGAGATGTGTCCTGAGTTTTTAAATTTTAATGACAGGTGAGTGACTATTAGAAGACCACTGCCATTGTTTCTTCCTGGGCAACTGACTAATAGCAGAACCAGTGAATCATATGAAGGAGTTGTGAGGGAAACCCTGCTAAGACATGTAGCCCAAGAGCTGATACCTATAAAATGTGTTACTATTTGTCCATGTGATTGATTGAATATGGCTTTTGAGGGCAAATGTTTAAAGTATAGATCTCATAAGAAGTGGGGTTAGATTTGCCTTAGAAGAACTAGAACAGAGAGATGGAAAGACTAGCCTACAGCACCTTTAGCATTTAGTAATTAGTAATGTTCTGTGTCACTCCCAGTAGACCACCATTTCTCATCCTTGGCATTTGGGACTGGGTAATTGTTTGTTGTGGGGGCTCTCCTGTGCATTATAGAATGCTGGGTAGCATCCTTGCCTCTTCCCACCAGATGCCCATAGCACTGCTGTCCACTCAGTTGTGACAGCCATAAATGCTTGCAAATGGTACCAAAAGTCTCCTGCAGGGCAAACCACCCCTGGTTGGGAATCACTGCCTGAGAATACAGGCTGCGTGAGGACAGTGCCCCTACTATTCTTCTTTCACTCTGTCTCCAGCACATAGCGCAGAGCCTGACATATAGTCAACTCAAGATATATATTTTTTCCTGGACAAATAGGTGAGCAAATTGTTAAACTGTACAAATATGCAATTTAAAAATACTGAAAATAACTCAGTGACTTCAGTTGCCATTTGTGATCACATTCTTTTGTGCCTTTGAGTCACAGTCTTTCTTCCAACTTATAGGTGGATTTACTGTGAAGACCAACCAGTTGAAGTTTATGAACTCTCCAAACTTGGTAGCGTTTCCATCTCCTCATGCAGCCATTTTGGAAGACTTGGATGGGTCTCTGTCTGGTAAAAATAGAAGTCACATTCTTGCTTCTATGGAAACACTTCCAGCTTCTTGTGTGGTCAAAGCCAGCTTCAGCCAGCTTGTCCATGGCAGTGTCTGTGAGGAAAATGTTCTCTTTCATCGGATGTCTATTGGTTTGTAAGTTAAATTAACTCTACATTTTGGCTTGTCAATGGACATGTATATATCATTCAGGTTGTTGATATTTGTAGAAGAGAAATTGTTTTCCAGATTCTGTTTGGTGTATTTAGTTCTACAGAAGTGATATGGGATAATTTTGACAGCTGTCATATCATAAGTTTATGGTAGTTTTAGGCTGATTTAAATGACAGCTAATTTTCAATAATGGTGGACCACATCTCATAGCCCTTGACCACTTATTGGCATTTTGAGTTAATAATTTCCTCTCAAAAAATACTTGCAACCAACAAGAAATTGAAATATATTTAAATTAAGAGGCGTATTAATAAATTCCAATAATGTCCATTCACATTTATATGCACCTGCTTTCCCTGAGCTCTTTTTAAGTGTTTGCTGTGCTCCAGGGAAGCATTGCTGATGCTCCCTATTAGTTATGAAGTTGCTTCACACCAGTTCATTTTCCTTGTTAATTTTGTGAACTATTGGATTTGTACAATGCACATCCTATTTAATATTGGAGCAAGAACTCCTTGTTTATGCTACTCAAACTACCATTAAGTCAGGAGCTGGGCTGTTTATAATGTGTAATAGGATTGCTACTGTCCCCTTTAATTTCCAGGTAATGATTGCTGAGTGACTAGGATTCTATCTTTTACCTATTTCAAATGCATTGTATATAATTAGTCACACTCCTTTCTCTCCTTTGTTTTAAGTGTCCTAACTTCATGAATATTAAGTCAGGTGCTTCAGCCAGATCATGCTGGCATCTTACTTAAACAGGTAAACTCCACAGAGAGGGAGTCAGTATGGTCAGGTTTGCACTAAGTCTGCATTCTGAATGCATATGCCATCTTATCTATTTTAGACACCTTAGTAATACCCTGCTAGCATGGAATTGTCTGAAAATCTTCCACTTTTGCTTTTCAAGCTGTTTGTTATTATATTTAACGTAATGGACCTAATTCCAGTGAGTAAAATAACTGTATGGAGCAATATGTTTTCGTTTCTAATCATTTTGATTATGCAGAGCATGCCTTTCATTCTTAGGGATGCATCCTGATTTTTATTATTTTTGTGATTTTAACAAAGATGTTTTTAATGAGAATTTTGAGGTTTACAAAAGTGAACCATTTATTTCTTATATGCATGATTTTTTTAATGAAAAAATAGATTTGTGTAGTTAAAAAGAACATTATGTGCTTGTATAACACTGATTTCTCTGGGTTCTTGATATTCCCTTTCTATGTCTTACTTGAAAACCTACTGGGAGACTGTCTCTGAAGGTGGCATTTAACGGTGTGGCATTAGAAGCCTCTGCAGTTGTAATCCTTTTGAGCATCCGTTCTTGGAAGTCTTCAGGGCAGGACACCTAGGTGCTTGCTTTGGCAGCAAGCCATGCTCCCAGCACTCAAGGACTGACAAGGTCTAAAAGAGAATAATCCTGATACTATATTCAGAGTAGATTCAGAAGACCCCTACTAAGGTGAAACACTTGCCTTGGTTTGTTTGGAATTTTCTCGGTTTTAAAATAAAAAATCTCATGTCCCAGAAACCCCTTCAGTCTTGAGAAAACCAAGATAGTTGGTCACCCTACACCCTAGGCTTCTATTTAAACATTTTCAGGTTAATTCACAGATCTGTGGACAGATGCTCAATGACTCCAAGCCCAAGGGAGGCTCAGCACACTCCCATTTATGAGTCTCTTAGCCCTGTGTCCTCATCTCTGGGGCAAGATGCTTAGGTTAGATGATCTCTAAGGTCTTGCTAGTCAGAGTGCATTGGTTTGACCTGGGACTAGATGCAGGGAATCTCAAACTCACCCTAGACGTCCTGAGTCAGGACCCCTGGGGAATTTATACTCAAGTTTTAGAAGCAGTGCCGTCAGGTCTTTCTAACTTGATCTTTCCAGATTCTATCCCTAGTTATTTGTGTTCAGTGACTTGATCTCTGTCCCAGAGCATTATAACCTCATTAGGAACATGTCAGAGCTAATGAGCAATTTGAATTCCATGTAGATACAACCTTTGTGGCATTTCATGGAGAAAGGATTAATTTGCTGTGCTATTTTCCCTGGAGTGTGTACCCTAAGAGTTTATTTGCAAAGCTCTCACAGTTCCCATCTTTTGGGGTTGCTTGCTGATGGGGATCTGATGTGGCACATGGACCCTGCCCTCTTTCCTTTCAACATTTAGCCCCCTCCTGCCTCCGCAGCCCAGGTGCCTAGAAGGTAGCGTGAGGTCTACACAGCTGCCTAAACGGGGCACCCCTGCCCCCTAATTAACAATTGAGTACTTGGGGTGTGATCTCTTCCTTGGAGGGTCCTCCTGGTCCATGTTCACTATAGGTTCTGTGTTTGACAAGACAACCTTCCCTCACTACTTTTTCCAAGAGTGATGGGTGCCCACATTTGTGGCTCTTCTGGTTTTGTAGCTTCCTCTGACTTCATCCTCACAGTTGTGTTGACCAAGGCGTAAAAATGTTTAAAGTTGGCAATAATAATTAATATTTTGGTGAAGAGAAATTTCCTACCCTCTACAAGGCAGAGTCTATGTTCTGTTTTGTTAAAAATAATGACATGTTTAGTCTGGGTGAGTTCTCTCTCACTCGCAAGTTCTAAAACCTGCTTTCTTAAGGGGCCACTGGTGTTCAGGATAGCACTTCTTTCCTGACTTCTATTTCTGCCAGTCTCTTTCTCTCAACCGCATCCTTCCTGATAAGACCAAGAAATGGTAGCTCTACCAGTATAAGTCAGGACCTCATTTCAGAAAAATGTCAGCACCATTTGCTGCAGAGGCCTTGTCATGGCAAAATGGCTCACATAGTCCCTGGATTTATTGATCCTAAATTTCTTCTGTACAGAGAGGCTTACCTGGGACAAGGGTCATGTCACCAGCAGGTTATTGTGTGCTCCTCTAGACCTCCTTTGTAAGCTTTTCTTCCTGACCTTTCGATGCTAGTGTTCCTTAAGATTCTTCAAGAAGCTTTCAAGTTATGCTCTTCCCGAATGATCTGGACTGTTTCATAGCCTCAGTTGGCATTCACTGATGCTGCTTTTTGGAAGTCCGGACCCATTTATCCAACTGCCCTTAGGATCTGCCCTGTCCAATATTGTAGTCACTCACCACAGGTGGCCACTGAACATGTGAAATGTGGCTTGTCTAAATGGAATTGTGCTGTAACTGTAAATTATGCATCTTGTTTATAAGACTTTGTATGAAAAAAGGAATGTAAAATAGCTCAATGATTTGTTTGTATTGATTATCTTGAAATGATAAGATTTTGAATATATTGGGTTAAATATATTGTTAAATTAATTTTACTTGTTTCTTTTAGATTTTTCAATATGGCTGTGATAAAATTTAAGGTTCTATCTGTGGCTTGCATTTATGGCTTGCATTGTATTTCTGTTGAGCAGTAGTGCTTTCACTATTTCCGTTAGAGTATTCAGCAGCCATCTCAAACACAACCTGTCAAAACCAAACTTAAGTTCTTTATTCCATGGACCTATTGGGTGTTAAGAATCTCTGGGTATTCAGACACATGATTCAATTACCTAAACCAGAAATGGGAGTTATCCTTGACTCATCTGCTCACAGAAATCACCTACCATGTCCAGTCCATTTCATCTCCTAAAAAAAAAATCCCTTTTGAGTTTTATTACTTCTCTCCTTCTCAACTTCTCTGGTCCAAGTTGACACTCAGATCCCACCTGTTTAACTGCAGCAGCCACTTAGCTTGCCATCTTGCTGGGATCCTATCCTTAAACTTGTGAGTCTTTGTAGATCGGATCTGGTCCTGCCATCCATGCTTTCCCTTGCTTGAGACTTCATCAGGGCCTTCCCAGTGCCTCCCAGTGAAAGCCTACCATTTTTAATGTCTCAAGGGCACTTCATGACCTACTCCTGTTTGTGTTCTACTTCTAGGATCATTTCTTAATGCTCTGCCCTCCTTTCCCTAAATTTTAAGCCTCAGCTACACTCAACTTCTTTGTGTTTTTCAATCCATAAGGTTCAGCTTCCATGAACTCAGCATGAAGGTAGTTAACTCTGGTGAGCTTCCCCGAGCTTTCTGCACAGCTTTGTATCCCTGCTGTGTGCTGGCTCTCTATACTTTCTCTAATCAATACTCACAGTTCCTACATAGCTTATAAATCACCCCTCCCTTTTCATTCATGGTAAGTAGGACAAGGATAGTGGGATTTTTTTTGTTTGTTTCTATTATGGTACCCAATACCATGCTGAACATAAAGTGACTCAATAAAATTAGTATTGAATAAATAAATATCATTTAAGAAATGATCTGGGCTCCCCCAGATCTTCCTCTCATGTTCTTATTGTCCATTTCTCTCTTAGGACCTATTTATGAGGAGTCCAGAGCACTTAACTTTTCTTTAGAAGATCCAGGATTAAAATACTATCCTAAGTCTTTATTTCTAAAATTCCTAGAAACATCAAATACTTAAGAATATCCTTTCATAATGTCTTCTGGGCTTTTGATTGCCTGGGGCTGTCAGTTGATCAGATAATTTATTTTAACAGCTGATTTCTTCTCCACCCTGCCCCTACCCCACCCCTACTGAAATAGCAGTTTGCATACATTTGCAAACATTTTCTTTTCCTGGTGGTATAGATGCACAGAATTGTGATGGGGAGAATGAGAACCAACTTTCACAATTACCATCTGGGAATTATTTGTTTTTTTGGTTTAGAGCACTCTACAGCTCCTTCAGTTGACACAGATTTATTCAAATATCAGTAAATCAAGCCTTGATCTGTCTTCCAATTATGTACTGAACCGAATGTGGGGGAAATTAAAAGAGTTTACAAGATGTTGTAGGTTGGCCAACCAGTCCTTCTGAGTTTTAATAGGAAGTACATAAAAGAAAGTCTGGCTATATGCATATGTTTGAAATTATTTTTCAAAGGCTGAAGAATAAAGAAGTAATTAAGAATCATTTGTGGGTATAAATCATAAACCACCCTCCCTCTGCCACTTCCTAGGTATGTTCCTGGACAAGTTACTTCACCTCTTTATGCTTCAGTTCTCAAGACAGTAAAAAGAGCAAAATCTTACTTCACTCATGGGGTCATTGT
The DNA here is from genome assembly GCF_019320065.1 of Cervus canadensis. NCBI lineage: Eukaryota > Metazoa > Chordata > Mammalia > Artiodactyla > Cervidae > Cervus > Cervus canadensis. The sequence goes on from NC_057413.1 coordinate 27,504,159, forward strand.
CAGGAATGTAGTAAGTGCTCAGTAAATGTTGTCTTTCGAAAGTCTCTACATTTATGATTGATAAAAAAACATATAAACTTACTACTAATAGAATAAAATATAGATGATTATGTTTCTGAGAAACAAATGCCTGGCAAGGGAATTAAGTTTGTTCAAATGAAACTTAATCCAATTCTTGAAAGATAGGGAACACTTTCCAATAGTCACGAGACATCACACTGATCCAGAAACCTCCCAGAAAGTCCTGGAATCTGGAGTCTTTCCAGACAGTTTTTGATTCACTCATGCCCCCAGTGGTTTCTGTTTCTTCCTTCCTGTTTCTCCTAGAAAAGAAAAGGTTAATGTTGTTGTTGATCACCTTGATTCTTAGATCTTGCTTAATATCCTCTCCTGTAGAGCTTACGTTCAGTGTTTACCTATGGAACTGCTCTTAATGTGTCAGTATTCAGAGTACGAGGCACCCCCTGCCTCTGTGAATGTAAAAGTAAAGAAGAGTTCAAATGGAAATTGTGGCCTAGCTTTTCCTCTAACAATCGCCTAACTCTCTTCCTAGGGATAAATAGGCATAGCATCACTAATGGTATCTTTTCAGTTCTCAAAAAAAAAAAAAAAAAACAACCAAAAAACCTATGTGAGACAGGGAAATTCCAAGAAGTTTTATCCTCTCTAGGCAGCAGAGGTTACAGAAGTAAAATAGAAGAAGAGCTAAACATAGAAATGGAGCCCAAACCAAGGAACAGTATCAACAATACTCCACGGTTATTAAATTTCATGAATAATAAAGGGGCCCAGGGGTGTGCTGGTGCCTGTTTTGCGACTAGAATAAAAAGCCTGATTTGTAGCATTTGCCTAATTCCTTGGTGAAAATACTCTCACATGACTGGGATAAGGCTCACATCATGATGTCACTGAACATGGAGTTGGGAAGAAGGGTTGGTGATAAACTCGTGGGTGGATGTCTGTCTGTCCTACCAGTACCAGATGTGCATAGATACAAAAGGGAGGGTGGGCTTTGTAACTACCTCCCTGCATGGAATTGTTTTTCAATATTCCTGACAGGTAGTTGTCTGCCTTGTGGTTACGTAGCTCTAAGGATAGTATTCTCATGTTCTGAGATAGCCATACCAACTTCATCCCACAGATTAAGCTAGAGATGCAATAGTATCTAAAGTATGGGCAGATAGAGTATAGATAGCTACTGCTTCTCTTCAAGGATCAAGGTGTAACAGGCAAGAATTTTTGCCAAGTATGTAGCAAAAACTGTAAATACTATGTTTGAGGAGATGCTAGGTTGATTTTGGGACTTGACAATCAATTATTATTGCTTTAGCTGACTCTGAAAAGATAAACAGAAATATACATCAGCAAAGTCATGGAGGATGACTTTGGATCCTCCATCATGGAGGACCCATGATGTCAGGGTATACCTGCCAGAAATGCAAGGATTATTATTTTTTTGTTGAAGTATAGTTGATGTACAATATTGGGCCAACCTTTGCTGTATAGCAAGGTGACTCAGTTATATACATACATATGTTTTTTGTAAATATTCTTTTCCATTATGGTTTACCACAGGATAGTGAATATACTTCCCTGTGCTGTACATTAGGACCTTGTTGTTTATCCATTCTTAATGTAATAGCTTGCATCTACCAACTTCAAACTTTTAGTCCATCCTTTTTCCTTCTACTCCCTTGGCAACCACACGTCTGATCTCTATGTCTATGAATCTGTTTCTGTTTTATAGATAAGTTCATTGGAGCCATATTTTAGATTCCACATTTAAGTGATATCATACGGTATTTGTTTGTCTCTTTCTGACTTAGTTTACTTAGTATGATAACCTCTAGCTGTATCCATGTTGCTGCAAATGGTATTATTTCATTCCTTTTTATGGCCAAGTAGTATTCCACTGGCCATAAAAAGAATTTTCACCCATTCATCTGTCAATGGGCATTTAGGTTGTTTCTATGTCTTGGCTATTGTGAATAGTGCTGCTATGAACATAGGGGTGCTTGTATCTTTTTGAATTATAGTTTTCTCCAGATATATGCTCAGCAGTGGGATTGCTGGATCATATGATAATTCTATTTTTAGTTTTCTAAGGAACCTCTGTGTTGTTTTACACAGTGGCTGCACGAGCTTACATTCCCACTAGCAGTGTGTGGGTACAGTGAAAGTGAAAGTGTTAGTCGTTCAGTCATGTCTGACTCTTTGTGACCCTATGGAATGTAGCTCTCTAGGCTCCTCTGTCCGTGGAATTCTTCAGGCAAGAATACTGGAGTGGGTTGCTGTTCTCTTCTCCAGGGGATCTTCCTAACCCAGGGATCAAACCCGGGTCTCCTGCATTGCAGGCAAATTCTTTACCATCTGAGCCACCAGGGAAGCCCTAACAGTGTACGAGGGATCCCAAGAAATGCAAGATTACTAAATCGCATATCTTGCATCTCTGTACTTGTTCTATTTTTTATGTGAATTTAAGGATTGTTACAAGTTTGGGACAAAGACTGAGGGTTATAATTTCTTTTCTCTTTTTAGGTTTCTTACTCAGAAGGAGAAATATTTGTTTCTCAATCAATAAGACTATATATGGAAGACTTCTTACTGATACACATCAGATATTACTGGGTGATGGCAGATCAGTAGATAGAATAGTCATCCTCTGACAAAGTCTTCTTTTTTTTTTTGTTTGTTTGTTAAAAATGTATTTGTTATTGTTATTTACCAACGGAGAGAGGCAGTTTATTTACAAGCCACAGAAGCAAGGGGATAGCACAGTTAGTTAGCAATCTGTGTAGGATGGGCTACTTATGCAAAAATAAGACTTCAAAACAAAGGACATGGAGAGCTTCCGACAAGGGCTTCTTAGGAGTCCAGTGTATTTTAAAGATGCTCGAGAAAAATAATGCCACAGAAATCTGTTGGCTGTGCTCCACATTTTGATTTTGTCTTCTTTGTGCAGTAAAAGATGAGAGGAACATCGGCAAGCATGAATATCCAGGCGATGCCGACAGCACCATTTGGGGCTAGTTATTATGATGTGTTGGCTTAGAAAATGCATAATTATAGGGAGTTTACTTCACAATTGTTCCAAATATAGGGCATTTAGAGCTCAGTGAAGTGTTTGTCTTAATACACAGAGATATGGACCCTCAGGAAAAGTAAGCTAATGGTAAACACAAACCGGGGAGTTAATATTTGTTCTCATTGGTATTGTTGATTGCCTAACAAATCCTCTGTGGGCAGTATACACTCAACAGTTCCACATAGTATCTGGGCACTAAATTACAGAACTGTTGATGCAACTAGTATTATAACTTGGGGCTTTGGTTGGAGAGTTTTATCAAGTGATACTGTTATATTTCTAAAGGACAACGTCCCTGAATTAAAAACAGGCTTGGTGATTAAAAAAAAAAAAATTATTCTCCTTCATAGAAAAGGAAAAGCTTGTAGTTTTCTTGTCTTTTTGATTGTATCCAGGAGCTGTTGTTGACACCAAGGTAAGGGTTAACATTTCAAATGGACTGCTTGCCTCCTGATTTCTTGCACATAAAGCCACGCGAAGTTCAGGGAGAGACTTCTTCCCCTAGTAATGAAGCTCTCTGCTGCTAATGGCCCATGCAGACTCCCTTGGCTCCTCCAAATTAGAAATACTTCAGTGTGCTCCTTTGCTTCATTAACAGTAAAGAGAGGGAGATTGGTGGCTATTTAGGGCACGGGGAAATTAGTGGCTATTTAGGGCAAGAGAAAATTGTCGTAATTATGGTTGGTAAATTCTCTTCATGGTATTCTATTCTGAATGTTCTTTGGGTGCTTTTCAGAAGAGCCCACCACTGTCACTGCTGGCATTTGGCCTAGAAGGATGGGAGCTGATTTAACTACAAATTTTTGGCCCTCAGGGTGATGGTCAACACAAGGCATCTTGCCTCCTGGAAGACTGGTCTTTCCCATTCAGGTTTGGTTTTCAGAATGCACCATGAGACTCTTTCCACTACCAACTGTAATAAAGGAATATTTGATAACCTCCTTCTCTACTTGTATCGCCCTAAAGAAAGCTCATGCTGTCCACAAATGCCTGTGAAATTGTGTCCCATATGAACCTCTGTTGAGATAGATGGGGCAGCTTGATAGAATCCAAGCAGTACATGAAGAAGGAGGAGGAAAGAATGATTTAGGATCTCAGTGTGCTATGGTTGGTTCTCCAGTTGGTCAAGGAGTTAGCATCAGGTTGGATACAGGTTGGAAGAAGGGGATCAAAAAGAAGCTACAGAAGTCCCAAAGACAAATAGAACTGAGTTGATGTTAGCGTATGAAAACAGGGTCATGTGTATAGGGGTCTTTAGATACTAGGGAGTATGGCCTGAAAAGGACTCTTTCAGTAATTGCTATTATGATCTATAGTAATGGAATCTGGATAAATTAGATCCTAAAACTGATTTGTAAATGTGATACTGATAGAAAATTAAGAAATAATTAAGTCTCATCAAAGTGACCAGGGGGATTCTTGAGGCCACAGTGCTGGAATGAAGTATTTCTCGACATAAACATGATGTCTTAAGAGAAGAGTGACAAAATATGGGTTGGTAAGGCAAAGAAAGTGACAACATATAGACCAGAGGAATTAAATGTGAACAGATGGATGCATTTGAACAAATAGAATTCTTTTGGTCTATAGTTAAAAATAAAACCAGAATTCTAATCTAAAAATAGTTTAACTGAGAACACCCCACTTGGATAGAAGAAATCTAAGTTCATAAGGAAATCTTGGCATTTTCCTAAGCCAGGCCCACTGTTAGTGCAGTTGCTTACATGTGTGCAGAGGAGGTTTTCTGACCACTCAGTTCAGTTCAGTCACTCAGTCATGTCCGACTCTTTGCTACTCCTTTCCCAATTTGGAACCAGTCTGTTTTTCCATGTCCAGTTCTAACTGTTGCTTCTTGACCTGCATACAGATTTCTCAGGAGGCAGGTAAGGTGGTCTGGTAGTTCCATCTTCTTAAGAATTTTCCACAGTTTGTCATGATCCACACAGTCAAAGGTTTTGGCATAGTCAAAGGAGTACTTCAAAGTTGTATATTGTCACCCTGCTTATTTAACTTATATGCAGAGTACATCATGTGAAATGCCAGGCTGGATGAAGCAAAAGCTGGAATCAAGATTGCCAGGAGAAATATCAGTAACCTCAGATTCACAGATGACACCGCCCTTATGGTAGAAAGTGAAGAAGAATTAAAGAGTCAGAAAGAGCTTTCTTTCTGACCATTAAAGATAAATGTTCAAGTCTTCTTGGCAAATATCTTATTGATAATGAGGTGACTGTATCAAGATCTGATAACTTGTCATCAAATGCTTATCTCTTTTGATTAATACCTTTACAAGAAGTGTTCTGACACTATTGTTGTTTTCTGGGTAGACTTCCCTGGGACAAAACATCACTAAACAGCCAACAGCCAAAATGTTCTAATCTACTTAACAGTCATTTATTCATTCAACAAACATTTGCTGAGCACCACCATGTGAAAGACAGTTTTATTTCTCATTGCAAATTTTTAAATGGAAATTCTGATTTATCAGTGAGTATTTCTTGGAATTTGGTCTTGTGATTCATTTTCCAGAGCCAGTGTCTCTGTGAAAGCTGAAGGGCTGCACTTTTAGAACCTGAAATGCTCGGAATTATTTTCTGGACTGTAGGGAAATTCTGCCTGATATATTGACCTTGGAACCCATGGTGGCCAGCTCATTTGCCTCTTTGGGATTTCAACTTGTCTCTTCTTATCACATTTGTTTTACATTTATTTCCCAGAAGCCTGTCTTCATTTATTAAATATATTAGTTGGGCCAAATTGTGCTGGATGATATCCTGGGATGCTGGGACTCATGTCTTTGTAATGATTTAGGGGGGATGGCTAGACAATACAAGGAAGAAAATTAAGCCTTCTTGAACTTGTCTGAAATGAAAATTTAGGAATAAATTTCATAAATGGAGAAGGAATTTGAGGATGTGAACTGCCCATAACTGGAAGAAATAACAAGATAAAATCTGGAGGAAATTCCCATAATGGATTGGATGTTAGAACAAATGATCTCCACATCCACTTTGAGTCTAAGAATATGAGCCCAGATTTCCATTGGTTCTAATTTAAATCTTGGTATATATGGGAGGAGAAAAGGTCCTTCATACCCCAAACCCAAAGAGAGGAAGAAGCCCCTCCCTCTCAAGATTTGTTTTTGTTTTTGTTTTTCTTTTGGCCACACCACATACAGGATCTTAGTTCCCCCATCAGAGATCAAGCTTGCACCCTCTGCAGTGGAAGCACGGTCTTAACCACTGGACCACCAGGGAAGTCCCCACCCCAAGATTTCTAAAGGTTCAGTGAATGCTGTGTAGGGACATCTGGGAAAGAGTAGTTCTTTTATTCCAAATGCCCTGAGTATTCTTTATCCCTTTTTATCTATTAACAGATGAAACAAACACATTGCTTTACAAGAAAGAAACAAAGAAAGAAAGAAAGAAAAGAAAGTTAAGTCTCTCAGTTGTGTCTGACTCTGCAACCCCATGGACTATAGTTTAACAGGCTCCTCCGTCCATGGGATTTTCTAGGCAAGAGTATAATCCCACTTCTGGGCATACACACCGAGGAAACCAGAACTGAGAGAGGCATGTGTATTCCAATGTTCATCACAGCACTGTTTGTAATAGCCAGGACATGGAAGCAACCTAGATGCCCATCAGCAGACGAATGGATTAGAAAGCTATGGTACATATACACAATGGAATATTACTCAGCCATTAAAAATAATACATTTGAATCAGTTCTAATGAGATGGATGAAACTGGAGCCCATTATACAGAGTGAAGTAAGCCAGAAAGATAAACACCAATACAGTATACTAATGCATACATATGGAATTTAGAAAGATGGTAATGATAACCCTATATGCAAGACAGAAAAAGAGACACAGATATATAGAGCAGACTTTTGGACTCTATGGGAGAAGGTGAGGGTGGGATGATCTGAGAGAATAGCATCGAAATATGTATATTATCAAGTGTGAAACAGATCACCAGCCTAGGTTGGATGCATGAGACAAGTGCTCAGGGCTGGTACACTGGAATGACCCAGAGGGATGGGATTGGGAGGGAGGCGGGAGGGGGGTTCAGGATGGGGAACACATGTAAATCCATGGTTGATTCATGTCAATGTATGGCAAAAACCACTACAATATTGTAAAGTAATTAGCCTCCAACTTAAAAAAAAAAAAAGAGTACTGGAGTGGGTTGCCATTTCCTTCTCCAGGGTTTCTTCCCAACTCAGGGATCAAACCCAGGTCTCCCGCATTGTAGGCAGATGCTTTACCGTATGAACCACCAGTGAAGTCTTACAAGAAATATGTATCAAATACTATATCACCAGGGCTAAAGCCTATGAGAGGTTGTGAGCATGTTTTTAAATGACCAAATATCCTGGATAAACCTTGAGACAGTAAAATAACTAGACGGAGTGGCAAGCCAGGGACATCTGAAGTTCTTTCTTCAATGAGCTGTAGGTAGACTTACTGGGCTTGAGATGGTTGTTGAATATATCGATTATCACGTTGTTTCACAGCTGCTACAGGAGATACATACTGTTGTCTCCATTTGAAAAAAGAGAAATTAAAGCTTACAGAGGGTAAGTGATTCCCCAAAATTCATACACTTAGTTCATGCAGATATAGACTTCCAGTTTACACACAGTTAACAATGGTCCCCAAATATTTAACACTAAAACCAGTCTCCTCTTTATACTATGCTACTCAATTGTAAATTGCCTTTTGATTTGCTCACGCCACCCCTCACTTTGAAAACCCAACATCCTCCTTCATTTCATTTCCTTCTACTTTGAGAATTTAATTATCTGCCTGCAGCAACATGCCACAGTTGAAGATTCTCATGAAAACTAAACCAAAGGGGAAGGACAGTCATATTATGTGGTTTTTTTTTAACTTTTGCTTTAATTTTTCTGTCACTTTGACTTTCTTTTAGGGTCTAAACAGGTGGGAAAATGTATTTATGATCAGGTAAAGACTTAAAAAATCACTTTCTAGGATGAACTATGGGGAATACGTTATAGAAACCCGAACCTTTGTTTCTACCTGTGACGCTCACATGGTACATTTACCATACTCTGTCTCCATTTTCCTCATGGTAAAATGCTATTCTTCTAGAAAACTTTTCTGTAAATTGGGAAGTTGGCACCAACTGCTTTGGGGAGAGCTCCTCCATGCAGTTTTTGTTTGTATTGTTGTTGTTTATTGTTTAATCGCTAGGTTGTATCTGACTCTGCAACCCCATGGACTGTAGCCCGCCAGACTCCTCGGTCTGTGAGATTTCCCAAGCAAGAATATGGGAGTGGGTTACCATTTCCTCCTCTAGGGGATCTTCCCAACCCAGGGTTTGAACCTGCATCTTCTACATTGCAGGCAGACTCTTTACCACTGAACCACCAAGGGAGCTTTTGTTCGTATAACAAATATGGTTTGAGTACCCATCTTGTGCAGAGTCTGATGTCAGGGGGCAGGATACAGAAAAGAGGAAATGTCTCTAACTTCAGGATGTCACGGTCCTTGTTAACAAGCAAAACTGCAAATCCCCCTGGCACTGAGTGAGCCCGGGGATCATGTAAGGCCACAGGAGAGGACTCAGGGTCCTCTTTGTTCTGGGGAAGCTACTGAGGCCATTCCTGCTGGGGAGGGAATCCAGGCACATCAGGCTCTGGGCGTCAGCCACTACTCCCTAGAGAGATAGCTAATAACTATATAGTGTGTGTTCTGCTGCTGATAAATCTGGGCCATGGCAATATTCTGACCATGGACATTTCTCTGTTAAAATAATCGTATCTAGTCCTGGCCTGTATGGACTCATTAGAGTGGCATTGATTAGTGGCCTAAGATCTGAGTGTTACAGGCCAGTGCAGATCTGAGTGGTGCACACGTGGGCCAACAGCGCTTTCCCACTGGGCATTTTGACCCATGGTGTGACTTCTAGAACCTCCACAGACACTGGGGAGACATAATGGAGAAAATGGGAGATGGCTTACAGCTGATGGGAGAGGAGTGCCTTAGATCCAGGATGGACAAAAACTTACCACCCACTTTTTTCTTTTAAATCTCCCTAGAGCCAATGCCCTGAAAGTTTCTCTTGATTTAACCATAACGGACAGCAGAAACAAGACAACCACTGTCAGTTATGTGCATGATACACTGTCTAACCCTTATGGCTGGATGGCCCTGCTCTTGGATCAAGAGACCTACTCCCTGCGATTTGAGAGTGCTTGGACTAGCAGCGCTCTGCAGGTAACCCTGACATCCGCTCACTGGTAGAGTCCTCTCCCCAGGGGTTCCCAGCTTTCCTTCTGCGACATGATAGTCTGCAGGTATTAGCATCTTCTGGTGCTGATCAAGCAAACTGCAGCAGAATTTTTGCCAGATGAATGTAACCTGAATTTGAGATATGATTGTTTTTTTTAATTTGAAACTTGTAGAATCTGTTTAAACCTCGCTTTGAACACAGCATGATTCTGCCTGAAAATTTAGCTTTATTAATACACTGACAAACAGCTTCTAAGCATCCTATAGATTTGTAGTCTTATGTTACGGGTTAAGAACCAACCTACCCGAGGGGACGTGTTTCATAGCCAAAAGAAAGTATCTTCCCAAGGCATTTTTACATCACACACTGCCACCTTGTGGTCAAAGAGTAACTTGCACATGAAGGTCCGTCCTTTCCATTGTTAGGTTGGAGGAGCCAGATGGTTAGGGGAGGGATGGTAGGAATAACCGTGTGGAAAATGGGTGCATTTTCTGCAATAGTCCATTGGATTCTCTCAAGCTCCTTTTCTTCCTTTTAAGCACATTTCTTTCTTTCAGTCTCATCACACACACGTTCTCATGAGAATAGTTCTGAGGGAGCTGGAGGCAGGTGTGCCATTTGTTGCTGTTCAGTTGCTCACTCAAGTCCAGCTCTTTGTGACCCCTTGGACTGCAGCCCACCAGGCTTCCCTGTCCTTCAGTATCTCCCGGAGTTTGCTCAAACTCATGTCCATTGAGTCAATGATGCCATCCAACCATCTCATCCTCTGTTGCCCCCTCCTCCTCCTGCCCTCAATATTTCAAAGTAGAATCTTTATGATAGCTTTACCAGGGTTCTCAGGAAGGGTGCACACCTCTCTCCACTTCCCTTGAGGTTCCCATGAGAACATTCTGGAGAGGTGAAGGCAGTAGAATGGTGACTCTGGAGGTGGACACCTGGGTTTCCATCCCAGATCAGCACTCTCCTACTTCATGATGTGGGAAAATTTACTGAACCTCCACCTGCCTCAAGTGTCCTCATCTATAAAATGGGGGCAGCACTAGTAACAGTTCCCAGGGCCTTTCAAGGATTGAATACCTTGATATGAATAATACCTGAGCATGTGGCAAATGCTCAGCCATGTTAGCTGTTACTGTTATAAATGAATGGCACTCCTACCAATGCCTGCTATTTGAATCTTGGGGAAAACTGGGTGGTAATTCTAGACGTGGCTCTGCCTATGCCCACTGGTTGACCTGAGACAAATTACTTCACTTATCTGAACTTTGGTTTTCTCCTCTAGAGTGTTAAACAAGAGGGCTTCCCTGGTGGCTTAGATGGTAAAGAAAGTGAAAGTGAAGTCACTCAGTCATGTCTGACTGTTTGCGACCCCATGGACTGTAGCTCACCAGGCTTCTCTGTCCATGGAATTTTTAAGATGGTAAAGAATCTGCTTGCAATGCAGGAGACCTGGGTTCAATACCTGGGTTAGGAAATCCCCTGGAGAAGGGAATGGCAACCCACTCCAGTATTCTTGCCTGGAGAATTCCGTGGACAGAGGAGCCTGGTGGGCTATAGTCTAGATTGAACGATTAAAACACACACACACACAAAGAACCTTACAGCTTTCAGTCCTCACATTTTATGACTTTTGTAGTTCTAGTTATGAGATTATTGTGCAGTAAATTTAAGTAAACCCATTTCCCACAAGAAAAGTAGCTGGTGTGAATGGTCCTATTTCTAAACTACTTCATCCTGTTCTTTGTAACTCTTTTATTGGCAAGAGTTTTCCTTTCTAAAAGAGCACTTTTGTACTTTTCTCTCACTTCAAGTACTCAGCAACATTTGACAACTTTGCTCCTGGAAATTACCTCTTGCTGGTGCACACAGACGTGTGGGTTTACCCTGACATCCTCATAAGGTGTGGGAGTCATGTGGGGCGGTCCCTGTCATCTCTTCCATCACCTGGCCAGGACCAAGGCTGTGACTGGTTCTTCGACAGTCAGTTGAGACAACTCACCTATCTGGGTAAGTATGATTGAATGAGTATGTTGAGTGCATGTAGTCAGAAACCACTATTTCCTTCAGAATTTCAAACATTGGTGCTACGAAGAGATGAGGAACTGAAAGGGACACCTGTGTGCTGTGATGAGGTGATTGTGTTCCAAAATCAGACTGCCTGTGTTTAAATCCCAGCTTTAGCACCTGCTACCTATGGGACACTGAGCAGGTATTCTTTCTAAGCCTCAGTCTCCTCCTCTGTAAAATGGGCTAACAAAAGGACCTACATGAAGAACAGGAAATTAAGGAAAGGATAACCTGTAAGTCTTTAAAACAGTGTCTGATCCAGAGTGAGTGCTTAATAAACTTTGATTGCTGTTCACATGTTTCCTTCGTGTTAAGCGTTGTATTTGTAGAAAGGTCAACTGCACTTGTAAAGACAGGGTGGCTGGTTGCGATCCCAGGGACAGGGAGCAGCCAAGAGTACACGGAGACAGCACAGAGAGGCAGGACGAAGAATGTGGTCATTGTGGAAGATGAGGAGCTTTAGAAGGCAGTCTGAGGTCAGGGAGCTGAGATGCACAGAGGGCTGAGGCCTGGGGGCTGGGCTGTCTCATCCTGTGTCAGATGCAGCATCAGGGTGGAGGATCCAGGGGCCTTGTTTTATGGAACCAGAAACCCTACTGTGACTGCACAGTAACAGGGGCCGGCAGGATTTCCTTACTTTCTTATTGTGCATGTTTCACGGGAGCCCCGTGTGTGACTCCGGGCCATAGATTTCTTTTGACTTCCTGGAGCTCATCTCATATTGCCTTTCCATGTGATTTCATTGATTACTCTGAGTGCCATGATGTCTGCTTATGCTAACCTTAGCTCAGTGGTCTGTAGGAAGGAGAATCTGAAAAAATGAGTCTCTAGAATGACAATTTTGTTACAAATTAGTCTTCATAGATCTTGGTCTAATTCAGAACCACGTCAAGCTTGGCAAGACCCAAACTCTGCCGTGAGCCAGACTTGGCCCTAAAGGTTTAGAGAGCGGGCAGGCGTCCCAAGTTCCGTGTCTCTCTCACTGATGCCTGCCATATGTCAGCTGAGTCGGATCACACTTGAGCCCTGGTACTCTGACCTTTTCATAGCACCAGAGAGGAGAGGATGGTGTTTCCCAGGTTTTTAAAAGTGTTTGCCAAATGGATCGCTGTATATTTTATTTGCACTGAAGTGTACCATCCAGATTTTATTTCTGATTTGATCCATCTATAAATGTAACCTCAAACTATAAAACTTCAAGATGGACAGAGATGCCTGACACCATTTTACCACTAAAGTCAAATACACCCATTAAGTAAGAGCAAACAGTTGCTGTTAATTTTAACTGTGGCTATTCATTTGATGTATATTCTGAAACAAAATTTTAATTTCAAATTGCTCTTGTTTTTTTACTTAACATGTTTCTGAGGAGCCTGTCTTGTTCATTGATCGGATTTTGTTCATGAACTGCACACTAGTTTGAACAGTCACAAAAAGCAAGCATGATAAAGGAACATTTGTGGCATAGAGAAAAAAAATATCAAGTCATGCAGTTACAGATTTTCTTCCTCTTTTATGGCATTATTTATTGAATTAATAGCAAGTTATACTATTGTGCTATATTTATACATATGTTCTAAACACACATATGTGTGTCTATATTTATATTATATGTACATATATAGGATGTAGGTGAATATTTCAATATAAACCATTTTTATTAGGCAGATGGCTTTTATTAATTGAAGAGTCTTTGTATCAGAATCCTTTAGTATCTCCACTTTTGAACAATGTGAGTTGGACAAGGAACAGGAAGTCACAGGGGGTTGATGGAATGTTTAATAAAGTTAGAGACCCTTGTTCCTTGGAGAGGATTTCCAGGACTCCAGGTCGTGACTTTCCGGGTCATTTGTGCCTCTGAGTGTGTGGAGTACACAGGCGGTGAGAGCCAGTCCTGTTTGCATTCTTGGGCTGGCACAGTGAGGACTTGAGGGTTCGGGAGGAGCCATGGTTCACAAACAGGTCCCCTGTGGTGGTGGCCCATGCAGGGATATTGGGTTGTGTATGATGGGTTGTGATGTTTTATGCCGTCTGTGTAAAGCTTGCACCACCACTGTGAAGTTGATGAGGAGGCTACCATGTTTTCCATAGACCAACCCCCCGATGGCAGTGACGTGGTTGTAGCTGACACCTCAAAAAGGCTTCATGCAATAGTCCAGTTACATATTGATTAGCTTGTTGTGAAAGTCACTCACTTGTGTCCAACTCTTTGTGACCCTATGGACTGTGCAGTCCATAGAATTCTCCAGGCCAGAATACTGGAGTGGGTAACTGTTCCCTTCTCCAGGGGATCTTCCCAATCCTGGGATTGAACCCAGGTATCCCACATTGCAGGCAGATTCTTTACCACCTGAGCCACCAGGGAAGCCCTGATGAGGTTGTTACTTTTGCCTAATTGTTTTTTGGGCTGTGTGACTTTATAAGTCTGTGACTGGAGTAACTTACATAAACTACATTTAATCTAAGAAGAGAAGATATGACCTCACAGTCAAAATAGACATATTTCTGGAATTAAAAGAAAAAAAAAGACTCATAGAGAGCATTGTATGTACAGAAAGTTCATTTTATTGTAAGGGAGCTGCTTGACCTCCTCCAGGTCCACTGAGTTTCCTGTCAGACTTTGAAGGGTGGGCGTGGGGGAGACATTGCTCTTTTACCCGCTGGCCTTCAATTCGGAATCCTGCTTCACTGACGTTTGGCTGGCCTTCACTCATTCCTTGACCACTTCTAAGTGGCCCGTCTTTTGTATTGTTTGTTCATAACCCTACCACATCCCCCTTGGAGAGGAAGTTTTAAAAAAATCCCAATTATCTTCATTTCCTCCATTTGGCTCCTTGGTGTGTGATTTAAGATGCCTGACTCCTTTCCGACCCAGTGAGATTGGCAGAGAGTAGAACCCAGGCATTCTGGCTCCTGGCTGTGCCTCTCCACTAGAGTGTGCTGCCCACTCAATAATCATGGACCACTGACCAGCCAGGCTGGGGGGTGCCCGGCAGGTTTCCGGGAGAACATTTCTCACTGATCCCCAGTGACAAAGAAAAAAATCCTGCACATATAATATTCTTTGACCCTTGCTTTTCTCTTCTTTACCAAGGCAAGTTTAACCTTTGTTCGGCAAACGTCTTTACAGAAAGCAGCTTCTTTGGAAAGCTCACGGCCAGAGTTTGGGGCTTTGGGCTTTAATCAGTGGCTGGCTGGTTATTTTACCTGGGGCATGGAATTATAAATGTTCCCTTCCTCTGTGGCTACATCCATACAATGAGGTTAAGCTTACTTATCTATTGGAATTGTGGTACAAAACACCCAACCTCTTTAAGTGTGATTAGCATGCGTTGTTATTTCACTATACGTTTTCTCAGTAGATGATTTCTCTAAGATGTTTCTTTCCTCTCCCACCTCTGCCCCCACCCAGAAGATGAACAACCTCAGGTGCCTTGAACTCAGTGTACCTGTCATAACTTGTCTGCAAGAGTCTCATTCTATTTTCCTTGACTAGCTTTTGTAAGATAACAGATTCATGATAACATGACATGTATGATATATGGGTCCCCTGATTGAAACTTAATACCGCTTAAGCAATTGTTACCCACAGACTAAGATAACCTCGCTCATTTAAAAACGTCTCTCTTAAGGAGATTGGTTCAGGTTGCCTTTCTAATGCCCCTGAGATTTCTGCCCAAGGAACCACTTAAACACAGACCACGAGTGAAGTCCTTGCGTGCTATAGTTTGTGTTAGGGTCCCGGTGGGGCAATATTTGCTAGAATAAAGTGTTATGAATGGCAGTCATGAATTGTCACTTCTACGCCATGCTTGTGGACAGGTCTGACTATAAAACAAGAATTCCTTTATATTTTCAAAGTCGGAGTCAAATCCAGAGAACCCCTTTTTCAGTTTCTGCTGTTGGATTCACCAGCATTCCCATCTCTACCTTACACATGCAGTCAGTTTCCCACTGCCTCTCTCCCTGCTTTTTTTTTTCCCCAGGAATGTTTCAGTTCATGGTGAACTATTTTTATTTTTTAGTTACATTAACGCTATGAAATAATTAGTCAGCTAATTAATCTGGTGTACAAGCTTTGTAGGATTCTTCAGCTGTCAGTCAGGCCCAGGCCCGAGGCCTACATCTAGTTTCAGCACTCTCGCCCATGTGATTCCCGTTGCCATGGCTACTGGGTACATCTGCTGACACCCCACTCTCTATTTATTGCTTAATTAAGAATTTCACGCTCAGCCCTTATCTGCCTCTAAGAACAAGCGCACACTGTTAAGAAATTCCGAATTTAGGCCTGGGCACAAGGAAAGCCTTTCTTGCGGGGCTTGGCTGGACTGGAGCCTCTCTAACGATCTTCTCAGCATCCCAGCCGCCACCCTTCAATCAAAAATCATTAAATGGGGCAGAGATAATGAGCATGTAGCGTATCAAAGAAGGATGTTTGCTTGGTCCAAAGAAGGAAAAGCTGCTAGGCTCCATGCTCTGCTCCACTTCAAAGGCAGATGAGACCCCTTGTCACTGGGGTCTGATAAAGCCTCATTTGTTCTGGGCTTGACTTATGCAAAAGGTCTGGTATGTCAAAGTCCCATCTCACAGACGCGGGATTCCCTCCCCCCCAACTTCTTGCCTCTACCTCCACCAGCCCCCTCCCTGGCCTTCCGCACACGCTCGTGTGTCAGCTCTTAGGCAGCTGGGCCCCCCAAAGCATCAGGCGGAGCGTGTAATCACTGACTCCACGCTGACAATGGCCACTTGTAGGGGGGTGGCCAGGAGGAGGTCTTCATCACAATAGGAACACAATTATTGCAGCTGCTAGGGAGGGCTATGCTTCTTCCTGTAGAAATAGAATAGGACTTGCCCCAAACAGGAGGACAAGGTTGGGGGGAGGTGGTGGGGGTGGAGAGGGGTGGAGAAAACAATTCTGAGTTGATTATTCATATTCTGACTCTTGGAAGCCTGATGCAGAACCAGTGGGGTCCCAGCAGCTGTTCCCGCACCGTCCTCTTCTAATAATCGTGCATTCTGTCTGAGGTCAACTTACTTTTGACCCCGTCCTTTTTACACAGGGAAGAGGTTCTTTAGGGCAAACTGTTGGGTTGTGGCAGGGTGCATTAAACACTCACAGCCCCTTCCCCTTGCTCTATCCCCCGCCCAACCAGCAGCCGGTGATAAATTCATATCAGATGCCGAGCTATTCACACTCGCCCTCCTGAGTTCACACAGCCCCCACTCGCGCAGCAGAGATGCAGCCGAGCTGGGATATTGTGCGAGGTGGCAGCTGAGAAAGTCCGCCTGCCTGGCTCAGAGGCTCCCATGTACCACCTTCTTCTCATCAGACTGAAAAACAGACATGTCTAGCCAGGCTGGCCGCTGCTTGTTTCCAAATGCCCCACTCACCAGGATAAAGACAGGCTCTTTGGCACAAAGCCGGGGCTCTTGTCCACGAGGGCAAGAGGGCTGTGGATAGAAAGACAAATGGACTTTATTGTCTGTTCCTATTACTCCAAAGAACTCAAGTCACATCACACTGAAGTCTCAGAAAAGATGCTTTAATTTGAGAGATCCTGAAACTAAGGAGTGTTTTCCTAACTGCCCAGGTTTCTTTCTCCTCAAAGCGCTAAGGTCCTGGGATGGATCAGACAGCTGCCTGGACCCTTCTGTTTCTCAGCGGGTCTAGGAAATCCCATGCAACTCCTCAAGGAGGAATCGTGTCAGAATCTAAGGAGGGAAGACTCTGCTGGTTCCCCAGAGCTCTTGGGGACGATTCTGTGAGCAGGGCAGAATCATAATCCTTTGAAACTCTGTACCCATTCCCATGTTGAGGCCCTCTGAGGCAATCTATGGCATTCTAGTTAATAAATTAATTTACATTCTTATAGAAAACTCATTCCCCAAAGATCCCCAAGGATTTTATACTGGTAATATTGAGAGTTGACTTCAGGGACATGCATGACAAACCTTTATGGCAAAAATAGAATGGAACAGGAGCTGTGGATGTGAGAAGTGATTTTTGCTTCTTAATTATGAGCAACTTTTCCAAAAGGAGAAGGAAGAAAAGGAAAAGGAGAAAAGGAAAGAAAGAAGGAAGGAAGGAAGGAAAACCCAAGAGCCAGAATCAGATACTTTTTCAAGGAATCACTCAAGATTAAGGAGCTCATTCTCAGTGATGCTGGTGGCTGGCTTTGGTTCATGCAGGTCACAGGTGGTATAACCAGTATCGTGACTTGGATTTTCTGACTCTGTTTCAGTGCTGTTTCTAGTATACTAGTGTTTTGTTTTGTTTTAATCCAAGCTTATGTTCCTACCCTTGTAAACCAAATCTTCTTTCTTCTATTTGTAGGAAAAACCTATACTTATTACCCATGCTTCTTAAACTTTAGGCATTTGAGTACCACCTTCACACTTTGTCACATCCTGCCTCCTGTACTATTACTTACGTGATAATTTTCTTAAGTCAACTCCCACACTGTTTTATTTTTAAAGCCCATCTCTTTTTAAGCAATAATATCCATAAAATCATGGGTTTAGTGGCCTACTTGCTTTCTCTAAAATATATTAATATAGATAACTATTAAAACTTTTGTCCTACTAAAATCATCACATTTATTTTATATTTTGGGAGTAGACTTTGACCTTCAAGTTTCTAGTATAAATGATGAAAAGTAAGAATTGGGAATGTAAGGATCTTTTTTTTTTTTTTTTAAATTCTAGGTCCCTTTCCTCATTTGCTAAGAACACCTGCCTCTGAGTAGAAATCGCATTTTGAGAGTAGGGTACAAAAAAGGTTGTAAACTTCCTTCCATAAGTGCTTTCTAAGTGTGCCTCCTGGGCACACAGCTGGAATGCTTGCTTCCAGGTTCCCTGCCCCCCCTGCCAGAGGCTCTGGTTCTGTAGATCTGCACCGGGCTCAGGAATCACACACCTGCTGCGCAAGTGCATCAAACATTGCTCTGAGTCAGAATAACAATTGTGATTGTTCTCTGAGTTAATTAAGAAGGTATAATTGAGCTAACTCTCAGGACTGTTTAATGTAGATATATCTGTCGACATCTCGATCAACTTCTTTTGCTCTTAAAAAATTACACCCTTTTATGAATGAACGTTATCGGGAGTAATAGAAGACTCACAAGTCTTAGAAGGATTTTTGTATCCTGTTTCTTCGAAGGGCTTGAAAAGATCCTGAGTGATGAGTGCCGAGGTGACTCAGTGGCTATCTCTGAGAGGCTGGAACCAGACAGGAGTGTGGTCCTGCAAATCAAGCTTTAGCTGCCCAGGAACCAGTTGACAAAAAAGCCTTCTCTGTGGCAGGGTGAAAGAGCTGATTTCTAGGGAGCAAGAACTGAACAGGGAGGGAGAAGCAGAGCAGGAAGGCACAGGAGTTGTGAGAAGTGGTAGAGGTCAACAGGGCAAGTGAAGATGAAAATGCCAAGAGAGGATCAACCCAAGAGCTGACCCATGAGGATGGTGCTGGAAGTGGGTCCAGGGCCAACAGAGATGGAAAGCAGGCTTGAGTTGACAAGACTGGATGGAACTCACAGACACAGAAGTAGTTGCTATTTTCTGTTCTGTCCACATGCAGTTAGAGGGTGACTCACCCTAGATAAATGTGGACTGAGCGAGAAGTCCCAAGGTGTGCATGATAAGTTGCCTACATAGAAGTGAATTCAGTTCTATAATTGTGCATAACTTGTGCATAAGTCCAATTTGTAAGTCCAGCAAAGTTAACCTAGGTACCCAACTAACACAATCAGCTATATAGTAGTGTGCTTAATAGATTTCTAACACTTTTCACACAACACATAAAAAGTGAACAGACCCCCAAACAAAACATTTTTAAACTTACAGTATAGGACCTTGAAAAGTACAGTAGTACAGTACAACAGCTGGCTCACAGGGGTTGGCATCGAGTGAGCAGGCAAGAAGAGTTACTGACTGGAGGAGGGAGAGGGGGTGGGAGATGGCAGAGCTGAAGGGTCGTCAGCGATAGGAGACGGAGGGCAAGCTGCAG
The DNA here is from genome assembly GCF_019320065.1 of Cervus canadensis. Taxonomy (NCBI): domain Eukaryota; kingdom Metazoa; phylum Chordata; class Mammalia; order Artiodactyla; family Cervidae; genus Cervus; species Cervus canadensis. Next base: position 27,523,576 of record NC_057413.1, read on the forward strand.
TTTCACTGGCCCCTGATGCTGATGGCACTGATTCTGGTTCCTTACTGGAACAAGATGCACTTTCACGTCTTTGAAAGTTTGCAACGTGAAGGTTTGTATGTAGGGAGACTTACTATACAATCCTCAGAGGCCAGGTGAGCATGGGGATAAAATGAAGAAGAAAACAGGCAAGGGATCTATTGCTAAGATGCCAGGTGTTTTTTCTTTTTAGATAGACAGGTACTCTTCCCCTCCAAAATTCCAAGAGAAAATGGGACCTGCTCTGGGAGAGAATCAATTAATTTTTCTCTTCCCTAGGGCCCTCATGAGGACAGAATTTGCCAGCACAACACATCACTCTGGCAGGCACTAGAATCAGATCTATTTGAGTAATTCTCTCCTCTCTCACCGGGAGCCATTTTCTTACACGTTTTTCTCTTTCTCCTAGATGTCTGTGTTTATAGCAAGCTTAGATCATATAGCACTCATCAGAATAATTTGGCCATAATTGACCTAAAGACTTCTTTTCTTTTTGAGGACCAACCAGATATTCTTACAATCTGGGAAGGATCAACAGCAGTGAGTTTCCATTGATAAACAAAGGAGATTAACCATTCTCATCTTACAAACACAAAATCAGAAATCGTAAGCACTGAGAAAACATATGTACAATATCACAGCTTGTGTTAGGCTCTTAAACTCTCCCTGAGACTACCTTTAGTCTCAGATGATTTTTATCCTTCTTTGTATGTACCCAAATTGGAAATGACACTACATTTATACTGTCTTTCATAGAGTCAAAGCACTTTAGCAAACTTTAGTGGATCTGGTTAAGTTGCTTACAACTTGGAATACTAGGGCTCATCATGATTAGGTGCAGCTGTCAAAAGAGTAAAAGCATTTTTTTTTTTTTTTTGGTTTTGTTAACTGGCTTCTAGAAAAATCAGCATGTTTTAATAACAGTATTGATGATGACTCACATGTATTGTTTATTGAAACCAAGTCCTGTGCTAAGCGTGTTACCTGGATTATCCCATCTTTTCTTCCTGATCACCCTATGACATAGGTAATAGGATGATTCCCATTTTCAGAGGAAGTGAGTGAGGCTCAGAACTTGTCAGTTACCCACATGGAGGGCCTGGAAGGTCTAGGATTCAAATCCAGGCTGCTGTATTTCACCCACAAGCTTCCTGTTTACTCTCTGTGGTCTCTCTCAGCCTAGAAGGGGTGTTTGGGAAGAAGCATCCTCCTGCATCAGCGCATGTGTTCAGAGGCAGCCCGCAGGGGGCATGCGGTATAGGAGATCAGACTTTTCTCGTTTTTCCTACTTTTGGTGCCTGCGCCCCATTTTCTCTGCTGCTGAAACTGCTTCTCTTCTCAGATTGAATGATATTTACACACTTGCTTTAATAAAATGAGTAATAAGCTTTTCAATGCCTATTTTATTAATGGTTTCTATGTCTGCTTTGAGGAAGAGGTTGCTCTGGAGGTTGGAGCCATCTGTTTACCTGTAGAGGCTGAACAAAGCCACAGTCTGCCCAGCTTGGAAGCCACTGGTACAGAGGTGCCGGCGTGACAGCCCGCTGCTCCAGGAGCCTTGGTTTACTAGGAACAGGGCCTGGGTGAGGGCTTTAGTGGACAAAGGAAAGTGAGACAGCCTGTAATGGGAGTCAGAGATGTCCAGGGTTCACCATTTCAGTCTTCTGGGTAATCATCACTGCTGCCTATCAGTGTTAACTTCAGTGCCAGACGCTGCACTGCTGGTGGGATCCGTTACACCCAGGGAATTCTGGATGCATGGATTATTTTCCCTTTACTTCAAATTCCCTCCTCTATGTAGTGGGAAAAATGATGTTTCTATTCTCCCCTAAGTATAAATATTATATATTTTGGGTTGAATAAATCATTATAAAATTGCTAGAGTAGCTTTGAAAAAGACTCTTTACATGTGACTTTTTTTTTCACTTTCTTTACCTCAGGGGCTGTCTTAAGGAAGAAGGCACAGATGTACTAAAATTTACAGATGCCTGGAAACTATTAACAAGGATAATTGAAATTTTTTTATTGAAATCTAGTTGATTTACAATGTTCTGTTAGTTTCCGCTGCACAGCAAAGTGATTCAGTTATACCCCCCATATATATGTATATATATATTCTTTTTCATAGTCTTTTCCACTATGGCTTATTACAAGATATTGAATATTCCCTGAACTATAAAGTTGGTCCTTGTGTTTATTTATGTGTAGTATTGTGTATCTGTTAATCCCAAACTCCTACTTTGTTCTTCCTCCACCTTTGGCCACCACACGTTTGTTTCCTATATCTGTGAGTACAAGGATGATTTTTATAACATCTTTAAATGAGCTGACTTCCCTTTCCAAATGCTTCTTGGATTTTTTTTTTTAAATTTACCTTTCCTAGAGTTTGATTCTCTTACAATATTTTATTCCTTTCTCTTGTGCAAGGGTATTTTATTGTTATAGACTTATGTGTGTTTTTAGATGTCATTTTGTCATATCTTTGACTTTTCTTTCCAATTGAATCGAACTTTTTTACTACTTTGTCTTTGAGTCCCTTTAAAAGGGTTATTTCCTGCCTCCAATTGTTTAATTTGTTGAAATGGTGAGTTATTAATAAATCCTGGCATCCAGAGTAGAGCAGTTTATCTAGATTGGTTCATGAAAGTTAAGATATACATGCCCAGAAATGTCTGGGATCTTAAGGTACAGGAGAAAAATCCCTGCCTCAGAGGTTTACAGACAGAGCTGAGGATCGAGGCAGTCCTGAATTCACCACAGTTGATGCACAATAATATTTGTTCATTGAGAGCGACCTTGCTATAAGTATCATAGTTTGGTTTTAGAAGCACTTTTCTACTTTAGGAAATGCATAGATCAGTATGAGTAGAAATGGATATTAGACATGATAGGAAAAAAAAGAGATGAGATGTTGAGCTGATGGCTTTATTATTAATTATTATTATTAAGTTCAAAAAGTGGGTGAAATAGACAATAGTATAAAAAAACAATACAAACAAGTTTTGGAAGTAATGATAAAGGAGAACACATAAAGAACAGGTTGGCCATTGTGCCTGGTCTCAAAATGTGTACAGTGTAAGGAGAAAGCCACAGAGACACATATTTTATAATAGGGAAAATATTTTTCACTGAAGTATGGTTGATTTTCAATATTATATTAGTTTCAGGTATACAGCATCATGATTCTGAGTTTCTGAAGATGATATTCTACTATAGGTTATTATAGAAAAATTTAAAATGAGAATAATCAACAAAGAAAGAACAAAATCAAAGAGGTCTCATCATGGGTGTTTTGGGGACTTATTTTCTTTGTAATGTTCTGAAGCTTATGCTTTGTAATTAGAAAGAATGATTCTTGGTCTACTCCAAACCTGCCACAGAGGAAAGGGTTTAGTGCTCCAGGGAGAGGCAAATGGGGAGGATGAGTGGGACCAAGGCCCCAGGGCTGCAACCTTCAGCATCACTGGGCTCTTCAGTGGTGGGAGGTTTTGGCCTTCATGGCATCTGATAAGGCAGAAAGGTAATTAACCAATAAGAGACAAGGTGTTACTGAAAAGTGAGGTTCGTGTACCTGATTACTAATTAATCAGGCGTGAGAGCACCTTGTAGATGCATTCACTATTTAATTATAGCAGCCTCTCTTGGCAAAGGAGCATATGTTCCCAGCTTAATCTACTGGTTTATACTGACATCAAATTGTCATTATCAGAAAGAATCAGGCCTTTTGATTATTTTCACTAATTTATTGAACACTTAAAATTAATGAACCCCAGGCCTTTCAAATGTGCTCAGTTGGTTTGGAAGATAGGAGGAGAAAGTGGGAGTGGGGGGGGGGGGGCGTTGGAGAAACGACTTCATTAAAAGGACAATTTGCCCGGATAAAGGTAAAGCAAATACATTTCATGGGTGATCTGAATTCTATTGGTGAAAAACACATGAATTCCAAAAGCTGAGCCTTCAAACTGATGGAAGGGAAATAGGATATGAGGGATGTCCTGTTGACCAACACTGGCCTCCAAAGAACATATGGTTAAAGGATTTTTTCCCCTAATTATTTATGTGCCTATTCTCTTGGAAACCTCACTGGGATTAAGTTTAATCGAAAGCAAACAATCAAAATCAAATGTTGGAAATCAACTGTTAGACTAACTAACAAGGACTGCATTTTTTTAAAAATTTTGAAAATGTAATTAGATTGGGGAGAATTTAACATAAACTCATCTTTCTCACACATGAATATCTTTTGTATTAAGAGAATCTTTGTATCATATCCAAGTTGTGATTCTTTTTTGTATTCAGTTTCAGGTGAAGGCCAAGTTCAAATAGTTCTCCGGATAAGGAAGGGTGTGGACCCAACTGTTTCAGGTGAGTATTAACCCACCAAATAGAATTGCTGGATGCAAAAGGATGTCTTCTCATCATTATATAAATTTCTCCCATCACATTTTTTTGTAGGGAGGGTATCAACCCTAATGCTTTTATGTCTGACAAGTCCTCATTGTGTCACCCCTATAGCTAAAATATACGTATGCATGTCAAAGAAAGATATAAGAGTGGTGCATTTTAAAACATTGGAAAGTAAGAATTACAACATGTAAATAAGCACATTTCATAAATTATGGACCATATGTGCACACAGGAGTCCAGATCTGCAGATGGGCCATTAGGCCCCCACCAAATGGAAAGAAAAATTCAGGGTATCACAAAACTTTAATTGTTCCCAGTAATTTCAGGAAAATCAGGGTAAACAAACCCTCCCCAAAAGTCAGTTGGTTCTGTGAAATCTTCCTAACTCATAAAAGCTAAACTCTCAGAGACTAAATGACTCATAAGCACCTTCTAATGTATTTCATTGTTTGTTTTTGTTTATTCTGAGGCAGTTTAACTATACATTTGCAGCCGGGATAAATCTTTTCAAAGGCTGAGTTTTCCTTTGATTTCCAGTGGCATTTTTTTGTGTTATGTCAGAGAAGAGCCAGGCTAATCAGAAAATGATCTAATTCCTCCATTTATTTTATTTTTTTAAAAAAGTCCTCCATGTAAATTAATAAATAAACGAGGTTAAGGTATTGCACTAAAACTATAAACTAGAAGTACTGACCTTGACTATTCCATGCTTATTTGACTGAGAAGAATGGGATTCTTTGTTTTTATATCTGTGAACTGCCATTGCCTTTGCTCTTTACGTTCCTGGTCCTTTTTCACTTTTTTCCTTTAGGTGACTCACAAGTCTTTGTTGAATGCCTCACATGTGATGTGTAGGGGGCTACAGTGGTGAGCAAGATGGAGTGCTCTTTGACTTCATGAGGTCTTATGGTCACTGGGAGGTGTCAATCAATGACTGACTAATCAAGGAATATGTCTTTTAAAATAATTGTTACCAAAGAAAAGTATCTTATGATTGTTTTTGTGTTCAAACTCCCCCAGAAGAGATGCGATTGGTTGGGTGAGCCCTTATTTTGTAGAGAACCACCTGTAGGGGGAGCTCTCACGCCAGGTCCACTGGGAGGATCCCGGACCGTCTCCATCTGTAGGTGGCCATTCCTGGTTCAGACAGCTTTCATCAGCCTAACATGCCACTCAGCACTTAGTGTGAAGAATTCTGCATTAAAGACCCTTTGGAAGGACATTGTGGGTAGCTGGTATCTGGGACTTTTCAGCAGGGGTCAATTTAACTGGGAGATGCTTCACTTGGCCTGTCAATTGCAGCATGCTGGATAAATAGAAAGCTGGTGCTTCATAGAGTTGTAGAATTTTAGTAAGAGAAGGAACCCCATAAACTATCCTATCCAGCTGCCTCATTTTACAAATAAGGACATGGAAGCCTAAAGGTTAAATAGTTTACTTAGTCACATTCAGTGGTTGAGCCTGGATGAGGTCTCAGGTTTCCAACTCAGGCCAGTGTTCTTTTTGTTATACCATGTAAACCCTAATGTGTTCAAGCTACCTTTTTTGGTATATTTTAATTTATGAGTTACATTAAATTTATTGTATATAGCCAATTTTTGTAGCTTATATAGATTGGGACAGAAAACTATTCTAAGACCCAGGGAGTTATGGAACTAGTATGTTACCATTTGTTATATTCAAATATTTATTATTGATATGGTTCCAAGGCATTGATTGATCTCTATCATGTGGGATATAAGCACTAATGTCAAAATTAAACTATGGGCGTGTCTTTTGTTTAATGGAGAGCTCTATGAAAAACAGTAAAATGTTTGCAATATCAAAAATTCTTCGACAAAACAAGAATGGAATAAATAATGGATTTCCATCTATATGTTCCCCTTAAGAGATTAAATGAACATGTAATGCAGAAAATATATTTTGCGTTTAGGTGTACTGCTACAGAGTCTTTAGCCTTTTATTTAATTGAGGACTTAGCCTGTGTATAAGACTGTGCTGGTCATTGTGGGGACGTTGGAAACTCCAAGGAAGCAGAAATTAAAGTATGTATGGACCAGTGTTAGGAAGAAGCAGAGAACGTGGGGCTGATGAAAGATGTTGTGTGGTGCTTAGTCAGGTTGGGGTAAGGATGTATGCTAATCTGGGTCAAGATAGTACCCAGTTTTCTGAAGACCCCAATGCAGGTCTTTAATGCTCCTCCAACACTGTGGCTTCACTGGTTTTCTCTTGGTGTCCATGGTGCTTTATAAAAGATGAAGGAGAGGAAGAGGGTGAAGCAACTCACATTAGGGGAAAGTAAAAATATTTTTGAGGAGATTTTACCTCAGCCATGTTGTCTTTTCAGTGGGGGCTAATTGCAAATATTGTTGACAGTCATTTACAAACATTCAGATGATTGGGCGGAGAAGGAAATGGCAACCCACTCCTGTATTCTCACCTGGAGAATCCCATGGCCGGAGGAGCCTGGTGGGCTGCAGTCCATGGGGTCACTAAGAGTCGGAAACGACTGAGCGACTTCATTTTCACTTTTCACTTTCATGTTTTGGAGAAGGAAATGGCAACCCACTTGTGTTCTTGCCTGCAGAATCCCAGGGATGGGGGAGACTGGTGGGCTGCCGTCTATGGGGTTGCACAGAGTCAGACAAGACTGGAGCGACTTAGCAGCAGAAGATGATTGGATACTCTTTTCCTAAATTTGCCGTCCCTTTCCCCACAGATCAGGTTTATTTCCTTTCTTCTGGTTTTGAAATCTGTCAGCCTTTCTTCTATTTCAAGTCAATCCATCCCTGCTATCATCTTTTGAACTTTGTTTTATCAGCAAATGAAGTTAACCTTTCCATCATTCCTGGCTCCTTCTGTTCAGTACCTCTCAATTAAAAAAAAAAATCAAAACAAAATTCATAGACACTGAATCTTCCTCCAGTTGATATTGCTTCTGCAGATTTATCAAAAGATGAGCCTTCTCTTGATGCAGAGCCATAAAAAGCTTGGTAAATGAAGGATTAGATGGCAAAATTTGGCTCACATAACAAGTTGGAGACCATCTCAAGTGGTGGCTATTGTTGACTGACAGATTTGAGAGGGAAATGTTGGTCTTAAACAGTGTTCATGGACTCCAGTTTTAAGATAAGTCTAATTTATCTAAAGAGTAGGAAGACAGATCAAAGGCTCAGGATCTCAGATCCTTTCCTCAATAAGTGTTTTGCATGATCAGACTTAACGTCTTTTCTTCCTCACTTCTAGTGTACTGCTAAGTCTGCTATAATTCAAGTGGTTTCTACCTCCAGCACTCCACTGACACTCTCATCTTGATCACCCATGCCCTGGTTGTCACATTCAGCAGCCACTTCTTATTCCTTCTCTTATTGGAACTTTGCTATTAACCAGATCACTTCTACTCTCTGGACATTATTTCTTAGTCTTCCAAGACATTCCTCTCTTCTGGTTCTCCACGTGTATAGCTGATAGCTTTAACTCTTTAGGCTTCTTTTCCTTTCCTCTCCTTTCTATATTAAAAATAATCACCTGGAAACCTGATGTTAACTGTATAGACATCTCATAACTGCAGGAGACTAAACATGTCCTTCTCTATTAAGTGTTCTTATTTTAAGGCAAGATGGCATAAAATAATCAAATTCATTCATCATAACATTTTTTAGAATAGCAATTTCAAGATTTAGTTTGTTCAGTAAAAGACAGGTTTAACCCTCCCATAGACAAGAGTGAAGATGACAAAAATGAAGTATGTTTCTAACATGTGTGATACAAAATTGAAACAACTAAGGGTTTTTAAGGCTTGGAGTAGGGTTTTAAAGAACCTGATCATTGCCTGTTTAAAATATCACTGGAAATGAGAACATCTCTTTCTGTTTTGTGGTGTGTGTTAGTGGCCACCCCAACAAATATCCCCACCTTATCACCATCTGGGTATTTAGAGTATAGTATTGAAAAGGAGACAAAATTGAAAAGAAACTTAGAAAGTTTCTTTATAAGAATGTATTATATTATTGGTGCTTATAAAATATTTCTATTTTTTTAATTTTATTTTTTAAAAAATGAAGTATAGTTGATTTATAAGTTTATAGTTGATTTATAGTTTCTGGTGTACAGCAACATATATATATATATATATAATTTTCTTATGCTTTTTCACTGTGATTTATTATATAATAGTAGATAAATATAAAATGTTTCCAAAACCTCTTTCACAGTAAGGTTTGTTCCAAGACATCGCCTGGTTTCCATGGTGTGGGGTGTATTTTGTGCTAATTAAATTGTCTAGGATTTCTACTTGACCATAATCCATGTATTTTTTAAGTTATCCTGGGGCCCTAATTAGACCATAACCAGCAGGGAGTTGGGTTCATACAGACAAAATAGTCAGGTGTTCTCCATGGTTCTGACCTCAGGCATTTTGTCTTTCCTCACTGTAGTCCCCTGGAACTCTCACAACCCATCCTCAGAGTTTCAAATATGGCCTCTGGGCCATTGATGCCAACATCCATCTCTCAGATTCAAAGTTCTTTCCCATCCTTCAGATTCATATCCATCCCCTGCTTGCTGTGCATCTCCACCTGGAGGCCTCGAAGACACCCCAATCTTTGAATGGCCCAAACTGAATTAATCAAATGTCGTCTTAATGGGCATCTCCATCCGACACCACCCATGCTGGAAACCCCCGGCGGACTGTTGGCTTCTCCATCTTTGTTACCCTTCCCACTCTGACCTCTGGTTGCTTTTCTGGCCCTATTACTTGCCTCTTTCCGACTGTGTGGCTCAGCAGTACCAAATTACTTATAGTCCTTCCACATGATCTCTCATTTCTTGCCATTCCTTGTTCTCAGTTCATATCTGCACCCCCTTCACCTCAATTAGGTCCTAAGCCTTTAAGTGCAACTCAGATGCTCTGACTCCAGGAAGCCTCCCCTGGTGAGGTCTCACTGCCTGCCTTGGTCAGGTACCATCAAAAATAATTCCCTTCAGGATTCTATCCCCCTAGTATTTACTTACATACTTACACAATGCTAGTATCTCCTTGGGAGCAAGAATGACATTTTATTTCTTTTTGCACTATTTCACTGTTTTTTAGGACAGTTCTGATAGAAGAGGCACTCATTATTTATGCTTATGAAGTTAGCAAGTAATAGAGGAGATTCTTTCTCTCATTATGTGAGTTCATGAATCTCCCAGAAAATCTGCCAAGTAAAATAAGCACTGAATGTAAAATTACAAGTTATATGATCTAAATTACATAAAAATGCTGAGAGATTCTGGAAGGAAACACAAATAAAAGGTTAATGGCAGTTATCTCTAGGTGGTGAGATAATAGGCAAATATTATTTTTCTTTTTCTTTCTAGATTTGCATTTTACAAATGGCTCATGCCAAACATATGCTGTGCTATTCATAATAAAGGCAAAACACAAGTGTTTAATTGTAAAAGTAGAATACATTTTCTCTACAAGTGGAGGTAATGTAAGGATTGAATAATTACTTATTTTATACATGATAAATGTTTTCATTAATATAAATATCTGAAGGCAGCTTTTTGGGGGAAGTGAAAATGTCACCAGGATCTTAATGTAAGGATAGAATTTGTGAGTTATCATAGTGAGTCAGATTTTCATCATTACCTTTGCTATTTTCCTTTTGTTTTCTAGCTTCTACCTCTGTACCAGAGTCAGTTTTAAAATGGTCCCTCCCTGAAGCATGGGAAGGCGTGGCTGAGGGCTGGGGAGGACACAACGGTGCCAGTCCAGGCCCTGGGGATGACGTCCTGATTTTATCCAGTAAGTGAAGCAATCCATGGTGTGAATAATCACAGAAAGACTGAATCAGGCCAATCTGGGAATTATCTGTCGTTTAGATATTCTGAACAACACAGTAAAGAATGTGAAAATAAATAGGCAATTATGTCTACAACCTTCTCTTTTGGGTTATTACAAGAGAGGAATTTAATAACCCAGTAAAAACTGGAAAAGATAGTTCAGCCTACTTTCATTAAAGGTGGGATAAATAGCCCCATGCCAAAAGGAATTAGACTAATTCACTAACTGGATAATTTTTCTAATATGTCCAAGAACAGATTTATAGAAAATTTTAGTGTTCTTATATTTGAAAGACACAGAGGATGGAAAGAAGCAATTTGTAAATGCCTCCTGATCTTTTGCCGTTGTGAATCTTTTAAATATGGGATTGAGAGAAATGACAAGATCTTCTATTGCCATGGTTTTTCAAAGATGATGGAAAAGCAACAGATAAATAAAATAGAAAAGCAAAATTCTACCAATCTATCATCTCTCTAATCTCTCACCTATCTTTTCATCAATCCATCTGGTGGCTTCAGATGGTAAAGAATCAGCCTGCAATGCAGAAGACTGAGGTTCAATCCCTGGGTTGGGAAGATCCCCTGGAGAAGGAAATGGCTACCCACTCCAGTATACTTGCCTGGAGAATTCCATGGACAGAGGAGCCTGGCGAGCTACAGTCCATGGATTCACAAAGAGTCAGACATGACTGAGCAACTAACACACTTCTACCTAGAACTCTCTTTTTGTTTAAATAAGAAGGGAAAGATGATTCCTCAGATATACAAATTTACACATCATACTTGTAAAATTCTTCTTTTTTAAGAGAGAATTCTTGAAACTCCCAGAAAATTTTCCTAGCCTGAGAAAAATATTCTTCATAGAACAGATACAGTTTCTCTAAAAGACCTATTTCCATTTATGATTTAATTTGAACTTCTAAAGATAATACTGAATAAAAGAAGATCAGTACTTGAAGAAGAATATTTGGTCATCTGTGAAATAATAATAATGCTAAAATATTAAACAAGGACTTCCTTGTAGCTCAAATGGTAAGAAATCTACTTGCAATGCAGGAGACCCAGGTTCAAACCCTGGGTTGGGAAGATCCTCTGGAGAAAGGAAGGGCAATCCACTCCAGTATTCTTGCTTGGAGAATCCCACAGACAGAGAAGCCTGGAGGGCTACAGTTTGTGGGGTCTCAAAGAGTTAGACACGACTTAGTGACTAACACACACACAATATTAAACACAGATTGACAATCGGCAATATTCAGGAATCATTCTTCATATATTAATGAATTTAATCTGCATAATAATTCTGCAATACAAGTAATATTATCATCCCCATTTTTACTGACACAGAAACAGGGGCCCAGGGTGGTTAGGGAACTTGCCCAGGTTTACACAGTTTGCAATTCAGCAGAGTCAGGATTTTGACACAGGCTGTCTGTTTCCAAGTCCTTACTCTTAACCAATCAAGTACATTCCCTTTCTAAAAGGACTATGAGTAAACAAAAAGAGTGGTGATGTTGTTTGCTTTATTTATGATGGGACAAGAAGGCAGAAAGATCAAAACATACTGACCGCCTTCTGGGTATTGGTGGGGTGCATGTGATCCACAGAGATGAGGACTGGAGGAGGGGGCTGACCGATACAAACTTAAACTGCTGTTATCATTCCCACCCCCTATCACCCACCTCTCTCCATGGAGGATGGAACTTTTTGAATAAACAAGCTCATGAGTCATTCCTATACGGAAAGGAAAAATCTGTTCTGTCTCAGCCATCTCTTTGATGAATGTAGCCAGTGGATTGGCCCTGGGCTATGGTTTTTCCCACTAAGCAAGCTGTTTCCCCCACCCCATGCAGGAAGCACAAGAAGCTTTTGAAGGTTGCCAAGCTTTTAGTATCCTTTGGGACCTTTATGCTGAGTGACAAGCAGTCTTCGCTTTCTTGCTTGGCATTGCTGTTGTCTGTATCCACTATGTGTCCTGGTTTCCAGGGCCCCTGGCATTCTCCATCTTCCTTCATTCCTTTGTTCATGGTCAGCTTGTAACCTGGACCCAAATTCTTCACAAAGTTGCTCTTAAGGAGCACAAATCAGTGCTTTGGAAAAAGGTGGGGGTTGGGCACAAATACTGGATATCTGAAGTATCTCCCAGTTGGTCCTTCAGTATTATTGTAAAAATCAAAGTTAAGATTTTTAAAACCTGCAATTATTGTTCATTATTTAGTTTTAAATTGGAAAATAAGTGAATGAGAGCAGATTTGTAATATATAGTAAATGAAATCCTTATTTATTGCCTCTCTCCTCTAAAAAGTTGTGTCTGTTGATAATTCTAGAAAATTATCTGAAAGTGGCCAATGTTTGAAATCTGTTCTGTTTAGGGTCTAATGTAGGAGGTGTGCTGAATTACTTCTCCCTTTTGATTTTTGGTAAACCCTGATATTTTGACCTTTGATGGACCTTAGGGTTGAATTGACCTCCTCCTTCTACTTGTGGTTTTGTCTTCTTGACCTTTTTCCTATCTGCTCTGTTTTCTTTCCTCCTTTGCTTCCTCTAAATCAAGAGAGTTTGTTCACTCAAGTCTGGCACAAAAGAGACACCAAGTATTGCTTGAATGAATCACACGGCCTCCATGGTGCCGTCTGTAACTTAATACCAGAACTGAATCTGTGGGTTTCATAGGATTGAACCGGGGCAATTGTAGGATTTTACAGGACTATAGAAGATAACGCTTTCTCCTTCAAACAGAGTCCTAAGAATTAAGATTTTCCTGATGATAATGATGATGGTCCCAGCAACTGTAATTTGAGTGCTGGGTGTGTGCTAAGTGTTCTACATGGATCTTCTCAGTTATTCCTCACAACTACTCTGAGTTGGATCCTGTTGTTATCTTCTTTTTTTTTTTTTAATAACTGAGGGATTTGGTACCCAGACAGGTTAAGTAACTTGCCCAAGTTTCTGCCAGATAACAAGTAGAAAGGCTGGCTGAGGGAAGCAGACAGTTTGATTCCAGAGCCCTACCTCTTTACCACATATATTTAAAAAAAAACTCACCATTCCTACTTGCTCTGATACACTCAGATCAGACTCCATATTATACTGAGTTTATACTTCTCTACTTACTGTTCCCATTGTTCCCTTCACTTGTCATTAAAAAATACTATTTATTGAATACCTGGCATACGTAAGATATTCTCCATGACACATTCAATCTCACTACATTCTCATTAAGTGCATACATGTAGAGAAGCTGGAAAAACTCCCTAAAGAGGTATTTGATGCAATGAGCCATTGGTGGGAGTACCCACTTTGCATCTGGTAGCAAGTATAGTTCTAATTCAAGTTAACATTCCTTTTCCAATTCAGTTTAACCAACAATAACTGAACACTCACTGTGTTCAAGGCGCTGAACCAGGACCTCTGATCAGCTGTGATCTCAAGCAGCTGGGAAATTAGCTAGGTTGATAAAACACATACTAAAGCATAATAATACAACAAGCAGCTGTAATGAACATAAGTGTTTAGAATCAAAGTGTCTCAGGTGAGGAGAAGAGAGCTGGCCTCCCAGAGCCAGTGGCATTTGAGGAGGACCTTGATGGACGGGATAAAAACCTGAAGGCCAGTTATGAGGGTGAACTGGGGAGGAAGCAATGCTTTAGGAGATGCAGGATGGGCTTTTGACTAGGATAAACCTGGGTTCACATTCAGATTCTGACATTTACAAACTGCATGATATGGGACAAGTTTAAATGTTTCTGACCTTCACTTTCTGACCATATGAGGGCTATAATTAATACATCATCATATTGAAAGTATTAAATGAGATAACGTCAGTACACATGACCACTGTATGGAGTGTTGGCAATAATGGAATCATAGATGAAAGCTGTGATTTTTAATGCGTCAGGTGCTCTTTTCTTTCATTTTTCCATCTGGCTGCCCCTCTTGGCCTCTGGTATTAGCGACACTTTGTATTTGCTTTCCAATGGCTTATTATTTAATTTTCACAACATCCTTGGAAGCTAAATAGGTAATAACTATTATTACAGTAAAAACCCATTTTTACATAATACGATTTTAATGGAACTGCTGATTTTACAAAATGAAAGTGACTGGTAAAGAAGATTTAAGTGATACTTTTGAACCTCTAATATAATTTTATGATGTTTTGTGTATTTTAATTCATTAATAAAGGAAATGTGTAGAACATTCCCATCATTATTCAAATAGAATAGCATAATTTTTCAATAAAATTCTTAGGGTAAATTGCCTATTTCCATTTTCTGGGAAATCAATTTTATGGAATGACCTCAGACCCATCCTATTCCATAAAAATAGGACTTTACTGTACTAATAAAAGATATCACTATTTTAAGTATGGTACCATTTTCCTTCGAGGCGTTCTGTCTTTATAGACATTGGATTTTGAAAAAGCTGTAAATTATTCTTGGTGGTATTATGGAGTGAGCTGAAGTCATCGTGGAGAATTGGCTTTTGTGGTTTAGTTTATGATGACTTTGCTTCACACAAACAAGTATATCTGGTTGTCTTTGCCACCTAAATACTAGGAGAATCAGTCTAAATGCGTTCACAACATCTCACAGAGTGGAAACAAGTTCTAATAAGCCATGCAAATCTCAAAACTTCACAAATGACCCTACTAACTTGTACTCCAGGTTTTATCCTGAACTGACCTGTGAGGATTTGATGCTTCCAGTTCTTTCTCTGAAGGAGTCTCAGCCATGACAGGATGACACCCTGTTGACACAGAGCAGGCTTAATGAAAGGAAAATGTGTTATAACTCTAAGGGGTAGGATTCTGTTTTGAAGGGTACAGATATGATATCATGTAGCCTCCAGCATGATTTTATTTTTGCATGTATGTGTAGTAGAATTCACTGTGTTTCATTTTCCCATATTACTTTGAACTGTCCTTATTTGAAGAGATGAATGGAGAAGTACTGGTTTTCTTTCATAATAGTTCTTCTGTTTGTTCTGATTTTCAAACTCGGGTACTTTAAATGGCAGTGAGGCTCATCAAAGTCCTGTGATGTTCAAAATCAACAGTGCTTAACACATTTCCTTGTTAAATCATGAGGCATTAAGGTTGGAGATATGAGTTAAGATGACCACAAACCAGGAAATAAGTTTTTCTGGGAAGAAATTTTTACAAAATGTTCTAAGTAGAACATTATTAGTTTGATTTACATTTTTTTCTTACCTGAAATTAGAAGTAGTTTAGAGTAAGATGTTCATAATACAGAGATTTGGGTCTGCAACATCAATCAGAAACCAAATACTATAAATACCAGTGTTGTCTCAAGTAGTTTCAGAATTCTGGTCTTTTTCAGTTGGATGAAACAGAAAGGCACACAAAGAATCACCCCCATATATTCTGGATTGCTAGCAAGTGGGAAGAGTGAGTTAATTTAAACTTGAGTTACTGTGGTTCTTTGTATGGTGGATGCATGATATCAGTATGCTGACTACAGGAGCGTGAGTGTTCTGGAAATCTGTCATTACTTAAAAAGCCACCTAGAAACTTAATAGCTTAAAACATACCTTTTATTTTGTTCATAATTTTGTTGGGAAGGGCTGGACTTGGGGTCTTCTTGCTGGGGTCTTTCATGCATTGCAGTCAGATTACAGTTGGGTTCATCTAAGGTCCCAGCATGTTTGGGTGGCCCAAGAGAGCTCATTCATGCAGCTGGCAGTTGACCCTGGTTATTAGCTGTGAGCTCAACCAAGGCAGTCAGCTAAGAGGACTCAGTTCCTCTCCACACAGGTTTCTCTGTGGGACTTCTTGGGTTTTCTAATAGTGCGGTAGCTGGATTCCAAGAAGAAACATCCTAAGAAAGAGTTCCCTCAAAGTGAGCAGTTAAGCTGTTGTTCAGTTGCTTAGTCATGCCTGATTCTTTGTGACTCCATGGACTGCAGCATGTCAGGCTTCCCTGTCCTCACTATCTCCTGCAGTTGGCTCAACCTCATGTCCATTGAGTCGGTGATGTCATCCAAGTGTCTCATCCTCTATCACCCCTCCTCTCCCTGCCCTCAATCTTCCCCAGCATCAGGATCTTTTCATGAGTTGGCTCTTCACGTCAGGTGGCCTAAGTATTGAAGCTTCACCTTCAGCATCAGTGCTTCCAATGAATATTCAGGGTTGATTTCCTTTAGGATTGACTGGTTTGGTCTCCTTGCAGTCCAAGGGACTGTCAAGAGTCTTCTCTAGCACCACAGTTTGAAAGCATCAATCCTTTGGTGCTCAGCCTTCTTTATGGTCCAACTCTCACATCCATACATGACTACTGGAAAAACCATAGCTTTGATTATATGGACCTTTGCCAGTAAAGTGATGCCTCTGCTTTTTAATATGTTGTCGAGGTCTGTCATAGCTTTTCTTCCAAGGAACAAGCGTCTTTTAATTTCATGGCGGCAATCACTGCCCATAGTGATTTTGGAGCCCAAGAAAATAAAGTCTCTCACTGTTTCCATTGTTTCCCCATCTATTTGCCATGAATTTATGGGACTGGGTGCCATGATCTTAGTTTTTTGAATGTTGAACAGGTAAAAGACCAGGAAGAAAGCTACACACCTTCCAAGCCAGACCTAGCAGACTGAGAATATCATGACCATCACACTCTCTTGCTCAAGCAGGGCACTAAAGCCAGCCCAGGTACAAAGGAGAAGAATTAGGCTTTACTTTCATTGAGAGAAATAGCAAAGAACTTGCATCTGTCTTTAATCTACCACTGTCCATGTGTTTATGTATGTGAGTACATGTGCACATATGTAATTAAGAGCAGATGTACCTGACTTAATTCAAAAGGTTTGAGTGTTTAGGGTCTTGTCAATTTGTGCTGTCTTCTCTCTCCAGGCAGACATTATTTAGATTCTGTTGGCTTATGTGAGTCAGAAATTGAAGAACGCCCCGAGACAGACTGGTCAAAGGGTTTTAGTTTCTTTATTCTCTACTACCTAGCATGCTGGGTATTATGATATTGCTTCTTCACTGCCCCAAAGTGGGGTTCTTCAACACTTGAACATAATTAGAGCCCTGATCTGGGATTTCTCACCCCAAGATGGTTGAAGGATGACAGTATTTGGGCTGCAACCTGTGTCTAATTCTCTACATGCACAACCAGAAGCCTCTTCTTGGGAGAGAGGAGTTGCCTTGGTGTGAGGGGAGAAGTAGAGCATGAGTATGTTGAACATTTTGCTTCTTTCAGGGCAGAAATTAAATGTCTGAAAGGACAATGGTCAACATTTCCTTTACCTTATTTAGAACATGAGTGTGAAAGCTATTCTTTAAGATTGTGTGGGGAAGAACAAATATGATTCAAGATACTTGACACAGAAATTTTAATCAGTATTATTAGAAAATAAAAATAAACAAGTAAAAAGAAAATTTGAAACCAGAGATCTGCAAAGAGATATTGCAGAGGATTTTGCGCTTCAGTTCAGTTCAGTCGTTCAGTTGTGTCCGACTCTTTGCGACCCCATGAATCACAGCACGCCAGGCCTCCCTGTCCATCACCAACTCCCGGAGTCTACCCAAACTCATGCCCATCGAGTCGGTGATGCCATCCAGCCATCTCATCCTCTGTTGTCCCCTTCTCCTCCTGCCCCCAATCCCTCCCAGCATCACGGTCTTCTCCAAGGAGTCAACTCTTCGCATGAGGTGACCAAAGTACTGGAGTTTCAGCTTCAGCATCAGTCCTTCCAATGAACACCCAGGACTGATCTCCTTTAAGATGGACTGGTTGGATCTCCTTGCAGTGCAAGGGACTCTCAAGAGTCTTCTCCAACACCACAGTTCAAAAGCATCAATTTTTTGGCACTCAGCTTTCTTTACAGTCCAACTCTCACATCCATACATGACCACTGGAAAAACCATAGCCTTGACCAGATGGACCTTTGTTGTTAGAGTAATGTCTCTGCTTTTTAATATGCTATCTAGGTTGGTCATAACTTTCCTTCCAAGGAGTAAGTGTCTTTTAATTTCATGGCTGCAGTCACCATCTGCAGTGATTTTGGAGCCCCCAAAAATAAAGTCTGACAATGTTTCCACTGTCTCCCCATCTATTTCCCATGAGGTGATGGGACCAGATGCCATGATCTTAGTTTTCTGAATGTTAAGCTTTAAGCCAACTTTTTCACTCTCCTCTTTCACTTTCATCAAGAGGCTTTTTAGTTTCTCTTCACTCTCTGACATAAGGGTGGTGTCTTCTGCATATCTGAGGTTATTGATATTTCTCCCGGCAATCTTGATTCCAGCTTGTGCTTCTTCCAGCCCAGCGTTTCTCATGATGTACTCTGCATATAAGTTAAATAAGCAGGGTGACAATATACAGTCTTGACGTACTCCTTTTTCTATTTGGAACCAGTCTGTTCCATGCCCAGTTCTAACTGTTGCTTCCTGACCTGCATACAGGTTTCTCAAGAGGCAGGTCAGGTGGTCTGGTATTCCCATCTCTTTCAGAATTTTCCACAGTTTATTGTGATCCACACAGTCGAAGGCTTTGGCGTAGTCAATAAAGCAGAAAGAGATGTTGTTCTGGAACTCTCTTTCTTTTTCGATGATCCAGCAGATATTGGCAATTTGATCTCTGGTTCCTCTGCCTTTTCTAAAACCAGCTTGAACATCTGGAAGTTCTCGGTTCATGGTGCAATGTGGTATCCTTGGGTGAACTGAATGATTATCAAGCAATTTAGTTTTATTTGAGACATTTTTCTATAGATTTAATTGTATTAAGTAAACATTAATATATATGTAAGATATGGATACATGTTAATAGAATTGTTGAACTGGTAGGGAACTTAGTGACACTCAGATAAGCTAAAATAATGCAAGAGGTCTATAAATTATAAAATCCCATGAACCACATTATTATCATTATCCAAACGTATATGAACTTTTGTATCAAGGATAAGAATAGGATTTCAGTTTCCTTGTTTTCAAACCAGTGTTGCACATTGTCTGCTAAAATTTATAAGAAAGAAACTGTTGCTTTATTTGTTATATTTTAGATAATTTGTGCCCTTAAAATAAGTTTACTTTTGAGAGAGGTTCTTGAAGTCTAGGGAGTTTCTTTAAGTTGTGAAGATTATGATTCAAATGCCTTTTTAGAAATGAATAACAGTGATGCCCTAACTACCAACCCAGACCTGTGATAGGGCATCCGTATCAGTGGTGGAAAACCAGGAGTTGAATTATTTTTTAAAGTATTTTTCCAGCTGTATATTTTTCCTCATAAAAATTAAATTTCAATTAAAATAACAACAGAGATTTTTTTATTTCCTGCAAGTGAGAAAAGGAATATAATAAAAATATATTAAAATAAGTTGATGTCCTTTCTTGAATCTCAATTTGTCAGTCTGTTTGACTCAGTCATGGCATTTGTTTCTGGACTAATTAGAACTCACTTAGAATCTTCTCTTGGGACCCAAGTCATGTAGACCCTGACACTCTTTATGGCTTGCTAACTTGCTGTAACTAATTGGAGTTTCAGTCTAATTGAGCAGTTTTTCAAATTCTTTTCTGTCCTTACTCACCTAAGAAACACACTCTTTGTCATAGTCCATTAGTATTAGGATCATAGTGCTTTTTTAGGAGGACACATACTTCTCCAGGATCTTCAGGTCATAATTTGGGTAGGGGGAATATCAGCAAGTATGTAGTATGTAGGAGACTCAGGGTTTATTTTGGTACTTACCCCACTCACAGAATCACTACTTTTATAAGTTTACAAACCCCCAACTCCAGTCTCCCAGAAATGTGACCCTTCTGGACCTTAGGGTTCTAATTCTTCATCCATTCATAAATTGATGAACACTTAAGCTGCTCCCTATCTTGGTAATTGTAAATAATGCTGCTATGAACATTGGGTGTGTGTATATTTTCAAATTAGTATTTTGTGTGGCTTTTTAAAAGATATATACTAAGGAACAGAATTGCTGGGTAATATGATAGTTCTATTTTTAGTTTTCTGAGAAACCTCCATACTATTTTCCACAGTGGCTGCACCAATTTGCATTCCCACCAGCAGTGTATGAGGGTTGCCTTTTCTTCACAAGAGAGGAAATTACAATGCATATATATGGAATTTTAAAAGATGGTAACGATAACCCTATATGCAAAACAGAAAAAGAGACACAGATGTA
The DNA here is from genome assembly GCF_019320065.1 of Cervus canadensis. Taxonomy (NCBI): domain Eukaryota; kingdom Metazoa; phylum Chordata; class Mammalia; order Artiodactyla; family Cervidae; genus Cervus; species Cervus canadensis. The sequence goes on from NC_057413.1 coordinate 27,543,979, forward strand.
CAGAACAGACTTTTCGACTCTGTGGGAGAAGGCGAGGGTGGGATGTTCTGAGAGAACAGCACTGAAACAAGTATACTATCAAGGGTGAAACAGATCACCAGCCCAGGTGGGATGCATGAGACCAGTGCTCGGGGCTGGTGCACTGGGAAGACCCAGAGAGATGGGATGGAGAGGGAGATGGGAGCGGGGATCGGGATGGGGAACACATGTAAATCCATGGCTGATTCATGTCAATGTATGGCAAAAACCACTACAATATTGTAATTAGCCTCCAACTAATAAAAATAAGTGGAAAAAAAATAAAAAAAAAGAGAGGAAATTAAAAGAAAGAAAATCTGTTAAAACTTAAAGCAGTTAGTTACTCCCTGATGAGATAGTAACACTTCTAGTGTGGCAGCCCACTTGTCCATACACACTCTGTTTCTAGAATACTGCCAAGTGTTCCAAATTAATAGGTTATGTAATAAGCTTAGTCTAACAGAACTGGTCAATTTCTATAGCTCAGTCAGTCTGGGAAAATAGAACAGGCTGTTTTCTCTAAGGTAACATTATTATTTCCTAAAGGGATACAGTATTACAAAAATATAAATCAACACAATAGATGCATTTTTAATAAAAAATTAGACTGTATCTAATTGTTAAAATGAGTTCAGTACTGAAGGTAAGAATTTATAGTCATATTTTTAACAGGCAATAGTAACCCATCTGAGTACATCAGTGAAGTCCATTAAAATTCAGAATAATGAAAGCAGCATCCAGAGATTTTGATATTTACTTTGGGATGTTGATCTTAGGAACTCATCTCTTTAGAGTCATTAGTAATTAGAGTGACAGACTATTCTGGTTTATCCAGAACTGAGGAGTTTTCTGGGACACAGGACTTGTAGTGATAAAACCTGAAAAGTCCAAGACAAACCAGAACAAGTTGGTCGCCTTACTAAGAAATCAGCTTTCAAGTTCTTAACGACCCCATAGTCTGTTATCTGCACTGCCACAAATTTGCTGAGAATTAATGAAATTTTTCCTTGACTTCAATGCAGAAACCTATATTTTTACCTTGCTTTATTCCCCTAAGAAATTTGCCTCATGGAATTAATATTCTTTGAGGAGACACAGGCATTTCTTACAAGAGAAGGGGACCTGAGTGCTTGCATATGTATTTTACCCTCCTGGTTGGGGCCGGGGAAGTTGAGCCGAGTAAGGAACAGCTGCCTACGGGGCCCTTAATCTAGAGCAGGGCTTTTTTCACTTGCTCTAATCGAATTACTTCTTTTTCTCTTTACTTTATGGTCTGTTTTCCATGCAGATATTCTTGGAATGTCGAATTAAATAATTCATGATTTCCCAATTATTGGTTTAGGTATAGTTGCCATTTCTTGAATTGATTATACTTTCTGGAGGGAGCTTTCGGAGTGTCTTCACAGGCAGAGCTTTAAAGATAAGAAGTTGGCCCATTAGAGGTACAGCCCAGCCAGAAGGGGTCGACTAGCACAGCAGTTCTCTGTTGACCCTTGGGGGTCACCACGCTTTTACGCAACCCAGGGTTTCTGAACTACTCGTGTGCCCTTGGTCCCTTTAGCAGTCTCGTGAAGCCTGGATCCAATCTCAAAATAATATTTTTAATACATAAAAAAGAATAGGCTTATAAAAGAAAGCAGTTATGTTGATCCAGCTATCAAAATACTAAAAATTGAATTTGTGATGTAATAATATATATGCTTCTTTACTAGAACATTAAATAACAGTATCTAGTTCTGTGCTAATTACTATCATAATGTCAATGTTGCCATTGTAGATATTCTTCAAAAAGGGCTGCCATAGATTCCTTCTCTCTTTGTAAATGTATTCTGTTCCTCACTGGGAGAAGTAAGGGCTCTCTCTTTTCCCCTTCTTTTGCTTGACCAGTAGATGTGATGCTCTGGGACTCTCAGACCAGGTCACAAGAACCTTTGCGTAAGAAGACCATTTTGCCTGGATGGCTGTTTTGTTATCGGGATGCTCCCTTTTGGGGCAGAGTCCTCAGGCCATGGGACTTGAACCCTGTGGATAGGCCATGTTTTTCACACTGGTTGGCAGGCTTGGATGAGCTGTATTAGTAGCTGGCATCGATTCCAGCCACGTAAGTGATCTCTCTTGGATGTCCAGGCCTTCCTTGGAGCCCAGTAATGAGGTTTTACTGGTAACGCTGAGGTTTTTTTTAAAACTTTATTTGAAAACACATTAAAAATCTCTTATTTTACATTTATGTGAATATTTCTCAGAATTTATCTTTTGTATTCTAGAATGTTCCCTTAGAAGGGAGATTCCTATGTTTGACTTATTAAGAGTCCACATGGGCCCTGAGGAGTTCATTGCCTTCAGGCTGTCAAAGACAGTGAGAGTGATTAAAACTCCTCCTCAAAGTGACCATTATAAACTAATAAAATTAACAGCTGCTGTAGAAAACATGCAGAGAGTTATGAAAGCATATACCATCAAGTCTAGGGCCAGAATGATGTAATTCTACCTAGGTAAACCATATTGTAAGGCTAAAACAATCATTAGATATTACCTTTTACTAGTGGTAAGTTTACCCAGAATCTCTCAGATTGTTTCCTACGAAATTAACTTTTTGTAAGCACCACACATAATGTCCATGAAATTCTCCAGGCAAGTATACTGGAGTGGGTTGCCACTTCCTACTCCAGGGAATCTTCCTGACCCAGGGATCAAACCCAAGTCTCCCACATTACAGGCAGATTCTTTACTGTCTGAGCCACCAGTGAAGCCCATAAAAAAGATACCAACATCAAATGACTTGGGGAAATTTGGGACTAAACACAGAAAAATTATTTCTTTGCATCTGATCTTTTCAGAGCCCTTTATACGATAATATAGATTATCTAATTTCAAGGGGGGATATAGCATGTACTGTTTCTCAAAGATATTTAACCCTGTAACTCTTTTATTCACAGAACAGTTCATGATGCCAAGAGTTTAGGGAAACCCTCTGAGTACAAAGTATTCTCACACTTAACATGACATTTGCAACAACTCCATGAGGTTAGGCATCAGTTGTATTAGATAAAGTTAGGTCTTCTGTGATTAACAAAGACCTGAACGTAGGAGTTTCTATCCATCTTATGTCTCTTTTGTCTATTCTGTGGCATCAAGGACTTGGACTCCACTTATTTTTTTGCTCCAATATGTGCTATTTCCATTCCCAAAGTTACTCTGTAGTCCAAGATGTTAACTGGAGCTCCAGCCATTGCACCCACATTCTAGGCAGCAGGCAGTATGAAGGATTCCACCTCTAAGTCACTTCTTCTTACATCTTGGCCAAAACTTGGCTGAATGGTCATAACTAAATGAAAAAAAGACTGGAAAATGTAGTCTTTTGGCTAGGTGACAATGTATTCAGCCAAAAACTGGACTTTTTGTGACTAATGAAAAAGAAAAGAGATACTGTGAGACAACTGGTGGTCTGCCACAATTACCTCTCATTTTATAACTGAGGAAAATGGACTCCAATAGGGATGCCCGAGTAAGAGTTCAGAGACCATTGAGAGAGCGTAGATTCAAATATAGGCCTCCAGACTCCTGGAGTCTCTCTAGTTCATTACAAAAATCCTTACTTAAACATGTAGGAGGGATCAAAATAGAGCCTTTCAAAGGCTGTGATCTAAAGGGTCGTGGTGATATAAACAGATATACCACCATAAACTATATTTAAGAGAAAGGAAGGGATATCTGTTTCTTAGAGGTATATCCTCATATTTGGAAATTGATAACACTTGATAAACAAAAACCTGTTAGTGGGATATGACAGTCCTTTGCTATGGGTGTATTATTAATGCATTATTGACCAGGGGATTTTGGGGAAAACTAATGCCTGTGGCTGGCAATTTTTATTTTGGCTGACCAAAAATTAATTCTGTTATTTTACTAACACTTTGAGGGTTAGTGTATTCAATAGTTACACTGGACACACCTGTAAAGTCTTCTAATTTTCATAAAATGTTGTCTTCAATTCATTCGTTTGTGGAAGCAAAACAGTCTCCATGTGAATTTTCAGTTTCTGAATCAGAATCAATCATTAAGGTTTTTTTGTCTTTTTGTTGGTCTAACATTCACATAGTCTGAATCAAAACTATATTCTGAAGAACTATCGTCTTCAGAGACACTAGTATGTATCACTTGGACAATCAGAGACTTTCATCTGCATAAAATTCATCAAAAAATTCTTCTTTACAATATCGTAGTGGTTTTTGCCATACATTGACATGAATCAGCCATGGATTTACATGTGTTCCCCATCCTGAACCCCCCTCCCAGCTCCCTCCCCACCCCATCCCTCTGGGTCATCCCAGTGCACCAGCCCCGAGCACTTGTCTCATGCATCCAACCTGGACGGGCGATCTGTTTCACACTTGATAATATACATGTTTCGATGCTGTTCTCTCAGATTATCCCACCCTTGCCTTCTCCCATAGAGTCCAAAAGTCTGTTCTATACGTATGCGTCTCTTTTTCTGTCCTGCATATGGGTTATCATTACCATCTTTCTAAATTCCATATATATGCGTTAGTATACTGTATTGGTGTTTATCCTTCCGGCTTACTTCACTCTGTATAATGGGCTCCAGTTTCAAATTAGCCTCTAACTAATAAAAATAAATGAAAAAAAAAGGGCGGGGGGAAAGTCTCTACTGAATTTGTTACCAAAAAAAAATAATCTTTCCTAAAAATTTTGCAATGTGTCATTTTTGAAAATTTTACATTTTTAATATACACAAGGTTGGAACAAAACCCTACCAGAGCAAAATATGGATGATAAAGACAATCATAAGTTGTAGAATGAACTCTTGATCAATTTTAAGCCCTAACAACTTTGCAGGGTGATGCTAATTGTATCAGTCTCTAAAAACATGCTGATAGGTCTCTGGTCAGTGAAGTTCCAGTAACAAAAGATCATTAATATGTCTCCAGTCAGTAATGTTTTAAGATTATTATTCTGTTTGTCAGGCTGCCGTGTGCTGCAAGACCTGCACTGTGTCTAACGGCTTGTCCTTTCTTTCCTGCATTTGTCACATCAGTGATGCTCTGTAAGCCCTGGATCCCATCTGAAGCCATCTGTTGCTTCTCTTTATTTACATGATAACATCACCTGATGGCAAGTTAGTGTTTGGATAAAACAACACTGCTCTTGCCTGGATTGAGCTGGGTTTTTGTCTGGTTTAAGGACAGTGGGCTAACCCCTCTGACTGCATGTCTCAGGCAGCAATAATGTTTGCACAGAGGTGACGAGCCTGCTGCACTGCGCCAGGACTGGCTGGGCTGTGTGCACGGGTGAGGCTCTGTTGTCTTCCGGCACATGATGAGTACCAACAGGAACTTCACATCTTTGTGTTCCTGGGTCCATGATAGCTCTGGAACAGAGGAGATGTTGTCTGCGTGTGTGTTAATGAATGAACAGTGAACTGGATGGAATACTGATGAATCCCAGACCTTCTCTTCCATTCATATTGATGACATCCTTGCTAGACTTGTAGGAATGATTTTTGTTGGCAAAGTGAGACAGATGCCTTGAGGTGATTGCTCGATGGACACGGCTCTAACTGAATCAGAGCATTGACATTGAAACCAGGTCCCTTTCTCTCCTCTTTGCCTATCATAAGGTGGGAGGTGGTGTGTGGACATACTTTGCTCTTGAGAGATCTATAGGGGAATGTGTCTAGAGCAGGGTTTCCTCCCATAGGTTCTGGCATTTAGGATTCCAACCCTTCACACTGTGGGAGTTTTTCTATCTAAAACCCTCTGAAAGATGGAAGTGAGCAGGATGTTATGAAGGCACAAATCTCCCCTACCCCACTCTTTTTTCCTATTCTTGTATAGTTGAATTTACAATGTTTCAGGTGTATAGCAATGATTCACTTCTATATTTATATATACATATATATATCCTGCATCCTGTATACAGCATGGGGGCTCTGTCCTGTCTGAATCTTTGCAACTCCATGAACTGTAGCTCCTCTGTCCATGGAATTTTCCAGGTAAGAATACTGGAGTGGGCTGCCATTTTCTACTCAGGGTATCTTCCCGACCCAGAGATCGAATCTGTGTCTCTTGCATGTCCTGCATTGGCAGGAGGATTCTTTTACCACTGAGCCACCTGGGAAACCCATATATATACGGGTGTATATATATATTCTTTTTCAGATTCTTTTCCATTAGATGTTATTACAAGATATTGAATATAGTTCTCAGTGCTATAAGTAGATCTTTGTTGTTTATCTATTTTATATGTAGTAGTGTGTACCTATTACTCCCTCCCTCTTTCCCCTTCGGTAACCACAAGCTTGCATTCTATGTCTGTGAGTCTATTTTTGGTTTGAAAATAAGTTCATTTGTATCATTTTAGATTCCACATACAAGAGACATCATATATTTGTCTTTGTCTGACTTACTTCACTTAGTATGACAATCTACATGTCTATCCATGTAGCTGCAAATGGCATTATTTCATTTTTTTTTATGGCTTAAACATATACCATATTTTCTTTATCCATTCATCTGTTGATAGACATTTAGGCTGCTTCCACATCTTATAAATAGGATTTATGCTTAGCAATGCTACCTTTGGCAAGGAAATATGCACATGTACCTCCGATGTAGAGTGGCTCTCAGATTGCTGACTCTTACATCTTTTTGGGGGACAACCAGAAAATTAGCTCCTAGAGGTACAGACCTGTCTTTGAGAACCCAGTATTGTGGGGATATGAGAGTAGAGACCTCCCTGGTAGCCTCAGGACCCCCCTCTCACTCCTCAGGTGGAATATCCTGCCTGTAGCCCTCTGACTTTGCCCAGGTTGCTTTCATTGTGCAGTGAGGGGGACCAAGCGCTGGCTTCATCATTTGTGTTTCCTTAATGCTCATAGTGACCATGAGTTGCTGAGGGAAGGGTGTCAGTTGCTATCATCAAGTCATGATCTGTTACCTTAATCTTTTATCAGCTACACAGAAGTTACTTAGGCTTGACTGTGCTATTAATCACCATCCTTGATTTTCTTCTTGTTTTTCTTCATTTAGTTGGTTTGCTTTAATGAATCTCATATTGACATCTATCTACATGCATGCACATAAGAGTATCCGGGAGGTCAGTCTAGGTATTTGGTAGCTGCCTAATGCAGTGGCTTCTGAATGGGATATGAAAGATAATCCATCAAAGAGCACATAGAACATATTAGAACATTTATTCTATTTTTTTATCCTATCCTTTGAAAGTTTTTTGTGTGTATGTGTTATTTTGTAGATAATATTTATTACATTAGTATTCAGCTCAGTTTAGTTGCTCGGTCATGTCCGACTCTTTGTGACCCCGTGGGCTGCAACATGCCAGGCTTCCCTGTCCATCACCAACTCCCACAGCTTGCTCAAACTCATGTCCATTGAGTTGGTGATGCCCTCCAACCATCTCATCTTCTGTCGTCCCCTTCTCCTCCTGTCTTCAATCTTTCCCAGCATCAGGGTCTTTTCCAAAGAGTCAGTTCTTCACATCAGATGAAGAAAGTATTGGAGTTTCAGCTTCAGCATCAGTACTTCCAATGAATATTCAGGACTGATTTCCTTTAGGATTGACTGGTTGGATCTCCTTGCAGTCCAAGGGACTCTCAAAAGTCTTCTCCAACACCACATTTCTTTTTTTTTTTTCCAACACCACATTTCAAAAGCATCAATTCTTTGGTGCTCAGCTTTCTTTACAGTCCAATTCTCACATTTATACATGACTACTGAAAAAACCATAGCGCTGACTAGATGGACCTTTGTTGGCCAAGTAATTTTTGTACTTTTTAATATGCTGTCTAGGTTAGTCATAACTTTTCTTCCAAGGAACAAGTGTCTTAATTTCATGACTGCTGTCACCATCTGCAGTGATTTTGGAGCCCTTCCCACCCCCCACCCCCCAAATAAAGTCTCTCACTGTTTTCATTGTTTCCCCATCCATTTGCCATGAAGTGATGGGACCGGATACCATGATCTTAGTTTTCTGAATGTTGAGTTTTATGCCAACTTTTTCACTCTTCTCTTTCACTTCATCAAGAGGCTCTTTAGTTCCTCTTTGCTTATTCGTGGCTGCCAACAATCTGGGGATGACCAATGCCAGCCTTGTCCTTTTCAAGTGTGTATCATCCACAATCCCCCACCCCATTCAAGATGGAAAGCCATGTGAAAAACATTTTCTTGTGGAAAAAAATACTAACACATAGAATCCAGCAGAGGTGTGGGTCGGTGATGGCTTGCTCCAGGGTCGGGGGCACTGACTTTGGCAGTGCTTGCAAGGAACTTTTGAAAGAGGTTGCCATTATCTTCATTGCCTCCACCATAGTTTGGCCTCAGGTCAAACAATAGGGAGGGAACACAGCCCAGCCCATCAACAGAAAATTGGCTTAAAGATTTATTGAGCATGGCCCCGCCCATCAGAACAAGACCCAGTTTCTCCCTCAGTCAGTCTCTCCCATCAGGAAGCTTCCATAAGCCTCTTATCCTTATCCATCAGAGGGCAGACAGAATGAAAACTACACTCACAGAAAACTAATCACACTGATCACATGGACCACAGCTTTGTCTAACTCAGTGAAACTATGAGCCATGCTGTGTAGGGCCACTCAAGACAGACGGGTCATAGTAGAGAGTTCTGACAAAACATGGCCCACTGGAGAAGGGAATGGCAAACCACTTCAGTATTCTTGCCTTGAGAACCCCATGAACAGTATAAAAAAGCAAAAAGATAGGAAACATTAGTATTACATGTACATAATGTATCAATAGATTGATAAGTAAATAAATGATATTGAGAATACATAATTAAAATTTTACTCATATCAAGAAGGACTACTTGGCATTTATTTGAATTTTAATGCCATATTACTGTTTACTGACTATACTAAGAGTCCTCATTATTTGTACTGTGCTGTGTATGGAACACGTCACTGTCACTCTATTTGTATATGGTTTTATATGTTTTAGAAATTAAGTGACAAAATATAAAATTAGAATTTTGACTTCAGAACCAATTTGATTTTGAAAATAGGTTAGCCTTTATGAAAAAATGAAAAACCTAGTCATCAAAAGCAACAATTTTCAGTTTTCTGAAGGCCTTGCCATAGGTATAGCATACAGTAGATTGTTCCAGGGGCTCCCAAAGCCTTCACATTAAATCTCCATGTCATTAGTTTGGATCACAGAGTCCTATATGATTTGGCCTCCTAGACTACTCATTCCCAGTGTGTCCTGCCACCCAATCATATGCATCAACTTAGTGTTCTTGGATGAAGTCAGCTCTTTCTCCCCTTAGCACATTTATACTTCCTGTTCTCGCTGCTTGGAACTTTCCCCACCTCTCCATCCCACTTCTCCTCCTCACCCCATTTACCACCCTAAGACTCTGCCAGTTTTTCCCTTCTGTCTTTGAACACTCCACTGGGTGTTACCGCATCCAGAAAGTGTCCCTGAATCCCATTTAATGTAATTCTCTTTCGTCTATGCTCCTGCAATACCTTGAGCCTATTTTCATCATATACCCTTCTTTGGCAATTACTATTTATGTTTATGTTACCTTGAGGACAGAGGGCATATCTTATTCGACTTGTACCAATGGGAAGCACATGATGTGGTGTGGAGCCGGTGCTCCATAAATGCCAGTGAGTGACAGGGAGTGAGATGCAGGTACTGCCTAGTCGGTTTATGCTGAAGTTTCTAGGGGGGTTGAAGCTGAAGGGAGAGCTGTCATGTCAGTCTGAGAATCTTGGCATATGAGGGGGAATGGAAGGTAGTGAGTCGCCAAGAACTTTAGCAACTGACTGGTGGGTGTGGACCTTGTCGGGGAGCCCTGGTGGTCTGCCGCAGTACCGAGCCTGGGACTCTTTCAGCACCAGGATTTATTCAGGTTCCTTGGGCTGGAAGCTTACTCTCTGTGAGTCCTGCTTCCCACAGCTAAGAAGATTCTCTGTGCAGGAGAGCGCGGGCTCATTCCTTGTGCTAATGGAGTTCTCTGAACTCTCGTGTTCCCAGTGGGTGCTCTCATTTCTCTTCTCCCCTGGGGAGCCGGTGGCCTTCATTCAAGCTTCTTCTCTGCACAGCTTGCCTCCTCCCCACCCTCCACCTGAGCCGCTGATGGGCCTCCTGTGGATCAGCACCTGAGGACCTGCTGGGCCTGGTGTGGCTTGCCTAGCTGGAGCTCAGAGCTCTCTAGGGGTTTACCGTCTCCCCAGCCCACAGGCCTCCCGCAGCTTAGAATCTAGGCGGTTGACAACCTCCTGTGGTGTCAGCTAGGGAGCAGCTTGAGCATCTTCTGTTTGTTGGGAAATCATTTCAGAGGTTACCTTTTCTCATTTGCATAGTGGGAATGCACCTGGTTTTGTTTCTTTTCTTTTTTTGGTGAAACTAAAAGGAAGAGGGTATATAAGAAAATGTCAACGCCTGCTTATAGTGTGACATTGGCTACCGCAAAGGGCCCCAATTTTTGCCGTTTGGCAACTAGTTTAGGCCTTTATTGTAATGCTGGTGAGGAAATCATTGTAACCGGAAATAGGAGTAGGAGTAGATCCAGTAAGTCCTTCTGTATCCTGGTGTATGTAGTAATACTTGGTGTGTATTTAATGATATCTTACGAGTCTGAAAGAATTAAAAAGGCTTCCCACGCATCTTAAATTATCTCATTCATCTGGAAGTGCCACTTCAGAGGAGGCTTTCGGCAGAGCAAGCTGGCCCCGCAGTTCAAGTAGAAAGGGAAGGAAACAGTTAAAGCGTTTTAAACTGTTAATGAGGGCTTTTCCATTTTTCTGGGAAAGCAGCAGTTTGCATGTAAATCACAGCTTTTATACATTAAGTATGGTTATAAGTCTCTTCTCTAAAGCTGTGTGAGAAATGTGGACTTTTTTCCCCAAGGGAACTAGGGACCAAAGGAGAACTAGGACCAAAGAGGCATGTAGTTTCATGCCAAGGTTTTCCAGGTAACAAAGGAAAGAGAGAGAGAGACTGGTCGGTGCTTAGAAAACAGAGGATTTTATTGATAGAGTTTTGCCACACCATGCTCACCTCAGGGCTTCCCTGATAACTCAGCTGGTAAAGAATCCGCCTGCCGTGCTGGAGACCCCAGCTTGATTCCTAGGTCTGGAAAAGCTGCTGGAGAAGGGATGGGCTACAGACTCCAGTATTCTTGGGCTTCCCTGCTGGCTCAGCTGGTAAAGAATCTGCCTGCAGTGTGGGAGACCTGGGTTAGATCCCTGGGTTGGGAAGATCCCCTGGAGAAAGGAAACGCTACCCACTCCAGGATTCTGGCCTGGAGAATTAGCCACATTCAGAGAGGACAATGTTAATACCAGTTTTTAGAAATTCTCCTATTTTACTCTCTCTTCTTTTCCCATCCTAATTCCATCATAGCCCATCATAGGCAAACCCAAATCACATGGCATAATAAGGACCATCTCAGCACCTCAGTGCCAAGTGCTGGCCCTACCTTTACCAGGACCCAGATTACTTGAATAATAGTAATCAGAGACGCTGGGTTAAAACCAGAAGGTCATAAAATATCAGCAAAAATAATGCAGGAAATAGGAGAGATATTAAAATTTAATTTTTTGAGCCCCCAAAGGAATACATTATGTAAATATAAGGGGATAGAAACACAACACATCAAAGAGATTTAGATCCTTCATTTGGTAATAGTAACAGTAATTACAATATTGTGTTAATAGTAGTGCTACTGGTAAAAATACCCTCATTTGTATAATAAGATAATAAAATGAGTTCAGTATTTTTATGTGCCAGTTAGCCAGTTATTGTGTTAATATTATTTTATCTCACTGGAACTTCACATTCTATGCATAAGGAAACCAAGATTGAGGCAGAGTTTCTTAACGTTTAGCATGCATGAGATCAACTGAGATGGTTATAAAATACTAACGATTGCCATTTTGAGTCAATTAACATGAAAATATGTCTTAAGTATTCATATGGACCTTTAAAAAATTAATAATACCTTGGAGATAACATATCTGTGAAAAAAATCTACTGCATTCTTTTAAAAGACTACATACTATTCCAGAGAAGAAATGTAACATGATTTATTGAACTGTGTTATTGATGAACTCAAGTTTTCCCCCCTAATTTTTACAAGCAATATTATAGCAAAATTATTCATTCCTTATTTTATGAGTGGGCAAATTTCTCTGGGCCAGTTGATTTCCAAAGTGGAGTCCATAGCCCACCTACCCTTGAAATCACTCAGGCACACTCACTGATTTTCAGTTTTCTGAATGTATGGAGCTTTCCCTCACTTCATACTTTTCATTTATACTACTTTCTCTGTCTAGAGCACTCTATTCCCATGATATTTGCAATTTTCTTTCTTAGAACTTAGCACTATTTTGTGCCCATGTAGTTATTTGTGTGATTATGTTTAGATGTCCATTTCCTCCACAAAAACTTAAGTTGCATGAGATCAAGGCCTTTGTCTCTTTGGCTCACCAATAATGAAGTGACAGGCATAGAGCAAACACTCAGAAACGTATGTCAGGTGTAAAAAACAAATGATAGCTAAACCTTTTATGCCTGGTAAGTGCAGGCACTCTAATACTTTTATGGTATTCCACCTAATTAGGCAGTATTCCATCTAATCCTTACTGTTGGCTCCATGAAGTATTATTTCTCTTATTTTGCATGTGGGGAACAGAAAATCAGAGAAATCTAAGCTGTTTTCCTGAGGAATGGCTTATTTGGGATTCAAATTCAAGTCTCTGTATTCTAATTAGGTGACCATTCCATTGTACCTGTTAGCTTCTTGGACTAATAGTAATAGATGGATTAGACAGTGTTCTTGCCCTACATTAGTTCTTTATTGGGGCTTTATTGGGACTTATTTTGGAAGCACAAAGCATTAAATAGATATAATTTATTGGAATTTACCAAGAAATTCTTAAAGGCTTTGGGAATTTTAAAGATATAGTACAATGGAAAATATGGAAATGTTGAGAACAATGAACACCTCTAAAGGAGGTTGAGTGCGGAAGAATTGATACTTTTGAACTATGGTGCTGGAGAAGATTTTTGAGAGTCCCTTAGTTTGCAAGAGATTGAATCAGTCAATCCTAAAGGAAATCAACCCTCAATATTTGTTGGAAGGACTGATACTGTAACTGAAGCTCTCATACCTCCTGATGCAAAGAGCTGATTCATTAGAAAAGACCCTGATCCTGGGAAAGACTGAGGGCAGGAAGAGAAGGGGGCGACAGAGGATGAGATGGCTGGATGGCATCACCAACTCAATGGACACCAACTCAGTGAGTCTGAGAAGACTCTGGGAGATAGTGAAGGACAGGGAAGCCTAATGTGCTGCAGTGCATAGGGTTGCAAAGAGTTGGCCATGACTTAGCAACTGAACAACGACAACATAAATACTGTTTGAATTTAGGAATGAAAATATAGACTAGTTTGCTCAGAAGTTATAAATTCAGTTACAACATGTCAAAATGTAGAATAGAGATTGTTTACTTAATATTTGTCAGTCAAGTACTATATTCTAAGTTTTCTTTTAAGCATCAGTTATGTATTTATTAAATAATACCTATGGTTTTAAAAACAAATAGAGTATAAGCATTTTATTTTTAAGGATATAGTGATGTTTTGGAGAGTTCCCCTCCCACTGCCAGTTAGAAGAAATAATTGAAAGCTTGAGAAAAAATAATCAATATTATTAAATAAAAATAAAGAATATCATAGTTTTCTGGATGCATTGCTCTTTCTAGTGTAAAGCAGAGACGAAAAGAGAGGATTTATTTTCTGTAAAGAGCTGATGGGGGAAATAAACTCATTGAATATAATGGCTGCTACATACCTAAACAGCCTCATTCAGGAGTGACTCACTTATTTCATAGATCTTCATTTTTTTTTTCTTTGGGATTAAGTTACAAAAACATATTTAATTACTAGAAGTTGGTTTCATTATTTTTCTTAGGGAAACAAATCAAAAGCCCACATAGGAAAATAAATTTGGTGCATCATTTGGCTTTAACACTAACTGCTGCATATGTTAATAAAAACTTAATAATTGAGTTACCTGAGATTTACAAGCTTATGCCTCTTCACATATGACTGTATCATTCACTATAAGAGTTGGAGAGGAATTTAATCACAGAACTTCAGGTTAATACAGATTCATTAATGATATATTGAGGTCAATAGAGTTATGTGTATAAAGTCAAACTCTAGTTTAATACCTGACCCCACATTTATCAAAATGCCTACTCTTCACTTTTAGGTCTTCTGGGGATTGCAAGGTCTAGGTTTTTGCTGTTGTTGTCTTGTTTGCTCATCTTTTTGAGTCTTGAGTCCTCTGAGCTATCAGAACCCCACGGACCTTGTTTCAAATAGTAACACCAATGACCATGGGCATGCAGATATCCCTGGGAGCCTGTTTTCTTTTTTTTGGATAAATACCCAGAAGTGGGATTGTTGGATTATGTGGTGGGTCTAGTTTTAAGTTTTGAGGAACCGCCATACTGTTTTCCGTAGTGACTATACCAATTTATATTCCCACCAACCACATACTAGAGTCCTTTCTTCTCCAATTTCTTGGTGGTGGTGATTTAGTCGCTAAGTCATGTTTGACTCTTGCAACCCCATGGACTGTATAGCCTGCCAGGCTTCTCTGTCCATGGGATTCTCCAGGCAAGAATACTGGAGTGGGTTGCCATTTCCTTCTCCAATTTCTTACCAACACTTTTTTATCTTTTTTTTTTTTCTTGTTAAAAGCCATGCTAAGCATTGTGAGGTGATGTATTGTAGTTCTGATTTATATTTCCCTAATGATTAGTGATGTTGAGCACATTCTCTTTCTTTTTATTTATAATTTAAAAAATTTATTTTTTTTGGCTATGCTGGGTCTTTGTTGCTGGGCTTTTCTCTAGTTGTGGTGCACGAGCTTCTCATTGTGGTAGCTTCTCTCATAGAGCACGAACTCTAGGGCGTGCAGGCTTCAGTAGTGGTGTGTGGACTCAATAGTTGCAGCTCCTGGGCTCTAGAGCACAGGCTCAATAGGGTTTGGTTGCTTTGTGGCATGTGGGATTTTCCGGACCAGGGATAGAACCCGTGTCTCTTGCATTAGAAGGCTGATTCTTTACTATTGAGTCACCAGGAAAGCCCTGCATGTTTTCATATATCTATTGTCTGTCTCTTTTCTTCGGGTGAAATGTCTACTTAGTTCCTTTGCCCATCTTTTAATTGAGTGGTTGCTGAATGAGAAAGATGGGAAAATGAAGAGATACTAGTCAAAGGGTACAAGGTACAGTTATGCACGATGAATAAATCCTAGAGAACTGTTGTACAACAAAATGCCTATAGTAAGCAGTACTGTGTTCTATACTTAAACTTTGCTAAGAGAGGAGATCTTATGTTGTGTTCTTATTTCAAACTAAGAATTAATTAAAAGGCTTAATTATTAATTAAATAGTTAAACTTTTGGAGAGAATGGATAGGTTTATGGCCTAGATTGTAGTGATTACATGGGTATATGAGTGCGTGCATGCTCAGTAGCTTAGTTGCGTCCAACTCTGTGACTCCATGAACTGTAGTGAGCCAGGCTTCTTCATCCATGGGATTCTCCAGGCAAGAATACTGGAGTGGGTTTTCATTTCCTTCTCCAGGGACATGAATATATACGTATCTCTAAACTCATTAAGTTTTATACATGAAATATATACAGCTTTTTGAAATTAGAAGACGCTTACTCCTTGGAAAGAAAGTTATGACCAACTTAGATAGCATATTTAAAAGCAGAGACATTACTTTGACTACAAAAGTCTGTCTGGTCAAGGCTATGGTTTTTCCAGTGGTCATGTATGGATGTGAGAGTTGGACTGTGAAGAAAGCTGAGCACCGAAGAATTGATGCTTTTGAGCTATGGTGTTGGAGAAGACTCTTGAGAGTCCCTTGGACTGCAAGGAGGTCCAGCCAGTCCATCCTGAAGGAGATCAGTCCTGGGTGTTCATTGGAAGGACTGATGCTGAAGCTGAAACTTCAGTACTTTGGCCACCTCATGCGAAGAGTTGACTCATTGGAAAAGACCCTGATGCTGGGAGAGATTGGGGGAAGGAGGAGAAGGGGATGACAGAGGATGAGATGGCTGGATGGCATCACCGACTCGATGGACATGGGTTTGAGTAAACTCTGGGAGTTGGTGATGGACAGGGAGGCCTGGTGTTCTGCGATTCATGGAGTCGCAAAGAGTTGGACACGACTGAGTGACTTATCTGAACTGAACTGATATACAGCTTTTGAATGTCAATTATACATCAATTTTTTAAAATATTAAGTTGTCTTTTAAAAAGGCAATACCAAGTTGGCTGCTCTGAATTCTTTGAAGCCTAATGGAGAGAATAGAGGCATAACAGCATCTCAAGATTAAAAAAACAGAACAAAACAAAGAAAGCCTGGAATGAGAAAAGGCACAGATTCTTTTCTATTTCTATAAAAACAGCAGCACCTTCTGGTATTTCCCTTTCAGAATTCAGGCTTTAGAGGACTGATCTGATACAGTTGGTAATTTTACTTAAAGACCTTCCTATTAAATAGATTCAAACTATTTTTGAAGAACAGATGGTATAGACTAGAGGAAGAGATAAACACTGTATGTTAAACATTTTATTGATCAATTAAAATATCATAATTTAAAATGTTGATTCTACTGTGGGAATTATGCATGTCTGTCTGTGATGGAGAAAGACACTGAGATGGTGTATGTGGGGAGTGGGTTGGGAATTTATTGTCCAAAGTTGAAATTGGACTCTTCCCATGAGGTGAGAATGAAATGAGCAGCCTCCTGCCCCCCCTAATTCCGAACACACACACACCAGACAGGCAGATGGCTCTTCTTCAAGGTGTAAGGAAGCTGGCTTTCAGTCTTGAATCATGTGCCTCGGGGTGCTTTGAAAGCTGCCTATTTTTAAGATCAGCTTGAAAAAAATGATAGAGTAGAATAAAGAAACCACCTGTGTGGATTTGAAGAAAAAGTCAGGCTATAAAGTTAGCAGCGCTTTGCAAAGAATAGAGTTATAGAAAAACTGCATCCTTATCTTCTAGCACTTCTTTGTTCTGCTTTTTCTACAAGAGCATGAATTCTTGATAAATGAATATCAGCATCTCTGTAAATTAGTCTACTTGACATTAATTTTCATTAATGTTAACCTTTCATTCCTATGAATTACTTATGTGTAACAATTTCCATTCCATTGTAAACATTCTTTTGTTGGATGTTTTCATAAATTGTGAGAGATAGCATATTTGGGTAAATCGTGAGATTCACCAAAAGCTAACCAACTATAAAGGAGATAAAACATCACCAATCATTGTGTACATATGTTTATCTAAGTATCTAAAATAGTTACTTTAGAGACAGAAACATTCTTTTCTTTTTCAAAAAGAAAGATTGGGTCATTTAATAGTGATTGAAATGGTATTGAAACTTATTTTTCCATTGGTTCACATATTTATGAGAAAGTATTGGAGCTAAGACTGAAGCTTGTTAATTATGGAAGGTGCAGGAAAATAGCAAGCCTGCAAATAGCCTTGTATGTTCTACTCTGCCCTTGTGGGCCATCACTCTCCCCTTGAGGTCACAGCCATGTCCAAAGTTGGTGTAGGCTGTGTTCCTGACAACAGCAGGGTTGTAATGGAAACTGTCTTTACCACCCAAGTTATGGGCCTGATACAGTGAATCCCACACAAGCAGTGGGTCTGCCTGCCCCCAGTTGTGCCCCATTTTATTCTCAGGATCTGTGTCCTTTGCTCTTGGTCTTTTTCTACAGGATTTAGATGAGTGTCAGACCCTTGGAATGCTACACAATGGTGACCTTGATTCTCTGACTTTGCCGGGGGGAAAATTGAGTTTAAATCTAGATTGAAATTATATGCGATGCTATGGTAGTCAGGTCATTTCTGATACAGAAGAAGACTTCACCTGCCATTAGAGATATCTGCTTTTTGATTTGGCTCAGGCTTTCTGGTCTTAAGGGTAGCTATGCATTTACAGAAAATGAAAGCTTGTTTTTTTTGTTTTTTTGTTTTTTTTGTAGTTGCCTTGTTTTTGATACATGGAGAAAGTTGGGTAATTCTTTCTTAGTATTAATTTTCCAGATATTATTTATAAAGGTTTATCCTTCTTGTTGTCAAAATACAACCCTTTCTTTCAGGGGTGAAAAATCCCAAGCAATGTTTGGGAAAAAAATACTAGAATAAAGATGGCGGGATGGTTAATGTTTGATGGATGAACAAGTGGAAAGAGGGTATAATTCGGAACCAAGAGGCACTACCCCATGGCTGGTCCTGAGCTCCTTTGGGGGCAAAGCAGTCTTTAATTACATCTGGTACTCATTAATTCTTTTTGGAGTCTCTTTCCAGATCTGTTCCCCCATCAGCCTCCCATTGAGCAACAGAAATTCCAGATGGTTCCCTCCATATGCCAGTGCTCATTCTCTTAAGTAGGATAGATTGGTCACTGACAGAGCAGGATGCAGGAGTATTGGCCAAGTCAAGCCAAGGTGAAAAGCATTGGGCCACAGTTACATTAGAGATGATCCATCATTCATGTTTCTAAATGTGTTGTATGTATAACTGCTTCTGAATGTTTTCTCTGAAACACCTTGAGTAATTTTCTGGAAAGCATGGTACTTCTAGACAATGTGGCATATTGATCCTAATTGTCTACACCTGGAACAGAGTGAGATCCTCTAGAAGCTGTCATTATAGCTGAGAGTCATTTTGGACCTGATCTGCTCTGGAGCCTACTTTAGCATGATTTTTTTTTTTTTTGTCTGCATGAATTGCAATGCCAACTGTCATGTCTGTTATTGTAATGCAAAGAGAATTAATTGATATAAGTCTTTATGAGTCATAGGTTTATTTCATTTTTGCAGAATTTTGTTGTAATAATCACATGGACAGACTTTCCATTTTGAAGTTTTGAGAATGAAGATGAGGTCAATCTCCATATAATAAAAATATGTTATTTCAAGTATATTACCTTGTATTTATTTATCTGTCTTCATCTGATGAAGGGAAACAAGTCTGACTCATCTTTGAATTCTCACCAATCAGCAAGATGTGGCACATATTGAGGAAAGAAAGGAAGCAAGAAAAAAGTGTGACTAGATGGATCCAGGAAATTTCAAAGTGCAGCTGGCATTGAAAGAAATAAAAATAGTGTTTCTACTCTTGTCTTCATCTTATTCTTTTCTTCTAATGGCTGTTGGATTTTACATGTACGTGTGTGTGTGTGTGTGTGTTCACCCTTTGGTGTTATTTTTTGAGCACCTACCAAAGTCTGGGTATTGTTCTATGTGCTTAGCAACTCAATGTGACAGTGACAGGTATAGTCTGTGTTCTCATAGAGCTTGTAATAGTTAGGCTAACTGTGCTTTGTGGGCAATTTATTGGTGTATTTGGAAGGTAAGACAATTAGGAAAAATGTCTTCTAAGGGGAAATGTGATAAAGTCCAAAGGGAAAATTTTAAATTCCATGTAATTGTCACATTTTAACTGAAAGGTATATTCAAAAGAAGCCTAATATCATCTTGTGTGTGTGGGTGTGTGTGGGGGTGTGTGTGTGTGTATTTTGTGGTTGAGAGAAAAACATTTATTGAAGAAGTTACTTTGTACAATCAGGTTCAGTAGTCAAACATTGGTAGAATGGGCCACAGATTGGAAGAGACAAAGGTTATTTGTATCGAAATCTTGTATTTAAATGTGTTTGCTTGAAGTAATTTCTGTCTTGCTTTTGAAGTCACATTAAGTTATGAACTTACAAAATGTATATGAAACCTATAACATTCTCTAGATATTTCACTCTTTTGTTTGAATGTGTGAAAAGGAGCAGATGTGGAATTGAAATACATACATATTTTCATCTGTTTAGTCTGATTATTCATTTTACATCAGTCACTGATAAACTCTGGAAATTTAAGGTGTGTAGGGAACTCAGCAGATCTGAGCAACATTTATGGCACAGCTTTATCTTTGATGTCATAAGAAGCACTAGGGATTTCTTAAAAGGGGTGTTGTCTTCTCCTAAGGAATAAGAGTGGGAGAGAAAGACATAATTATGTTGAGGATCAGCCCAGTGATAGCTCCTTCTTTATAAGCAATAATCATGTAGTTATCATATTTTTTTCTTTAATGCTGTGTGTTATAAGAAGGTCCAGGGTATCACTAGAAAGTGAAAGAGAGAGATTTCCATAGAGGCGTGGTGGATACAATGTGGAGACTTACTAGCAGATCTAAAACTTTGTTGCTTCCGATGGATGAGTGTATGGTGCGGATGCTGTTGGATCATCCTCACATCCTGAGAACCAGCGTTCTACTATTTAACTGAGACACGAGGGGAGGGAGGTATGTTCAGGGGAATTTAGGGGTCAGGTCTAGAGATGTCACACTTCAACTCTGCCTACACTTTATTGGCTACCCTGAGTCACATGTCTTCATTTAGTTGCAGAGTAGGGTGGAACAAGTAGACTAACTATGAACCCAGGAATAAAAGGGAAATGGTTGGTTTACAACCCTGCAGTGTCTGCCATAGGAAGGTGTTGTGGTCTTATCCCTTGGACAGAAGGCAGGGACCAGAGGAGACAACTCCTGAGCAGTCAATTTGGGGGGCAGGGCCTTAAGAACAACAGGGTGCATTGTTTTCTGGAATCAGATGTAAGATTATCTTTAGAAATTCCTTAAATATGAAACAGAAACACACTTACAGCCATAGAGAATAGGCATGTGGTTACCACGGGGGAGAGGAGGCAAGGGAGAGAAAGATCGGGAGTTTGGGATTAGCAGATGCAAACTACTATATATATATATATATATATATATATATATATATATAATGGATAAACAACAAGGCCCTATTGTATAATACAAGGAACTATATTCGATATCTTCTAAAAATGTATAATGGAAAAGAATATGAAAAATCACAGATATGTACACCTAACTGAATTACTTTGCTGTATACCAGAATCTAACACAAGACTGTAAATCAACTATATTTCATTAAAATAAATTTCAGAAAATCCCTTCAAAATCTTTGCATGTGTCAGTGATTATGGTATTAAGATGTAAACAGAAACGCTTATTTGATATCTTCAATTTGGGTTGAATTACTATTGAACTTCAGAAAGTAACACTTACTACTTTGGCACACATGAAGCAGTTATTGTTTTAAAAGCAGATTTTTATTCATGTATTACTCTATTGTCACTTTCAAGCAAAAACCAATGTTTCTTTCCCCTGAAGTTATATGGAAACTACTTTTACAAAGGTGAGATGAAGAATAATAGTTTCAAGTTGCCCCATGAACTCTGTGAGTTCATCCAGCTAATGAAAACAATACAAATAATGAATATATTAAGCTTTTACTAAGCATGTAACAGGCACTTGGCTTTCTTGGTGGGACTGGGGGACTGAGATTGTCTTACTAATACTCTTCAGCACTTTATTGATTCATTTAATCTTAACAAACATCCTATGAATGAAGAGATATTTTTATTATCATTTTCATTTTATAGATTAGAAAACTGAGACACTGAGGAGTAAATTGTTGGTCCACGCGGCTAGTCAGTAGCAGCTTATTCACAGCCAGATAGTCTGACTTTAGAGGTCAAGGTCGTAAAATGTGGTTGTCTACCTTTCAAACACAAGAGCCTAGGGAGGGGCAGGGACAAAGGGTGTGGAGCTTATCTGGACATTTGCATTAAAGCAGGCTTGGGGGTAGTGTCAGGGGACATTTGAATTTAAAGAATCCAATATATTGCCATTTCTCAAGGATTCTCTGTTCCTTATCAGTTCCTATTCTGGGAACAAGTGAAACCGCATGCTGTTCCCAGGATTGAGGTCATAGGATGAGACACGTATGAATACCCTTCAGTGACTCTTTTCAGCGTCAGCGACCTTGTATGTATTAGACTATCCATATTGTGGCTATTGATAAAATTTCATCCTGTGTAATAGCTGAGTAATCATCTTACTAAAGATATATAAACCTGCATTTCTGCTAATAAAGCACCCTTGCTCCATCAGAGCTTGGGTCCCTGTGTCTTTCTCTCTCTCTTTCTCTCTCTCTCCCTCTCCCTCCCTCCGGCTCTCTCTCTCACTTTCTTATCATTGACTCTGGACCACCAGGTTCCGGTCCATTAAAGGACCCCAACAGGGCAGGGTTAGAGTCATCAGCAATGCCTTTGGCCATGACCCTTGGTTTGCAATGCAGTGGAAGAATGTATTCATGACACCTCTTTTCCTCTGCCTCTTCATGAAAGCCTAGCCTTTGCAAACACTTTGTTCTTCCACTTTCTGCCCCTGACCTGGCCCAAACAGCAATTCAAGCAATTCCCGAGCTGCCTAGAGAACCCAGTATAAGTCACTGGAGGAGAGGAGGCAATTCTTGTCTTGGTTACATGTCTGAGCAATTTCTTTTCCTTCTGCAGACAGGACTATCCTTGTGGATACTGATCTTCCGCCCCTCAGAGGCCTCTACGTGATGGGGACTCTAGAATTCCCTGTGGACAGAAGCAACGTTCTAAGCATGGCCTGCATGCTCATTGCTGGTGGGGAGCTGAGAGTTGGTGAGTCAAGGGCAACAGGACTGGGAGCAGAGAGAGGCCTTGGGAGAGGATAGTATCTCTATCAGGTTGCTTAAGGGGGTCTGGGGAATACTGAGGCAAGGAGGAAGTTTACTAGCCAAAGTTCTCCCCAGCCAGCTTTGGACACAGACAGAGGTGACATTTGTTGGTCACTCCTGTCCACCCACTGTATGCAGTCATCTGGCCCCAGGGTCCTCACGCTCATTGCAGGGCTCTTTTTGCCTCCACCAGGCCATACATCAATTCTCCATTTAGTTCTCTGAGTGAGAATTTACCCATGGCTTACTCTTCCAGAAGATCTTATTGGATGGATTGGTTAGCCCTTGATCAACCAAGCCAGAAGAGAATTTCAGTTGCTGTTGTAGTGCACATCCTTCAGAGAACAGACCTGGGAGCCAAGCCGATGTGTTCATCCTGGGACAGTAGAGAGAGACCTGGGGAGACGGCAAGCAACTCACCTGTCTCCCACTGCCCCGAAAACCCATGAACTCCTCTGTCTAGTTATGTTTTATGACTCCCTAGGAAGCTGATGGAAGGGCCAGAGATGCAGTGGAGCTAGGAGATGAGGGTCCTCCCCCTGGGAATTGAGGGATGGTGCAGGAGAAGTGGATCTGGGATGATGAGTTAACCAGGTCTGATACATTGAGAGTGTGAAAATGTTAGGCACTCAGTCGTGTCTGACTCTTTGCGACCCCATGAACTGTAGCCCACCAGGCTCCTCTGTCCATGGATTCTCCAGGCAAGAATACTGGAGTGGGTAGCCAACTTAAAAACATGAGTTGTCTATTTTATATATAGTATAATATAGTAGTATGTATATATCAGTCCCAATCTCCCAATTTATTCCTGTATCTAATCACCTGGCAACCATGTCTATTTTCTATATCCATGACTCCTGTTTTGTAAATCAGTTCATTTGTGCTTTTTTTTTTTTAAGATTTCACATCTAAGGGTGGACATATGCACATTACTATGTATAAAATAGTAACTAATACGAATCTGCTGTGTAGCACAGAGAATTCAATGCAATACTTTGTAATGGCCCAGGTGAGAAAAGAATCTAAAAGAAGGAGTTCGTTATTTGAATGAGAGATAGAGGCAGATGCATGGAGTTGGTTGTCAGAGAGCAGCATTAAGTTGTGTGTGACTGGGACACACTCAGTACCGGGAAGGACCTCTGGGAACACCCAGATTTCACTCTCTGTCTCTCTCGTCTCCTGCTCCTGCTACAGTTTAGTCAAACCCAGCCTGAACTCCGAGTCAAGGAGGGCTCACTGATGTCCTGTGTGTGGGTTAGCTGCATCCCAGGGCAGTGAGCTGAGGAGGGCAGTGTTTGGGAGTGAGGTTTGAATGCTCTCCATCACATTCACTGGTGGAGAATGGTTCTTCTGTTAAAGCAGCCAAAGATTCAGCTTTATCCAGCTTCGTTATGCCAACTGCATTGTCACCTCTAATTCCTACTCTTTCTACATGTACTACCTCAAACACAGATCTCTGTGGTATACACTTGCATAAGAATTGTTTTGTTTTCACCTGGACTTTAAGGAGACGCAAGCACAAGATTTTTTACTCATCTCTATTTCAATCCATCTTTCTACAGTGAGGAAATTCTTTTGGCTCCTGATCTTTTCCTCCCAGATTGATGTCACTTGCTCATTGGTTTAATATTCTGTATCCTCATCCAGTTAACTGATTGAAATATTAAATAAAACTGAGCCTTGTTCCCGTTACTGGAAAACTTATTTTAGGTTGACATCCTCTGTTGCTAAGAGAGGTCTTTTTTCATAAGATTTTTTAGGTTTCTGAAGTCCCTTATTACTGTAATTCAAACTTGCTGCCTGGAAATTTGTACCTTAGAAAAGAAAGAATGCAGTGGCACTTTCCAGTTTTGACTTATACATTTCAAATCCTATTTTTAATTTTGTCCACTCCCAACTACACTTTCATCTGTTGCTAGACAATGGCATGTTCATTTTCTCTCTGCTTGTCCATGTGTTCCAGGCCTAAAGGTTGATTATCCAAAAAGAACCCATCTGCCCAATCCTGTGTGCATGATGCCTGAAGGGAGACTTTCAACCCATCTGTCCCATTCTACCACACCCTAAAGAAATCCCAACATGAAATAGATAATAAGACTAGTTAGCAAAGAAACCTAATAGATGTGGGCATTGGCACAGAGCACTGCCAGAGACTGTGTACTATCTGATGCCATTTGATCCAAGTCCCAGCACCATGGAATTATATTCCTTGGTGGTCCTGCTTTTAAGGCAACTGGTGCTGGCAGAAGGTACCAATTGACTTTTAGTAGGGTGGAATCATAATCTTAGCATTAGACGGAAAGTTTAAGATCAAAGCTCCGCTTCGAGGGCTACAGCTGCATCACAAATGCCAAACTCAATTTCATTCTCTGTTCAGTGTTTGTCTCGTTAGTCTGATAAAACACTTAAGATAAGCTGAAAGTATTTCACTTGTTTGTCCATCCTATCATTCATCATGATTTTTGCTCACTGTCTACCACGTGCCAAGTTCCACGAGAGAGGTTGGATGTGCAGACATAGAAGTCATGAACCTGGCTTTCAAGAGCTGTGTCAATAAAGCAGCAGAGACAAACAAACAAAATCATAACTGAAAGTGTCACCTCTTCCAACGTGGAGAGGGATTAAAGATAAAAGAAGAGATCTGAAAAGACACATATTTGTGGACAAGCGTTATACCTTCAGGAAATTGCAGAAAACGGGTATGTCTGGCTTGTAGGATTTATAAAACGGTGGTAGCTGATGAAGCTTCTTGGCCTTATGCATTATGTTAAGGAGTTCGGGTTTTCTCATGAAGACAGTGCCCTGTCACTGGATATTTTATGCAGGGAAGTGACATTATTAGATCCAGTCTTAGAGCCATCACTTTTGGCAATGCAGGGGATGTACTGGAAGGGGCACAGTGAAAAGTGAGAAGGCTATAAGGTGTTTCAGAAAAGAAACTGTAAAAGACTGAGTGAAGACACTGGAGCTAAAGAGGAAGAGTGAATTAGGGAAGTACTGAGGAGGTAAAAAATTCCTAGAATCGAGTGGCAATTTTGATGTGAGGTGAGGAGATGATACTTCCTAGGTTTCAGGTTGGGAGATCTGGGTCCATGGCAAGGCTAGGACAAAACCTCCCTCCCACTACTTTTTAATTGAGTGTGTGTGCCAAGTCATTTCAATCATGTCCAACTCTTCGTGACCCTATGAATTGTGGACAACCAGGCTCCTCTATCCATGGGATTTTCCAGGCCAGAATACTTGTGTGGGTTGCTGTGCCCTCCTCCAAGGGATCTTCCTGACCCAGGGATAGAGCCTGTGTCTCTTATGCCAACGTCTCCTGCATTGGCAGGTGGGTTCTTTACCACTGGTGCCACCTGAGAAGCCCTTTTAGTTGAGTGACTCTGGCAAGTTACATGAGCTATTTCTGCCTCAGTTTTCTTACCTCTAAAATGGGAACAATAATAATCATGCTTATTTTATCGATTTTTTAGGAACTGAGTAAATCAATGGGGTCACAAAGAGTTAGACATGGCTTAGCGACTGAACAACAACAGCAGCAATAGTTGTTTATTAAAGGCTTCTTTGGTGGAAGTGCTTGAACAGTGTCAGGCACCTAATAAACCTTTAGACACAAATGTCAGGTTTAGGTTTCAGTGGGATGTGTAAGTGGTAATATATAGAGGGCAAATAGATTACTGAGAAAGCACAGAAGAGAGGATTGTGCTAAATATATATATTTGAGGGCCACCAGCCAAAAATATGAAATCAAAGCTGTGAGATAGAGAAGGCTTTTAAGGGTAATGGAGGAAGCTGGGATCAGGAAAGAGAAAGGAAAATAAACAGCTATAAAGATAGATGGACAGTGACAAGAAAATGATGTCTTGAAACAAAAGGAGAGATTTGCAAGAAAGAGGGAGTGGTTAGTAGTGTGAGATACAGCAGAAAGAATAAAATCAGGAAAGTAAATTGACCATCTTATTCTGGCTTTTAACTTTTTTATTTTTGTTGTTTAGTCACTCAGTTGTGTCTGACTCTTTTGCAACCCCACAGACTGTAGCTTGCCAGGCTCCATGGGATTTCCCAGGCAAGAAAACTGCAGTGCATTGCCATTTCCTTCTCCAGGGGATCTGCATAACCTAGGGATTGAACCTGCATCTCCTGCATTGGCAGTCGGATTCTTTATCTGCCACCAGGGAAGCCCTTTATTTTTTTTTACAATGGCTGTCAAATATACTTTTGACACAAACTGTTACTTTGCATGTTGAACAAAGAAAAAAATTTCCTAAAGGACAGTAACTTCTAATAAGTTTAATGCCACTTATCTATTCTTTAACAACTTCATGTTTTGGCTTAAAATATAGTCTTAAGTACAATTAAATAGATTCAATCTCATATTTGAAAATGAACAGTTGTCTCTATTGAGTGATGTCATCAAACTTTTACATGCTTTCATGAGTAGCAAGCTTTCTATTGGACGATGAAATGGAATGAATCAGTAGGTTTAAGGAGAAAGTAGACTTACCCCTGTCTCCATCCCCTTCCTCCTGTCTTCCCTCACTTTCTCTTTCACTGAATGCCCATTCAGTGACAAGCATTCTTCCTCTGACTTGAGTATTCAGCAGTGAGCCAGACAGATACGATTCCTCCTTGTATTCTTTTGTTGGGGGAGATAGACAATAAAATAGTAAAATAAAAGGAAACATAATTTTAGATGGCAATACACGCTCTGAAGGAAACCAAATAGAGAAGTGAACTGAAGAGAGGTGTTGGCACCGGAGATTAGGTAATCAGTGAACAACATTCTGAAGAGTCAGTGTGACTTGAGACCATAGAGACAGCAAAGAGCTAGACTTGCAAAGATTTGAACAAAAAAGTTTCAGACAGAAGGAAGACCTGGTGCAGAAGTCCTGCGGCAGAGCTTAGCCTTGGCTTTACATCGTTGTCAGGCAGAACAGCAGTCACTAGCTGGAGACTGGTGAAGAGTAGGCGTGAGTTTCATGGTGTGGGCTGGATTTTGAGCTATGCTGTGTTGTTTTTTAAAGCAATAAAGAACACAAGTAAGTCCAAAATCTGCAGAAAA
This sequence comes from Cervus canadensis, assembly GCF_019320065.1. NCBI lineage: Eukaryota > Metazoa > Chordata > Mammalia > Artiodactyla > Cervidae > Cervus > Cervus canadensis. The sequence goes on from NC_057413.1 coordinate 27,571,736, forward strand.
TTGCTTTTTTTTTCATTGTATTATCCATTTATTTATTTTTTCTAACAGTAACAGACATACAGTCAACAATGAGGCCAATGAGTGAGTGTGTAAATCAGTTCTTACAATGTTTATATATTTATAGTGAAGTATTTGTGTGAATAGATTTTTTTTTGCTGTGAATGTTTTCCTGTATTTATTTTTAAACCAGGCTCTTTTTTTTTTCATATAGCAAATTCCCATTGGCTGTCTATTTTACATACGGTATTGTAAATTTCCATGTTACGCTCTCCATACATCTCATCCCCTCCCCAAAATAGCTACTTTTTGATAATCTCATGCATATGACTTTAATAAGACAGAAATTAGTTTGGGACCTTCATGAATGTGGGAATTCTAGAGATCTGGATTATAAATCTAGTTTAGCAACTTGTTACACAATTTCTGGAAAATTCCCCAATAGTGGATTTATAACTATGATATCTTAGACCTCAGAGATTGTGTGAATCATCTGTATCAGCTTGTAGATAATGGAACTGAGACCCACAGAGATTATTGATTGGTTCCAAGGTCTCATAGTTGGTAAAGAGCAGGACCAGAATTAGAGGTTATTTTAGTCCTTCAAATCTTTGCCCTTCAAGCCTTTGCCCAAGGATTACCTTTACTATGAATATTTTCTGTCTCCATTCAGTAGGTTTTAGTGTATATTTTCTTCTGGTTCATTCTATCATTCATATCACCACTATTGCATTCATTTTTATGTTATGAAATGGTATGATCTCATGAATGTGTTCTCTGTATTAGATGATAGACTTCTTTACAATATTTTTGTAACCCTCGTATCTAGGACATAGTACACTTCTGATAATGTGCCATATGACTGACCAGTGTATATATAAATGAGTGAACACATCTAAGTCTGTCTTTCAACTTAATACCTTTTTCTTGCAATACATCCAGTCTCCTGACACTTAAATTTCAACATCTGTGAGGAAAGACTTGTAGTGTTAATGTATAAGCGACTATGTTTCCCCACCCCCATATGGGAGAAATAAATGGGGGTAAAAACACATTGAAAAAACTGGTGATCTTGTACAAATCTAAAGTATTTTCAATCTTACTCTGTCTAGGAGAGACTTATAAAAATGCCTGACTCAAAGCCTGTTCAATAAACATTGGTTTGTTGAGTGTTTTAAATGTTTGTATTTCTTTGCCCAGGAATAGCTGTCTGTACTCATCCTTTTCATCGTGTCCTTTTTTAGATGAGAGATCATTTCCATGCTTTAATTTGTGTACTTTGTTATCTTAGATATCAGTGATGTTAACATATTATTGATCCAAATGTGCAACTCAATGGAAAGTGTTTTAATCTTATGCATACTTTTAAAATTGCAAATGGAAAATTCTCTCGTGATAGTTTGTAGGAGAATTTCAGAGAGGGATAATCAGTAACAATATATGTGTGTCTTTAAAACTTAACAGAAATCTCCTTGATCCCTAAGTAAACAACACATGCCCCACATTTCAGTGTCCCTGAGGACTCTGCAGAACACTGTGCCTGGCCTGTCAGAGCCAGGTCACATGATGCACTGCCTAGTCACTCAGTAATTATGGTAGGAACTGGGTTTTTAGCCTAAAAGTTGTCACATATTGTTTTGCAGAACCCATGATGGGTATTTGTCAGCCCTGTCTCACATTTGTAGCCAGGAGCCTAAGGTCATCATTAGCACATGACTTTGATTGTCAGGAAATGAAGTACTACGTGTATGGAAGTTTCATTGCTTCCGTGATTGGGACTTTCTCAATCCTAAAGAAGAAGAAAAATCCATACACAGTTTATTGCCTTCCAAACTGACAGTTCTGTAAGGCTCATTGGATGATTAAGTAATAAGAAGGAGACAAACCAGAGAAAAGTGTAGATTAAAACATATCCTCCAGCTTAAAGCCACAATACCCAGTAGTCAGACTTCTTGTGTTGCCAGAGAGAATCTTGTGGTGATGTTTGTTTAAAAATAATATGTTAAAGAAAAAACCCAAACCAAACAAAAATATATTCTTTCAAGTTTATGATTAAAAATATAACAAATTAACTACACATTTCATATGTAAATTTAAGGGTACATAGATATCTGTAAAATAGTTTGTAACTTAGCTAATATAGATCATCAGCCAACAAATAATTTTTTGTCTACACTGATCATTCTCTAATCAAACTACTGGTTAATAAAAAGGTGAAATCAAAAGAATGTGGCTTATAAATATTGTACTTATTTAACTACAAGGGCAAAAGCATAAAAGCTCTGTTCTTTATAGGTTCAGCAAGCACTAACCTCCATTTCTGTGAGTTCCTAAGAAGATTGGTAGCCAACAGTTAAATAACACATATTTCAATATCAGATCAAGCATAGAAGTATCTGTCTATTTTCAGGTGGATATTAGTTCTCTGACAAACATCACATCTTTCTTAAATATATAGGTTTTTAAGCAAAATCTATCTTGGGTTTGTCTCTACTAGACAGACTTAACAGTAACCATTTTGGTAAATAAACCTTAAACATATGCATTTTTTGTACGTCAGTTATACCTCATTGAAGCTTTAAAAAATTTAATAGTTTAGAGAAGCAGAAAAACAAGTGTAATTTTGACCAATTTTCCTTCTTTTGATGAATAAGTACTTATTGACGAGTATCCTCGAAATATAATCATTCACTGTGTTTAGAATATGACGTGTACAAAATATGACACATGTTCAGAAAAGTTCATAAAATAAATAGCGCATAGTTCAACTGAACAGGAGTCCATGCTAGTGGGAATGTAGTGGGATCTCATGATTGTTTTAATTTGCATATCTCTAATGTGATTTGAGCACTTTTGAAATTTCTCTTGTCTATTTTGTATCTTTTTTTTTTGAAGTAGCTATTCTCTTGCTCCTTTTTAAATGATGAATTATCTTTTTTGTATTGATTTGTTAAAGTTATTTATATATTTTGGAAAGTACCTTTTGTTAGTTCTGTGTGTTGCAAATACCACTACATACTCTGTGGCTTGCTTTTTCAGTCTTCTAATGGTGTTTCTAGATAATTGGAAAACCTTTATTTTAATATAGTTCATTTTATAGATCTTTCCCTAGATGAACTGTACATTTTGACTGAAATATGGTAGGCAAGCATATGCTGTATGGTTTTAATCCTTTTAAATTTGCTAAATTTGCTTTAGGGTCATCATATGATCCATATTTGTGAATGTTTTATGCAAGCTTGAAAAGAATATATTTTCTTTATGAGTCTATTTCCCATCTACACCTATTATTTGTTAATTGTATTAGTCAAAACTGTTACATCCTTATTATTTTCTTGTTCATTTTATGAACAGTTGTGTTTAATTTGACACTGTTATTTTAGGTATGTCTACTTTTCCTTATAATTCTTTTAATTTTTGCTTTAGTTACTCTGAAGCTATGATGCTAGGCACATACATACTTAGTATTCTTATGGGTGAAATGAGTCTTTTTTACTGTGGAGTATCTGATTGTTTTCTGCAAGAGGATTGGTTAAAATTACCTACTTCACTCTTTGAGGGACAAACGATAAGTGAACTCTGCTAGAAAGACACGGCCCTTTCTCTCTGGGAGTGTACTGTAAAGAGGAGGAAGCCTAGTAGAAGGCAAGGCACTTAGAGTACAATTTTGAAGCATTGAGGGAAAATGTGGTGTGTGTGGTAGCCTACAGAAGGCCCCTTAACACAGATGTAGTTGACAGGAAGGGTCCTAGAGAAGGTTGCCTCTGAGCTTGGCTTGGTCTTGTTTGGGGACTTGGTTAAGGTGACTCAGTTCTTGAGGGTGGCAAGGAAACTGACAGGCAGGGGGAAGGGAGTAGTTCTAAAAGCATAAATTTGTTTCCAATCATTTGCTATTTTAAAGCATTTTCCAATGTTTGCAATTATAAATAGATAACACTGCAGAGGAGAACTTTGGGCATTAACCTTTGCCTGTGTTCCATACTATTTCTTTAGGGCAAGTTCATCAAAGGAGACTTACTGCAGCAGGGGTAAAAAAAAAAAAAGCAAACTTCTTTTTATGCACAGAAGGGGGCATCTAGTTCACGGTCATAGGAGGCTTTTAGAAATAAACTACAGTGAAGCCAAGTTTTGAGGGGTGATTAGGAACAGGACGGATGAAGGTAGGCATATAAAAGCCTGGGGAATCTCACGGACACACAGGAGGGTAGAGAGAGCAGTAAGTAAGTAATTCAGTGTATGCTGGCTTAGTCACCAGGTAAGGAGAGTTGTGCTCAAAGTGTGGACTTTAAGTGTAAACAAGGTTTATGTTTGATTCTACCTAAGAGTTAATGAAATCATATAAGGCCCTTTTCCCTTTTTCTTACCTTTGAAGTTCACGGAATTCATTTGTACCATATTCCTCAAATCATTATAACAGTTATCTTTTATATACCAGAACTTACTTTCCTTCCATCTCCCCAGGTGATTTTAGCATCTGGAATATATTCTGTTTCCCCTCCATTGCCCACCATCATCCTAAATTGTGACAACTTCTCTTTATTTCTTTCCTATTCATCTGTGGCCACGTGATCCCTGATAGGACTTTTCAGTCTAAGCCCAGCTCCCCCACTTCTTAGCTGTGTCATTTCTTAAATGCTCCTTAACCTCTCTTTGTCGCCATCTCCTCATGAGAACCTAGTGATACCCATCACAGGGTTGTGAGAATTCAGTGAAATCATGTATGCAAAAACACCTGGCTAGTCTCTGCAGCATAACAGCAATTTCCCCTCCATTGTCAGTACCCGCATCCATCAAGGCTGAAAATGCCTTTTGTTACAGTTTAGAGCATCTCTAAGCAGCTTTAGAAAGGAAAATCAGAGAATTGCATGATTCCTAGAGCCTTCTCTTAGCTGTGGTTCCCCTCATTTAGGGACAAAGCCCAGACTGGTGAGGGCACCTCACCTTTCTTTCTTGCTGGATTTGAACATACAATGAGGAGTTTGAACTTTAAGGCTTTTCATTGACTAGTTTCTACACATTTGAGAGACACTGTGTTTTCATGGTAACATAGCATGTCTTTCCTTCTCTTAGGTCACTCTTGCCTTCTTTCTGCTTGGTCCCTATTCTCCATCTTTCCCTTCCCCCACATCACAATGAAGAATCCAAGCTCTGGCAATTCCAGATATCCAAAGATCAGGGCAGGCTGACTAATTTTGCCCAGACTTTCTGTGAAAGCTCCGCATGTGCTGCTGTTTTGGGTTGCATAATTGATTTAATCTCTGATTTTAGAAGAACGTTGAACTCTTTTTCATGGGACTCTGCATACATTTCTCTAGGGCAAAAGCTGCCCTACTTTTTTTTCTCTCTGGTATCTGTTTAGTGCTAGGCCATTTTCCCCCCAAGAAGCTAAACTACCCTCCGTGAAATAAATGAAATCACAGTTGGAAAACAGCTTACTGGACAGACTTCTAACTGCCAGATAAGAGCTACACCACACACATTTTCTTAACATTCTCCTCCTCTCCAGCATCCCTTCTTTCTGCTCTAGCACTTCTTTGCTTTGTCTAAGAGGATACATTAGTCACTCAGCTGAGTACCTAGGTGGAGCTACCAAGTACTTTACCATCTTATTGAGAAAACAGGCTGTGGGGTCCAATTCTTGCATGCCCATTGGCCTACTATTTGACTCCAGGAAAATTTACTAACCTCTCTGAGTCTTACTTTCAACAGTCCTTTGTAGCCAGATGGCTGTGAAGCTTGGACTATAGAGCTAGGTATGCAGCAAGCTGGCAACTCACACTGAGCCTTTGGCTACCCAGGTATACATGGGGTGCCAACTAGGGAACTTGATTTTATGCCCCTGAAAGACCATTTAGCCAAAAGAACAACCAGGCATTTTTGTTTCCATTTACTTCATATCATATTTGGCAGCCTCATTCTGGGTTATGTTTTCAGGCATTTTGAAGTGGAAAGACACATTTGATAGCAGATGTATTTTGTCAACTTCTCTTATCCAGTTTGGAGATAATCTTCTCATTAGTTGCTTCTTTAAAAATCTAATATGCCTACTAAGTTGCTTCAGTCATGTCCGACTCTTTGGGACCTTATGGACTGTAGCCTGCCAGTCTCCTCTGTCCAGGGATTTTCCAGGCAAGAATACCATTCCTCTCCAGAGGATCTTCCAGACCCAGGGATCAGACCCGCATCTCTTACTTCTCCTGCATTGGCAATGGTAGGCACGTTCTTTACCACTAGCGCCACCTGGGCTTTGTAATATTTTATATCCACTAAGATATATTCCTGAAGAAAATAATCTTTAATAGGTTCATACTCAGAAACACAGTTTCAGTAATTTCCCCAAACAATTCTCTTACTGTGAAAGTCAACAAACTCTGCAGTTTAACATCAACAGGTTAAGGTCAGAAGTAATTCCCAACTGTTCATTGAACATCATAGCCTGAAGATTGTGTCCTTATGCTGTTAAAAGAGTTTAAGCTTAGATAATAACCTATCATTTGTTTCATAAAACACAACACAAACAGACCATTGTTCAAATTCAGACCGTTACTTACTAGTTGGATAAATTTGGACAAATTCCTTAGCCCCTGTTCCTCATTCTGTATGAGTATTTAACATTGAGATGAGAATCTTACTTCTCCGGTGTGTTGTGAAGATTAATTGCTAAAATGCATGTAGAGCAATGTGGGGATCCAGCCATAGACAGTGTATCAGTCAGGTTTTGCTGTAATAATGCTGGGTAACAAAGATTCCCCAAGTCTCAGTGGCTCTCAACAACAAATATTGATGCCAGACTCAGTTTGACTTGGTTCCAGCTTGGTTTTGTTTGGGTCTGCTGCATGTTTCTTCATCCAGACCCTGGGGGCTATTTAAGGAATTCTCCATTCATGGCAGGAAATGTTATTATAAAAGATCAGATGAAACTTGTCCAGCATCTAAAGCATCAACTTAGAACTGGCATTATTGTCACTTCTACCCAAATTTCATTGGCCCAAACAAATCATCTGACCAGGCTCACTATTAATAGGTCAGGAAAGTACACTCTGCCTTAAAAAGAGTGAATATTTGCTGAGCAGTAATCCAGTCTCTTTCAGACAAGTTTACTGCGTCTCATTGCTCTACCTTTTCTTATTTTATCTGTGCAACATTGGCTGTTTTCCACCTTGTCTATTTTATAGCATCTATTTTGCACTTCAAAATTACATCACAACTTCCTTCTATCTCCTTAACTTCAAATAAATTTACATTATATATTTTTCTTTTTAAACAGGTACTTCAGAAAATCCCTTAGAAAAAGAAAAAAAGCTTCTAATTCACCTTAGAGCTTCAGAGGGAGTCTTTTGTGACCGTTTCAGTGGAATTCACATTGATCCAGGAACAATTGGTAAGAGTATAATGCCATTCTTATGAAAAATGAAATGTATGTATTTCTGATAGGGAAGTATCATTCATAGAACACCTGCTAAATTCCAGGCACCCTTCCAGAGCATTTATATTTATGATTTCATTTAATGGCTCTCCTGAAAGGAGTATCCGTTCTAGAGATGTCAAAACTAAGACTCAGAAATGATAAACAATACTCTGAAACCCACACAGTGTTATGTTGTCAGAACCTTAGATTTTTATCCAGACTGATCAGACACCAAAGGCTGGACAGTCCATATTATCAACTTTAAATACTGTGTGATTATTCATAATATTTTTAAACTGATAGGTCTATAGATTACTAAGAAACATTTACTGTTGACAGTTTCTTCATTTGAAACTGCCCCAGTACCAAGTCCTATTTTAAAATTCATCTATAGAAGAACAAAGAAACTGGGACTGAGCTTGTATATGTAGGATGTAAGGGCCACACAATAAAGTAGTTTTAAGGGAAAAGTATAAGAGACTTTTTATAGATTTCTGGTATTTTCTTATTTTCTCTGTATGCAATTCCAATTTTATAAGATCTCAGTCGCTCGGTAATATGGAAACAATCATGTTAGGATAGTATGAAGTTTGATAACCTAGTTTCATAAAGTATAGCCATTGCCATATAATACTTTGATAGTGCTTTGTTGCTTCCAAATGATTTTTCATACGTGCTATTTATCTTTTTATGAACACAAGGTTAAGGAATATTTTACTTTATTCCAAGTTGACAAACTAGATGGGTCATAATAGGAACACAGACTTTTTTGTCTGTGGTAACCACTATGTTCCATGGAGTGCCACCAAAGATGTGAACTAGACTTGTGTTAGGAGTATATGAAGGTGTATGGCTTGATGCCCAATGTCAGCTGTATTGCCAAACAAGTGTTTTTTGAAAATTTCTCTGATGCTAAATTGAAAAAGGAATGAAATGTTTGTCACTGCATGAATAAAATTTAAAATAATCCCTTCAAGTATTATAATCTCCTTGAAACAGCTAAGAAATTGTGTCATTTTGCAGTAAACCTTTGGTGACTGGGAATGATCAGGAAATCTTCTTTCTGGTAAATTAAAGGAAATAAACTTGTTTTTGCTAAAATCTTTGTTGTTGGAAATTCTTCTAATTACTCCAAGTTCCTCTCCTATCTAGCTTCCTTAGCTAATAATGGAAAAGATTAATTTTTGATAATGATGATATTATATTACTGTTATGAAAGACTGATTCCATGACATGTCCTGAAAGTGGGAATATTGTTTTCATTCCCACTAATCCTTATTTTAGTTTTATTATCTTCTGACTTTTTGCTGAATTAGAGTATGGTAAAATTGTGGGTGTTGACACGAATAGTTGATTAGGTTCTAATTAATTGAGCTTTTTTAGTTCACATTGGATGAAAGCCCAAGGCATACTATTTATGCCTGACTGGTGTTTACTTCCTTTATTTATGCATTTGCTGCTAAAAATTGTGAAATCTTTGGATTTCAGTAAAAGAGGTACATTAATCCAGGGGTATGAAGGAAATCAATCCATTTGGGTACAGGAAGAAAATACTAGAAACTTCTATTCAAACATGTATAAATGTATTCATTTGTATGTATAGTTATTTATCTAATAACAAATAAATAGACATGTTAGGGGTGCACAATCATAATTTTGGTGCTGCTTGATTTCATGCTCAAAACATATTTAGATGATTAAAATATGGTGAATTTTGCCTCATGTGATTTTAAGTGGCAATAAAATGTGTAAGAGGAAAGACCTGAAGGAATAAAACTGGACTTCATCAAGCATGTCCCTGGTAAGACTTTAATTTATGAGTCTGAAATAAATTATATTTTGAAACAAAGGAGTTAGAGATCTATCCTTTGATATCTGTAATGCAAAAATAAAAAAAAAAAAAATCTGAGGTCCAACCACGGAAAACAAAGCTAATAGCACCAAATCTCTTTCTTCAGGAAACAAAATTACCATTTTTTTTTTGAAAATCTACTGTATAACACAAAATATCAAAACCAGTTAGCTTCCAACAGAATTGCAAATGGTTTGGAGACACTTAATGGTGGAAATCTAACTAGTTAGCTGTTAGAGTGGTCTATTTCCCAGCTCTTCTAGATGTGATGTAGCATTCATTTCTCTATAGCTTTAAAGAGAAAAATGTTTCATAGCCATGTGAGATATAGTTGACCTGCTGAAAATAAAGCACTTAAATGTTCTTTTTCTAATAAGGTGGACATCTTAACATATAGTTTCTGTATCATGTATCTTGCACAATAAGCACTCCAATGAATTTTACTTGTGTGGTCTTAATTTTCTTGGAAGGAGTTTCCTATCAAACTGTTGCTCCTTTTATTTTCAGGAGTGTTTGGGAAAGTTCAGCTTCATAGTGCTTATCCTAAGAAATCCTGGACACGTCTTGGGGCTGACATTGCTTCAGGCAATGAGAGGTAAGGAATGAGAGTAATTTAGGGATATATTTTTTGGTTTAACTTGCTTCGGCCGGAGGTTTTGTTACAATAGGAAATTAAGTTTTAGATTAAGAATCATAATTCAATGTTAGATAAGTGGGAAATATTAAAGGCTACAGGGATTTAAAATACTCTCGGTAACACAATAGAAGGACAAAACAAGCAAAAGGCGGGGAAGGATATAATTTATTTAAGGAGTAAATTTTATTTATCTATTTTTGTTTTGTATTGAGGTACAGCTGATTAACAATGTTGCAATAGTTTTGGGTGAGGTTCTCAGCCACATATATACATATATCCATTCTCCCCCAAACTCCGCTCCTGTCCAGGCTGCCACGTAACATTTGCAGAGTTCTATGTGCTGTAATGGTCCTTGTTGACCCAATTTAAATATAGCAGCGGGTACACATTCATCCCAAACTCCCTAACTATCCCTTCCCCCAATCCTTGCCCATGGCAACCATAAATTTGTTCTCTAAGTAAGGAGTAAATTTTAGATAATACATGTTTACTGCATTCAGTAAATCTTTAAAAAATATGAGTTCTATGAGATAATAGATAAAATATGAGGTGGGACTACAATATCTGAATTGAAATGATGAGACAAAATGAGTGAGATGAAGTATATAAAGAATGTTATGAAATTTAAATTCAATAATGGAATGTAATAATGCTTTAATGGCAATAAAGAATGAAATCACCGTTGCCTCAAAGTGAGTGCGTGTGTGCATGCTAAGTTGCTTCAGTCATATCGGACTCTTTGCAACCCTATGGAGTTTTAGCCGGCCAGGATCTTCTGTCTGGGATTCTCCAGGCAAGAATACTGGAGTGGGTTGCCAAGCCCTTTTCCATGAAATGAGTAGGCAACATGAAAAAGAAACTGATGGAATCTACATGAATGAAGAGTTAAGATCAAGAGATAAAAATAATAAAAGAGAAGGTATTAGAAATAGAGAACAGAAAATAAAAGCACATTTTGGTAATGGGTCTTCTTTTAGTAAGAGTCCAGAATAATGAAACCACAAAGAATAACTAAAACTTAACTAAAATACACATAAAAGACTTGGAATTAGTTCCATTTCATTTGAACAACATTGAGAATCATGACTGCTCCAAATCCTCACAGCACAAGAAAAAACAGTGAAAAAAGTCAAATAAAAACAAAAGAAGACATAAAGCTTGATAACATTAGAATTCTCTACACCATTAAATGTCAGAAGATAGCAGTGCAAAAATCTATACTGTGTAGAGAAAAATGATTATAGGCAAAACTTTGGCTTATAAACATAGACCCTGGCAAAATGCTGTTCACATATGAAAGCAAAATATACCTTCCACTTTGCAAGAACTGAAAACAATTAAAAACTGTGTTCTAATAAAGAGATTAAACTGAATCTAAAATTTAATAATGCAAATAAAATCCAGAAATTGTAAAAAGGTTAATAAGAATAGGTATAGTAAGGAAAGTTTTACACTAGACAACATAATATAGAAATAAAATAAATCTCTAAAAAAAAAATGAGAGGAAATTACCAGAAAAAGAAATAGTAATGAAAGTATAGATATGAGTATAGATATAGTAAGGAAAGTTTTATACCAGATACTGTAATATATTATGTTATATATGAAATATATAAAGTAAATCTCTAAAAAAATAAAGGAAATGAACAGAAACAAAAATAATAATGAAGGTAATGAAGTTTGCTTACCTCTTTCAGTTTAAAACTTTAAATTAGATTAAAATTATAAAGAACATATGAAGAAATATGACTAACATAGTAAAGACAATTTAATTGGTATATATAAAATATATATCTGTTTAACCCAATATAATTATAATTAAAAAGTTTAATAAATTTTAATAAATTATATAGACCATAATCACAGTAAAATAAACAGAGATTAACACAAAATTTTAGCCAACAACCTTCATCTTTTGCAAGATGGAAGAAAAAAAATGATTACCTTCTCCTAAATAACTTTTGTATCAAAGAGATCAAACTTTTATCAATAGAATACTTGGAAAATAACAGTAATGAGAATAATTGAATAAGACATGGCCATACATGTCATCACATTAAATGCTTTTATTGTTAAATAAGAAAATATAAAAATAAATGAACAGGTTATTAGTATTCAAACCAGAAACAAATAACCACAAGCCTAATGAAATCAATCCATACCTGATAAAGACATAAATTGGTGATTTACAAAGTAGGAAATTAGTAGACTTGATTTTTTTGTTTAGAAGTACTGATATACTCTTCAATAACTAAGCACACAAAACAAAATATAATTCAGAAATGGAGATTCAGATATAACAGATATTGAAGAGAGTAAAATTATAATCTAAAATATGTATATCTATAGAGTATCATTCTGAAATTAATAAAAAATAAACTATATGTAGAAACATAAATGATCATAATTGGCTAAAGAAGACTAAAAATTGAGAGAAACAATAACAGCAAAAATCATAAAGTTATCAAATATTTATTTCCAAGAATACATTTTGCTCAGATAAATTTTTTTTTTTTTTATTATTTTTTTTTCCAGTGGGTTTTGTCATACATTGATATGAATCAGCCATGGATTTACATGTATTCCCAATCCCAATCCCCCCTCCCACCTCCCTCTCCACCCGATTCCTCTGGGTCTTCCCAGTGCACCAGGCCGGAGCACTTGTCTCATGCATCCCACCTGGGCTGGTGATCTGTTTCACCATAGATAGTATACATGCTGTTCTTTTGAAATATCCCACCCTCACATTCTCCCACAAAGTTCAAAAGTCTGTTCTGTATTTCTGTGTCTCTTTTTCTGTTTTGCATATAGGGTTATCGTTATCACCTTTTCTAAATTCCATATATATGTGTTAGTATGCTGTAATGTTCTTTATCTTTCTGGCTTACTTCACTCTGTATAATGGGCTCCAGTTTCATCCATCTCATTAGAACTGATTCAAATGAATTCTTTTTAATGGCTGAGTAATATTCCATGGTGTATATGTACCACAGCTTCCTTATCCATTCGTCTGCTGATGGGCATCTAGGTTGCTTCCATGTCCTGGCTATTATAAACAGTGCTGCGATGAACATTGGGGTGCACGTGTCTCTTTCAGATCTGGTTTCCTCAGTGTGTATGCCCAGAAGTGGGATTGCTGGGTCATATGGCAGTTCTATTTCCAGTTTTTTAAGAAATCTCCACACTGTTTTCCATAGCGGCTGTACTAGTTTGCATTCCCACCAACAGTGTAAGAGGGTTCCCTTTTCTCCACACCCTCTCCAGCATTTATTGCTTGTAGACTTTTGGATAGCAGCCATCCTGACTGGCGTGTAATGGTACCTCATTGTGGTTTTGATTTGCATTTCTCTGATAATGAGTGATGTTGAGCATCTTTTCATGTTTGTTAGCCATCTGTATGTCTTCTTTGGAGAAATGTCTGTTTAGTTCTTTGGCCCATTTTTTGATTGGGTCATTTATTTTTCTGGAATTGAGCTGCAGGAGTTGCTTGTATATTTTTGAGGTTAATCCTTTGTCTGTTGCTTCATTTGCTATTATTTTCTCCCAATCTGAGGGCTGTCTTTTCACCTTACTTATAGTTTCCTTTGTAGTACAAAAGCTTTTAAGTTTCATTAGGTCCCATTTGTTTAGTTTTGCTTTTATTTCCAATATTCTGGGAGGTGGGTCATAGAGAATCTTGCTGTGCTTTATGTCGGAGAGTGTTTTGCCTATGTTCTCCTCTAGGAGTTTTATAGTTTCTGGTCTGACATTTAGATCTTTAATCCATTTTGAGTTTATTTTTGTGAATGGTGTTAGAAAGTGTTCTAGTTTCATTCTTTTATAAGTGGTTGACCAGTTTTCCCAGCACCACTTGTTAAAGAGGTTGTCTTTTTTCCATTGTATATCCTTGCTTCCTTTGTCAAAGATAAGGTGTCCATAGGTTCGTGGATTTATCTCTGGGCTTTCTATTCTGTTCCATTGATCTATATTTCTGTCTTTGTGCCAGTACCATACTGTCTTGATGACTGTGGCTTTGTAGTAGAGTCTGAAGTCAGGCAGGTTGATTCCTCCAGTTCCATTCTTCTTTCTCAAGATTATTTTGGCTATTCGAGGTTTTTTTGTATTTCCATACAAATTGTGAAATTCTTTGGTCTAGTTCTGTGAAAAATACCGTTGGTAGCTTGATAGGGATTGCATTGAATCTATAGACTGCTTTGGGTAGAATAGCCATTTTGACAATATTGATTCTTCCAATCCATGAACACGATATGTTTCTCCATCTGTTTGTGTCCTCTTTGATTTCTTTCATCAGTGTTTTATAGTTTTCTATGTATAGGTCCTTTGTTTCTTTAGGTAGATATACTCCTAAGTATTTTATTCTTTTGGTTGCAATGGTGAATGGTATTGTTTCCTTAATTTCTCTTTCTGTTTTTTCATTGTTAGTATATAGGAATGCAAGGGATTTCTGTGTGTTAATTTTATATCCTGCAACTTTACTATATTCATTGATTAGCTCTAGTAATTTTCTGGTAGAGTCTTTAGGGTTTTCTATATAGTGCTCAGATAAATTTATGGCATATTCTTCTACTCATTCATTTGTCATCACTTATTGTGTTGTATAATCTATTCCATAGCATAAAAAAAATATGTGAAGATTGCCAATTTGTTTTAGCAAACATGCATAAAATAATTTTTAAAACAGCTGCTAAAGATAACTCAAAATGAGAAACAGGCAACATCCAAGTTGTATCCTAAATAAAATAGCAACAAATGAAATCCAGTAATTTATTGGAAAATGAGTGATTTATTCAAGCAAAGCAGGATGGTTTGAAATGAATCAATATAATTTACCTAAATAAAAAAATATAAAGACTAAGAATTTGTTCAGTTTGGTATAAAACAGAAATGCATTTAGTAAGATTCAGCTTGCATTTTTGGAATAAATGATAAATTAAGACTATAACGATATTTTTTTAATGGGGTGGTTTAGTCATTAGTTGAGAAGCACTGCTTTAAGTAATAATACAAAATAAATAATTAAAAATCTCTCTTGGAAATGGCAACCCACTCCAGTATTCTTGCCTGAAGAATCCCATGGACAGAGGAGCCTGGTAGGCTACACTCCACGGGGTCGCAGAGTCGGATACGACTGAGAGACTTCACTTTCACTTAGACAAGCAATTTTCTTTTCTATTGAAAAACTGACATTAAAAATCACTGTATATTACAGCTCTCATTAAAAATAGTTATCAAATTTTTAAACAGTATATTGAATCAAGAAAAATACTCTAACTAAAAAAATCAGCTGTAACTACCAAGAAGAATTCAAATTATCATTTTTTTTTGCAGATTATATACACTTTTGTTCTAGAAAAGTAGAGAATCATCCAAAAAAACAAAAGCATTCAGTAAAAGCACAAATCAATAGCCTTATAATATGTGAGCAATAAAGTTTTAAATTACAGTGTACAGTGTTATTTAAAATTTCAGTTTAAAATATCTATATATAAACAAGTGAAATTACAGGAGCCATAAAAGCAGATCTATAAAACACTAGTCAAAGGCATAAAGGAGATTAGAATAAATGATGATGCATAATATAAATGGCAAAACTCAATGCTTTAAAACATGTCAATTTAATGCAAATTTAATCACAAACCAAATAAATGTGTTTTGAATCTGACTCATTAAATCTATGTCTTTTGGTGCAATAAATACTTGAAGATAGTCAAATATTATCAATTGCTTAAATATATATATATATAAATACATATATATATATATGTGTATTGCTTCACTGGTAGCTCATCTGGTAAAAAATCCTCCTACAATGCAGGAGACCCTGCTTTGATTCCTGAGTCGGGAAGACCCTCTGGAGGACCAGGCTACCCACTCTAGTATTTTTGAGCTTCCCTGGTGGCTCAACTGGTAGAAAATCTGCCTGCAATGTGGGAGACCTTGGTTTGATCCCTGGGTTGGGAAGATCCCTTGGTGAAGGGGTCTTTCATATATATATATATAAATATCTTTAATGTGAATAATTATTGTTATTGGCACCAGAACAGGAGAAACTACATAGCAATAGACCCAGGTATGTATCATTATTTAGAATTGGAATAAATTAGCATTTCAATTTTAAGGGCTTCCCATTTAGTTGAAAATTTGTGCTGGAATAATTGGTCAATGCTTTGGAAAAATATAAAATTAGATTCTCACTTTATCCTTCACTGTAAGTTATCAGTTCAGTTCAGTTCAGTTGCTCAGTCATGTCCAACTCTTTGTGACCCCATGGACTGCAGCATGCCAGGCTTCTTGTCCATTATCAAGTCCCAGAGCTTGCTCAAACTCATGTCCATCGAGGCGGTGATGCCATTCAACCATCTCATTCTCTGTCGTCCCCTTCTCCTCCTGCCTTCAATATTTCCCAGCATCAGGGTCTTTTCCAGTGAGTCAGTTCTTCACATCAGGTGGCTAGAGTATTGGAGTTACAGCATTAGCATCATTCTGGACAGGTTTCCTTTAGGATTTGCTGGTTGGATCTCCTTGCAATCCAAGGAACACACAGTTCAAAAGCATCAGTTCTTTGGTGCTCAGCTTTCTTTATGGTCCAACTCTCACATCCATACATGACTACTGGAAAAACCATAGATTTTGACTATACAGAACTTTGTTGGCAAAGTAATGTCTCTGCTTTTTAATACGCTGTCTAGGTTTGTCATAGCTTTCCTTCCAAGGAGCAAGTGTACTGTAAATTATAGATGAATTTAAAATGACTAAATGTTATAAAGCAAAACCATAAAATTATCTGAAGAACATGTAAGTAAATATTATGTGATTTTGAACTAGGAAACACTTGTGGGATCATAACAAGAATTACAACAAACATAACAGCAAGAAATAATAGATTTGACAAGATTAGAAAGATCAGTATTTCTGCATGTCAGTTACAAAATAAAATGGCAATTGACAAATGAGAAAATAATTGCAATATACAATAGTACGTATGGAGGGTTGATATTTTTGTATGTAAAGCACTCTTAAGAATAAAAAGAAAAAAGAAAAAAAAAAAAAAAGAATAAAAAGAAAACAATATGAATACCCTAAGATTAATTGCTAAAGAGTTGAATGAATTGCATGAATCACAAAAGAAGACATGTGTTTGACTAACAAACATATGGAAAAATGTTCTGTACTAGAACTGAAATAAATATTAATCAAACAAAAATTAAATACTGTTCTAAAATTTCAAATTGGCAAAAATGAAAAAGAATGAATTCCAGGTGACAAAGGGGAAGAGATATAAGCAGTGGGGATGGGGGAGAAATATTACATATTAGCCTACTTTTGTAACTAAAAATAATATTTATATATCCATATATGTAAATAAATGTCTGAAAGACATATAGCACAGCAAGGAAACTGTTGATGAGTTGATAGATAGCTGCTGCATTGGTGTGTTTTTCTTTAAGTACAGAATATCTTAATAGAAAATTGTTATTTTTGTAGTTATGTTAATATTGTTATATATTTCAGCACAATTTCTGTGAATTCTTACCACATGTCAGACACTGAATGTTGGCCTGAATATACAATTACCAGTGAAAATTGACATGTTATCTGCCCTCAGACATTAATCAAACAAATAAAAATTAATGTAAAATCACATCTGTGATAGAGGCTATGAAGGAAGGTGGTATAGAATTCTGAAAACATGAGAACTTGAGGAAATGATTGAGGTTAGAGAAGAGTGGTTTCAAAGGTGGGAACTAAAAGATGAGTGGGCATTCACTAAGCAAAGTGGGGGCAGGATGTGTGTGAAGAGCACAGTAGCCAGAGCAAACAGCACTTAGTCATTCAGTAAATAGCGCATGTGCCAGGTGTGGCTATAACCACTGCAGATTTAGAGGCAAATTTGAAGAAATGGCTGTCATCTGGGAGTCTACATCTTATTGATGGAGACAGACAATAAACAAGCAAATAGAAAAATATAAGGGACATAGTTACATAGTTGTAGATTATAAAATGTGCTAGTAAGGAAATAAACTGGTTGGTATGATTCAAGATAGCTGGGGGGATATGAGGTGTATCCTTTTATATTGAGTGGACAGGGAAGATCTTTCTAGAGAAGGGAAATGACAGATACTGAGTCATATAGTACCTTGTTTACATGTGAGAGGTCAAAGGGAAAGTTACAGAGAGTTTTATGCAGAGGAATTGATGGAATCTGATTTAGGTTTTGAAAACTGCTTGGACTTTCCTGGTGGCTCAGCAGTAAAGAATCTGCCTGCAATGCAGGAGACACTGGGTTCTATCCCTGGGTCAGAAAGATCCCCTGAAGAAGGAAATGGCAATCCACTCCAGTATTCTTGCCAGGATAATCCAATGGACAGAGGAGCCTGGTGGTCTACAGTCCACAGGGTCACAAAAAAGTCAGGCACTACTTATCAACTAAACAACAAGAACTGACTGCTATGAAGTTGAAGACAAGAACAGAAGCTGGGGTATCTGGAGGTCAGCTGAGGTCAAAAACATGGTGGTTGGGACTAGGGAGGAGGCAGTGGAGATGGAGAGAAGAAATGATGCTGTCTGATTGCCGATGAATTGAATATTGAAGTAGGGGGAGTCCTTCTGGTTTTTTGATTGATCAACTTGGTGGGTGGTGGAAGAAGGCACCGAGATGGGAGACTGGGAGAGGAACAGACTTATCAGGGTGGACGTTGGCAGGGATGTGCTAAGTTGGAGACACCAAGTAGAGATGTGAGGAAGGCAGTTTAAAACAGAACATAGGGCTCAGTGAGACCATGACAGTGAGTCATCCTGTTGATGAAGTAGATGGTGTCACTGACCTACAAGTATATCAACAGGGAGAGGAGAAAATCAGAGCCTGGACATGAGATTGAGGCCAGTCTAATTTTTTAGAAGTTGATAGAGGGGAGTCAGTGCAGGTGATGGAGGCAAAGAGACCCAAGAGGTGAGTCTGTGCTGGGAAGAAGAATGGAGAACATGAGGGATCTGAATGCCAGGATGGCTGATGAGGAGAGAACAGACCAACCCATGATGACAGGGCTTCAGGGGTTAGTTATGAGGCAGGGCTATATTCACAGATGTTATCAAGAATTTCAGTGTTTAGCCTCCTAATAGCATTGTGCAACTATTTTAGGCTTTGAAGGAGATTGTATGGGTGGGAGGTAGCACCAATACTCACATTTTTATGTCTAAAAAAACCATCCTAGGTACAACATAGACAACAGGAGGGGCCAAAAACCGATCTAGGATCTAGGGACACTACTTAGGAGGTGCAAGTGAGAGACAGTGTAACTTGTAGTCAGGAGGTGGAGTAGCAGTGGAGAGAAGTGCACAGGTGTATAGACAGGAGAAAAAATCTCTAGGATTGTTACCAAAAGAGTGTGGGGTCTGGCTGCTTGCTGCTCAAAAGCCAATAAACAGGCCAGGCTGGTTGAAAGCAAAGTCTCCTTTACTTCAGATGCCAGCAACAGGGTGTGGGGAGGGTGATGGACATCAGTCTAAAGGTTGACTCTTCCTCCCTTACAAGGGGTGGTGAAAGCTTTTATAGACAGAGTGTGTGTGGAGGGGAGGGGGAGTTGCATGCAGAAACAGCATAGTAGTCTCTAACAGTCATTTGCAAATTGATCATCAATGATCTGACCAGCATCATCTTGGTTGTTTTAAGTTCAGTTCAGTTCATTTGCTCAGTCATGTACAACTCTTTCAGACCCCATGGACTGCAGCATGCCAGGCTTCCCTGTCCATCACCAACTCCCAGAGCTTGCTCAAACTCATGTCCATTGAGTCAGTGATGCCATCCAACCATCTCATCCTCTGTCGTCCCATTCTCCTTCTGCCTTCAATATTTCCCAGCATCAGGGTCTTTTTCAATGAGTCAGCTCTTCACGTCAGGTGGCCCGAGTATTGGAGTTTCAGCTTCAGCATCAGTCCTTCCAATGAATATTCAGGGTTGATTTCCTTTAGGATTGACTGGCTTGATATCCTTACAGTCCAAGGGACTCTCAAGAGTCTTCAAAAGCACAATTCAAAAGCATCAGTTCTTCGGTGCTCAGCTTTCTTTATAGTCCAACTCTCACATCCATACCTGACTACTGGAAAAACTATAGCTTTGACTATATAGAACTTTGTTGGCAAAGTAATGTGTCTGTTTTTTTTAATATGCTGTCTAGTTTTGTCAGCTTTTCTTTAAAGGAACAAGCGTTTTTTAATTTCATGGCTTGCATCATCATCTGCAGTGATTTTGGACTCAAGAAAATAGTCTGTCACTGTTTCCATTGTTTTCCCATCTATTTGCCATGATGTAATCAGGACCAGAGGTCATGATCTTAGTTTTTTGAATGTTGAGTTTTAAGCCAACTTTTTCACTCTCCTCTTTCACTTTCATCAAGAGGCTCTTTAGTTCTTCTTCGCTTTCTGCCATAAGGGTGGTATCATCTGCGGGTCTGAGGTTATTGATATTTCTCCTGGCAATCTTGATTCCAGCTTGTGCTCCATCCAGCCCAGCATTTCGCGTGATGTACTCTGCATATAAGTTAAATAAGCAGGGTGACAGTATACAGCCTTGACGTACTCCTTTCCCAGTTTGGAACCAGTCTGTTGTTCCATGTCCTGTTAGTTTTTATAGTTACAGTTAAACTCAGTTCCATTTGTTCCCATTTCTTTGAGGCCAGTTCTTGGAATTGTGGCAGCTCATGTCCTGGGTACAGTCTGGTCATCATGTAGTTAACTTCTTCCACCTGATGTTTTAGTATCTATAAGACAGTTCACAGGATATGGCTTAGAATATTATCTATAAGCCCTTGAGAAAGAGCAAAGAAAGGTCCTTGACTATGATTCATGATTATATTATTATTATTTAGTCTCCTTTGATTGTTTTCCTTTGTTTCTGCATTTTTTAATTCTCTGATTAATCTTATTCTTTGACTACAGTTTTCCCAGGCAAAAGGCAGGCAGAGAATATGGTGGGAGGGGATGAGCAAGGACCATAGGATCCTCTCCATCTCAGGATGAATTGGGCGTGAGGTGCTTTCTTGGTTCTGGTTTGTGTAAATGGATGGCAGCACCATTCACTAGTGGAGGACTAAATTTGTTGGAAAAGATGAGTTCAGATTTGGTCATATTGAGTTTGAAGTGCTTTTCTGAGGCCCAAAAGAATTTGTCAGGGAGGCATTTCTAACAGGAATCAATAAGAATCTTTAATTGTTATCAGGTTAGCAAGTTGGAATTTGGCAGGAGCCATATGAATGGATTTTTCTTATAAGAATGTGTTAAAAACCTCACTCACAATCAAGTTACAGGCTATTCTGAAAGAAACTCAATTTTATTAATTAAAACTATCGATAGTAATTAACTAGCTGCCACTTACTGACTTCTTATCATCTAGGCTCACTCTGTGTCAGACATCTACCAAGCATTGTTACCATACATTATCTAACTTAAATCTATCAGTGCTACAAATTAGATGTTACTGTCTGCACTTTCTAGGTATAAAAACTGAGGCTGAAGAAGGTAAGTACAATTTCCAAGGTCAGAAAGGTTGGATTCTTACCGTAGCTTGTCTGATTCCATTGTTTGTGTTCTACATACTACAAATGTTAAAAACAATCATATTAAAAGCAAAATTATTGAGTATCAGTATCAGAGGAGTACTTTAATAGATTTATATATAATGATATATGGTTAACATTGTGCATTCATTTTATGGATTTCTTTTTTTAACCTTTTAAAAATATGTGAAATAATTTAAGACTCACAAGAAGTTGCAAAAATAGTAGAATTCCCAAGTACCCTTGATTCAGCTTTCCTTGATGATAGCTTACATAATCACAGACTATAAAATTCAACAAGTTGATATTAGTACAGTATTAACTGTACTACAGACCTCAATCAACCTGTTTCTTTAAACATTGATCTACAATCTTCCTGCTATTAAAAACCAATTTAATATGTCTTTCTAATATACTGTTATGGGGACAGATTTTCCCTGGACTCTTACGAACTTCACCAAGATTTCTTTGATGTTTCATGATTACGTTGATGTTTGTACTCTTTGACATTTCATGGTTATTTTATCAATCCTAGGATAAAGGTTTTAAATTGTATCTTGGTCACTGGAAGATTTTAAATGGTCAGGGTCCAATTTATATTTGAATCTCATTTACCTTGTGTGAATAATTGACTGTTAGGAGGACAAAGGTGGAAGCAGAGAGATTAACTGTTAAAACATTGCAGTAACATTGCAGTCTTTTAGGTGACAATGCTGATGGTTTAGAGTGGGATGGAATGAAGGAAAGAAGTGGTTAAATACATGTTGAAGAAGAGCCAACATAATTTGCTGATGGCCTGGGCAAAAGGAAAGAGTTCAAAGATCACTGCAGAAATCTGACTTGAGCAAGAGGGTGAAGAGTGGTATAATTTATCTAGAAGAGGACAACAGGGAACAGAGTAGGCTTATGGGGAAACTTCCTCAAAGGTTCTTTTTTTTTTTTTCAATTTCTTATCTCATTTAGTTTTTAAAGAAAGTGTGGAAAGCACTGGCCAATCCCTTTGTCCTGTTATTTTTCTGTTTCTTAAGTAGTCTATTCATTTATTCTATTACTTATAAGGAAATGACTCTGACCTGAAGAACAAATCATTTCTCATCTCAACCTTTCCTGAGGACCTCGGCTTTTAATTCTAAGGTCATCCTTGATGGTATCTATTCTCTTATCTCCCATATCCAATCAGTGATAGCATTCTATGGATATGTTTCTTTTTCTGTTCCTTTTCTTTATAGTTTATTATAAGATATTGAATGTAGTTCCCTGTCCTATATAGTAAACCCTTGTTGTTTATTTTACATATGGTAGTGTGCATCTGTTAATCCCATGTTGGCAATTTATCCCACACCTCCATCCCCTTTGGTACCCATAAGTGTATTTCCTATGTCTGTCTGTTTCTCTTTTGTAAATAAGTTCATTTGTATTATTTTGGGTTACACATACAAGTGATACCATATAATATTATCTTTCCCTGTCTGACTTATTTCACTTAGTATGACAATTTGTAGGTCAACGCGTGTTGCTGCAAATGGCACTATTTCATTCTTTCTTTTAAATAGCTGACTAATATTCCATTGTGTGAGTACACCATGTCTTCTTTGTCTTTTCATCTGTTATTTGGCACTTGGGTTGTTTCTATGTCTTTACTGTTATAAATAGCACTGCTGTGAACATTGGGGTGCATGCATCTTTTCAAATTAGAGCTTTTGTCTTTTCCAGATCTATGGCAAGGGGTGGGATTGCTGGATCATAGGGTAACTCTACTTTTAGTTTTTAAGGGAACTTCTACATTATTTACCACAGTGGCTGCTCTATGGATACACTTTGTTTGGAATATTTATTGTGTCTCCTGCTACACTCTCACTTTGGCACTTCTATGTGGCTTTCTATAACAGCTTCTGTACTGGCTTTCTGAATATTTGATAAATGCAATTAGAGGGTCAGAAATACCCTTATATCTCTTCTTTACCTTTACACTTCCTACTGGTCTTTAAAGATTCTATCACACCTCCCACAGGACATTCAGTCTCCCCTCCAGCACACGCTGATTTTCTACCATTTGAATCAATACACCATGTGATTTTATGACTTATAATTTTAATAAAAATATGCTTCTTAGTGATTGATACTAAGCTGCTTCAGGTATGTATGTCCTGTTCCTATAGTAGTGTTCTACAGGAGAGGAAAATACTGGTTTTTTTTTTTTTAATTGGTTTGGTGTATTATTTAGCATCCAGCACACAACAGAAATTAAAAAAGAGTTCTAATAAGTGTGTGCTACACTGGATTGATGTATCTTTTCTGCAAATCAGAATTTATGGAGCCTGTTGACTCAATGGCATCTTGTCTAATAAATTAGAATCTTGAATTTAAATTAAAAAATTACTATAATTATTTTTGTGCTCATTAATCAAACCTCATGATTATACTATAACAACTTAGTTCAAATATTAGAACATAGAGATGGTGGCCTTATTCATTTATTAGCAGGAGTTCAGGATCACATTGTAATATCCAAAAGAAGATGGTTCCTTCTGGTCCAATGAGCTAGTGGGTCCTAATCTCAAACTGGCTACTGTCTCCATGCTTGGAAAAGACATATGAGTTAGGAAGGGAGGAGGGACATAGATTCTTACAATGAAAATGAGCTTGAACATTGAGGACAGCAGATTAAAATTCTTTTAATTATGCAATTAACTAAAAGTGTAATTTCAAGTAAAGTACTTTCTCTGAGTCTCAGTTTCTTTTTCTCGAATAGGAAAAAAATCATACTTGGTTAATAGAGTAGTTATAAGGATTAAGTGAATCAATGTGTGTAAAGCACTTAGGCCAGTTTCTAGCACCAAGTCAGCCTCGCATCATGGTAGTTATTACAGTAACCAGGATTCTTTCAATGGAAAGTAAAAATAAAAGCAACCCTTCTTAATCTATTTGGGAAATTGCATCGGATCCTCCCTCCACCTCTCCTGTTTCTCTATTTCAGTCTCACTTGTTCCTGCTGAAGAGATTTCCACATTCTGTAGGGTGCAACAGAATCCTGAAGCCATTGGCTTTTCCCAGCTTTACCACTAGAGAGGAAATTTCTCTTTCTCCTTAGTTGCAATTCAAAAGTCTAGGAGACTACAGTTGCTAGCACTGTATTGTATAACTTGCTAAGAGAGTAGAACTCGAGTGTTCTCACTAAACAGTAACAAAAAAAGGGTGAATGTGTGAGGTGACTGACATATTAATTAGCTCAGTGGGGGATTTTTTTCATAATGTGTATGTATATCATATCAAATCAGCATATTATGTTTTAAATAAACTCACTTGAGTGAGTGAGTGAAAGTTGCTCAGTTGTGTCTGACTCTTTGTGACCCTATGGACTATACAGTCCATGGAATTCTCCAGGCCACAATATTGGAGTGGGTAGCCATTCCCTTCTCGAGGGGATCTTCCCAACCCAGGGATCAAACCCAAGTCTCCCACATTGCAGATGAATTCTTTACCAGCTGAGCCACAAGGGAAGCCCTACAACTTTATTTTTCGACTATACCTCATAAAGCTGGAAAAGGGAAAGGATTTTAACTAATGAAGGCAGGTTGGACCCCTTGCCCACACTTTGGCAAAAGGTTTGCAGCTCTCACTAGGACCACTTAGTGTGGTGAATGAGGAGATCAGGTCTCAGAAGAGATGTGATGTATTTCCTGGAACAAAGGAGAAAATAGATCAGGTAGACAAACAGTTGAGGGCATTCCCAATGGCTCAGGGGGTAAAAAATCCACCTGCAATGCAGAAGACACAGGAGACGTGGGCTCAATCCCTGGATTGGGAAGATCAACTGGAGGAGGAAAATGGCAACCCACTCCAGTATTCTTGCCTAAAAAAATCCCATGGACAGAGGACCCTGGTGGGCTACAGTCCAAAGGGCCCCAAAGAGTTGGACACAACTAAGCGTGGCATGGGGTGGCAGACAAATAGTTGACGCCAAAGACCATTCATATTGTCACCGTCATCATCAATATCATTACAGGATTCAGTTTCTTTAAACACCTCACATAGTTCATTGGAGTCTGAGGGTCCTCGGCAATTCCAATGGCAATTGACAAAAGAAAGTTTAAACAGGAGCTAAAAAAACAAACAAACAAAAACGCCTCAGTATTACTAAGGATCAGAATTCTATGGCCACTCTAATTCCTCAGGGAAGAACATTTTGACATCCAACACTCTGAGCCTATGGTCAAGTGCATCTGTGTCATTAAGATCTCCCTAAAGTTTAGTTAAATTCATTTAAGTCATAGATATTTCTATATGAATGCTTTCTACATGGTGGCAAAAACTTTTAAATTAAATTTGTAAGTATATTTGTTTCATTCTTTGTAATTATGTCCTTTTGACCAAAAGTATTACATTTTTCTCTAAACTAGGTAAAATTTAATGCAAAAATAAAGGAAGCTGCTGATATTTTGTTTATACTTTTCAAAAGTTATCTTTCAGGAGACTTTTGCAGTGGTTATTCAGTTTCTTCTCTCATCTCATATGGTTTCCATTTAGAGCCAATTATGTTGCAAACAACTCTTTTAATTTTTTTGTTTATTTATTATTTTTGGTGTGTTTTTCTCAGAAAAATGAGCAGATCTCCCCTCTCCCCTGTAGCTATAAGATTCTTATTAGTATTAATCAGACACATGAAATAGAGCTGGGATTCAAATCCTTAAGCTAGGATTTCTTGAAATGGTTGGTGGGTCTTCCTTCAAGTAGGAAGAGTGAATCTTTGTATTTAAGGAATTTAAGGAATATTGATACTTGACTAGCAGAGCTTTCTAGACTATTAATACTGGAACCAAAGTTTTCCCTGAATTTACCACTATTGCTGTGTAGACAGAAAAGGAGCCATGCCTCCTTGCCATTTGTATATTTTCTTAAGAGATACAGAATCTCAAGGTTTCAGTAGTAAACAAGAGAGAGAATTGTTCATAGATCTGTATGGTTTTGGAAGCCATCATGACAAAAGTTAAGTTCATTTATATTTTTATTGTAAAGTTTGGAATAATAATTTCAATAATTCCTTTTCTCTTTGCCTAGAAAATTGTGAGGAGCTCTGGGGTTTACATAGCTGCATAGTCTTATTTTCATTAAATATTAACTAACAAGTGGCATTAGTGGTAAAGTACCTACCTGCCAATGCAGGAGACATAAGTGACGCGGGTTCCATCACTGGGTTGGGAAGATCTCCTCGAGTAGGAAATGGCAACCCACTCTAGTATTCTTACCTGCAGAATTCCCATGGACAGAGGAGCCTGGCGGGCTACAGTCCATAGGGTCGCAAAGAGTTGGACATGACTGAAGTGACTTAGTACACACACAACAGTGTCAAAGTTCAGTAGCCACAGAAGACAGTACAAAATCATTTACAAAGCAGCGGTGTCTGTTTTGTCAAAATGATGAACAGAAATGCGACTGGGTGTTCAGTAGAGAAGATCCCCATGGGATGACTTCTTGAAGGCAAAGGAGCTTCAGGAAGTTTTTAAGACTGAAGAGCAGAATACAAGAGATGATATTTTAACTGATAGGTGAGAAGCACATTATCTATTTCTTGGCAGAGTGAGCAGGTTCATCAGGTTGGAGCAGAGGACTTATATAAGGGAGTTGAGGGATAAGGCTCTAATTATTTCTTAGTTTACATTATGGTTCATACTTTGCATTGCTCTGTGGGCTTCAACAAATGTATAATGGCATGTATCTATCCTTAAAGTATCACACAGAAGAATTTACAGCCCTGTAAATCTCCCATGCTCCCTAGGGAATGAGATTTAATTCTCATTTTTCACAAGGTATTTTCCTGAACATTGTCATGACCTATGTCTGAAAAGCTCTATTCAACAATATAAACAAAAATAAAAAGATTATCCCGATAATACTGGCCTTGAAGGAAAGGATTGATTTCAGTTATACTCCTAATTGGCTTTGGTGTGACTTTATATCCATCACCTGATTTTCTTTTTAAGAAGTAAATTTTTCTTCAGTATACTACCTAGTAAGTTAGAAAATTTAGATTTAAGTGAAAATGACTAATAAACTCACCTTCCATTGGCAAGCTGACATTTTTAGTGTACATCTTTTCTATTTTCTGCTTTCTGTGCATGCATTACTTTTATTAAAAATAAATGAGGCATATTATTTTATATCCTCCTTTTTTCAGTCAGTACATAATGAACCCTGTAATTCAGTGTTCTGGTACATTGTGCTTTTTAATGACTATATAATAATGCATGTGGGCTTCTCAGGTGGCTCAGGAAAGAACCCACCTGCCAACTCAGGTGAGGCAGGAAACTGGAGTTCGATCCCTGCACTGGGGAGATCCCCTGGAGAAGGAAATGGCAACCCATTCCAGTATTCTTGCCACGATAACGTCATGGACAGAGGAGCCTGACTGGCTACAGTCCATGAGGTCGCAAAGAGTTGGACATGACTGAGCACGCACACACACAATAATCTACTGTTTGAGTTACAGATCTCATACATTTGGGGGTTATCATACTATAGTCATTATGAAATGTAGGAGTCTTGCCTTTTATTATACGTGAAGAGCTAAGAATCATATAGATAGGAGGATGTCATTTAATGGAAAGAACTTGAATTTGATCAGGAGACTTAGGCTTAATTCAACCTCTGACTTCATTTAGTTATCTAATCTTGAGTTTTGTTATTTATTCTTTCTGAATCTTGGTTTCCTTGCCTTTAAAAGCTAAGGGCTGCTTTATTATTTTGTAACTGTGAGTTTTCTAGGATGTCATAGCAAATGAACAAAGCATGTCTAAATTCTTTAGTTAAAATTGCATAACTGACAGTAGTCTTGCTTTGTCTTTGTCAGTCTCTCTTCTTCTCTTTAATCTCAGGCACATCACATAGATTTAAATTAATTACAATCTTTGGTTAATAACAAATTTACAGCATTGGCCCATAAATGACCCCCTATAACTTTTTTTTTTTTGGTGCTAATATTTTACATGAATCATCTGTGAATTCTCCACTCACACAGTAGACTAGTGTCTGCTAGTCAGAATCTACTAGTCAAGGATGTTTATTAACCAAAAAATGTCTTCTAGCCACAATCTAAATTGTCATTTTTAAATGTAAATGTCATTTGTTTCATTCACCATTATGTCTCTAGCACCTACTATGGTGTGTGGCATGTACTGGTGCTCAGACAATATATGTTTCTTGATTGAAAGGCTTTCACATGGACCCGTTTCCTAGATGAAACTTTACTGATAGAAGAGACACTATTGTCAACACTTGCTAAAGTGTGAACATTAGCAAAAGAGCCAGGCAATTAATATAAACTTATACTGTTGAAGTTGGTAATGACTGTAACTGGAGGATAAAGCAGACATATTTACTAGGGAAAGATAGGCAGCAGCAAATGACTGAACAAAAACCTTATTAAATGGTATTTAAGAAAAAACAAAAATTAGCAAAACTCACATTGCATATTGTGATGAAAACACAATGCTTGGAACATAGCACCTTCAAGAAGTGCATACCTTTGTCCCTGCAATAACAGGGGGATAGGAGAGGAAAACTCCAAATAGTGTCACTTTTCAAATGAAGATATGAAACTCAGAAGAGTTACGTGACCTCTCAAGGTCCCGTAGCTACTAAGTGGAACCTTTAGGATTCACCGTGTATCTGCTTGACCATGAAGGAATGAGCCTTAAAAGTGTGATGAGAAATTGTCTGAAAATGGTATTAGAAGACTTCAGAAAATGTGAGAAAAGATCCTTTCTGAAATACCTTTATTATTCGAACTGTTTCCCAATCAAGGAAGTAGACTTCCATTTTAGGAAACTATACGGAGAGGGCATTACTAAACTCTCAAAATTTTACCCTTTCTTGTTCTTTCGTCTGGTGTTTCATGGCCACAGAATACCTTGGCTATCCCTGTATTGCATACATGTAAGCCAGAAGATGAACTCCATTAGCATTAATGTTTTGCAAAAGTCTTTTTTCTCCGTCTTGACGTTTCTACTTTACTCTCCCTGGTGGGAATTGCCATTTGCAGCGGATTTCCTCTTCTCCCTAGAATGAGTAAATCATATCTGAGTTGAACTGCCAGTGTACTTGATACGATCTTTATGCTGTTACAGAATTATAGTAGAGGACACAGTGGATTGGCGACCCCATGACAAGATTGTCCTCAGCTCCTCTTCATATGAGCCTCACGAAGCAGAGGTCCTCACGGTGAAAGAAGTCAGGGGCCACCATATTAGGATCCATGAACGGCTCAGACACCGACACATCGGTAAGGCTTTGGTTTGTTAGTTAAGGGAAGTGAATGAGCCAAGACAAACGTGTTCAGCAACCTGCCTGGGGACCTTGGATCCAACCGGCGTTCAGAGGGGATGGATAATACTTTACTGCTGCCCTAGGCTCATCCTAGAAGGCTTTATCTCCATCCCTTCATTAATTTTATTGCCTAATTTAAAAAAAAATACTTTGATGTGAGGGTATTTTTTTAACTTTTTATTTATAATGGCAAGCCTAGAAGCAAGCAGAAGGGATAAGAAACTTGTTCAAGGTCAACGGGCATTTTCATGGCTAAGCCAGAATAAACCTCATGGGAGATGAATTTCCAGTTCATTTCCTGGCACAATGAATCACACAACCACTTAGAATGTGGCAGTTATTGTAAATAATGACTCCTTACTTTTTCCATACTTAGGAATGTGTCCCTTCTGACATGAAGTTCATTTTTTGTACTGACTACTGCTACTGCCCCAAATTATAGATAAATAAAGTCAAACACCTCTTTCTTTAAAAAAAAAAAGTACTGAATATTTTAATATACTATATACACTTAAAATACATTGCATATAAATAATAAATAACCATGTTTCCTGGTCCAGTCTAATAACTGCATTTAACCCAGGAAATATAGCTAATAAGTAATATAACAGGGAAATAAAGGGATAAGGGGTTATCTTTTTATTCTCTGATATTTGAGAGGGAAATACATGTTTTCAGCAGGGTCATATCTAAAGCTTTCTAAGTCATAGCTTTAAGGATGATTTTATTTCTAAACAGTCGCAGGGAAAAGAAAACTCGTCGTCAATCCCTACCTGTAATATGCAAACATGTGCAATACAAATACTGGGGGAGAGGGGGCGATTGTAACAAACAAGCGAGACTGGGGAAACTCCTTCTGAGAGGGATGAGCTTCAGACCTGCCAGGAGAGGGCGCTGCCGCTGCTACTTTTGTCCTATCGCTGCCTCAGTGGATCTGGGATTCCTCATTCTGAAGAAAGAGGTTCAGGAACAGTGCACTACTAAACGCGGAAATCTCACACTGACAAGTTAAAGGAAGGGGTTTGGGGATCCCACTAATTGGACCGGTCTGCCCTGACATCCCTGTCCCAGTACCCATCGTGACTGAGGAGAAATGAATTCTTGCTCAGATACTCTTACTCTGGTCCCAAGGAGAGACTAGTGAACCGGCTTTTCATTTCTCAGCTGACATTTGTGGAGAACGCCCGAGGAAAGGCAAACCTTAGTGTTGGGAGGACTTCCGCGGGGAAACGAGTGTTTTCATTTGTCAGGTTCGCTGAGTCCCTAACTGGCGATCTCCGAAATAGGTTTTTTAAAGTTTTTCCTTCCTGTTGCCCCAGGAAGTGCCCACGTCATGGAGGGTGGCCGACACGTTCGTTTGGCTGCTGAAGTTGGTCTTTTGACACGAAACATACAAATCCAGGGTGATACATCATGCAGAGGGAGACTGCTTGTGGGGTCCTTCAGGAAGTCCAGCGTGGAAGAATTCTCAGGTAAATGAAAATTTAAGTTACTAAGCACTAAGAATTGGATGCTATGGGACCCTCCGAAATTCCAATAGTGGGAATTTTCATCTATAAAACAAAATGTCTGGAATAGATGCTTGTTTATGCTCTGAGAAGCTATGAATTTTCAGTCCTAATCTGTGCTTAATTATCAGTGTGATGTTAAAATAATATTCTAGCTATCAGTACATCGGCACATTTTTACCTCAGAAAGAAAAAAATATATATAAAGAAAAACCACCTTCAGCAGATGTGAAATTTCCTCTGCTTTGAAATTGTAGATGATTTAATGACCACTTGAATTTTATCTCTTTCCTGAATTTCTATTACTCTTTCCCAGTAGCATGCTTTATCTGATGGCAGACCTCATCTCATGCTATAAATTAATAGTGTAAATTTAAATAAGAAGATTTCCATATTCTAGACTGCTTTAGGGATCAGTTCAATTTCTCTCATTTCCTTCAATCTTTAGCTCTTCTGGAATTTTTTTTTCATTTATTTTTATTAGTTGGAGGCTAATTACGATATTGTAGTGGTTTTTTGCCATAAATTGACATGAATCAGCCATGGATTTACATGTGTTCCCCATCCTGAACCCCCTCCCACCTCCCTCCCCACCCCATCCCTCTGGGTCATCCCAGTGCACCAGCCCTGAGCACTTGTCTCATGCATCCAACCTGGACTGGCGATTTGTTTCACACTTGATAATATACATGTTTCGATGCTGTTCTCTTAGATCATCCCACCCTCGCCTTCTCCCATAGAGTCCAAAAGTCTGTTCTGTACATCTGTGTCTCTTTTTCTGTCTTGCATATAGGGTTATCGTTACCATCTTTCTAAATTCCATATATATGCGTTAGTATACTGTATTGGTGTTTATCTTTCTGGCTTACTTCACTCTGTATAATGGGCTCCAGTTTCATCCATCTCATTAGAACTGGTTCAAATGTATTATTTTTAATGGCTGAGTAGTATTCCATTGTATATATGTACCACAGCTTCCTTATCCATTCGTCTGCTGATGGGCATCTAGGTTGCTTCCATGTCCTGATTATTATAAACAGTGCTGCGATGAACATTAGGGTACATGTGTCTCTTTCAGTGTGGAGATTCCTTAAAAAACTGGAAATAGAACTGCCATATGACCCAGCAATCCCACTCCTGGGCATACACACTGAGGAAACCAGAACTGGAATGTTGTGAAATAATTTTATTGGCACCTTATTTCTGAAACTTGGGTTCCTTAAAAATGACTCCAGTGTTGTTTCCTAGTCAAATAAAGCTCCATCTTAGGAAGTCACTGTCTATGTGAATATAATAAAGGCTCTGAGAAGGCCTAGAGTAAAGGATCTAAGCACTTCCCACATATATCGAGCATGGAACAATTTTTGTAGGCACATCTGTTTTCAGTTCAGTTCAGTCTCTCAGTCATGTCCGACTCTTTGTGACCCCACAGACTGCAGCATGCCAGACTTCCCTCTCTATCACCAACTACCAGAGCTTGCTCAAACTCATGTCCATCGAGTCAGTGATGTCCATCTCATCCTCTGTCGTTCCCTTCTCCTCCTGCCTTCAATCTTTCCCAGCATCAGGGTCTTTTCCAATGAGTCAGTTCTTCACATCAGGTGGCCAGTATGGTAAAGGATGGTGCTTGGACCTTAAGTTGAAAGTTCAGGATTTCTGGTCCATAGAACAAACTCTCCCCCCATAAACACTAGCTCCATCAGTTTCTTTCTTTCTTTTTTGGCCACATAGTGAGGTATAAAGTGAAAGTGTTAGTTGCTCTCAGTCATGTCCGACTCTTTGTGACCCCATGGACTGTAGCCCACCAGGCTCCTTTGTATGCAGGATCTTAGTTCCCTGACCAGGGATTGAACCCTTTTTCCCCCTCCCACTCCTGCAGTGAAAGCATGGAGTCTTAACTACTGGACTGCCAGGGAAGTCCCCTCCATCAGTTTTTAACAGAAGTCATCTAGATCTCCCTTCTTGGCTAGAGGACATTTAATGGTATCTGGAGACATTTTGCTTGTCACAACTTTGGTGGAGCTTCTACATCTAATAGTGGATGCTCAACAGCCTACAATGTGTGAGACAGTCTCCCTCAAGAAAGGATCAGTTCAGTTCAGTTCAGTTCAGTTGCTCAGTCGTGTCTGACTCTTTGCGACCCCATGAATCGCAGCACGCCAGGCCTCCCTGTCCATCACCAACTCCTGGAGTTTACTCAAACTCATCCCATTGAGTCGGTGACGCCATCCAGCCATCTCATCCTCTGTCATCCCCTTCTCCTCCTGCCCCCAATCCCTCCCAGCATCACGGTCTTTTCCAATGAGTCAGCTCTTCACATGAGGTGGCCAAAGTACTGGAGTTTCAGCTTCAGCATCAGTCCTTCCAATGAACACCCAGGACTGATCTCCTTTAGGCTGGACTGGTTGGATCTCCTTGCAGTCCAAGGGACTCTCAAGAGTCTTCTCCAACACCACAGTTCAAAAGCATCAATTTTTTGGTGCTCAGCTTTCTTCACAGTCCAACTGTCACATCCATACATGACCACTGGAAAAACCATAGCCTTGACCAGACGGACCTTTGTTGGCAATGTAATGTCTCTGCTTTTTAATATGCTGTCTAGGTTGGTCATAACTTTCCTTCCAAGGAGTAAGCATCTTTTATTTTCATGGCTGCAGTCACCATCCGCAGTGATTTTGGAGCCCTAAAAAATAAAGTCTGACACTGTTTCCACTGTCTCCCCATCTATTTCCCATGAGGTGATAGGACCAGACACCATGATCTTAGTTTTCTGAATGTTGAGCTTTAAGCCAACTATTTTACTCTCCTCTTTCACTTTCATCAAGAGGCTTTTTTAGTTCCTCTTCACTTTCTGCCATAAGGGTGGTGTCATCTGCATATCTGAGGTTATTGATATTTCTCCTGGCAATCTTGATTCCAGCTTGTGCTTCTTCCAGCCCAGCATTTCTCATGATGTACTCTGCATATAAGTTAAATAAGTAGGGTGACAATATACAGCCTTGACGTACTCCTTTTCCTATTTGGAACCAGTCTGTTGTTCCATGTCCTGGACCAAAATGTCAGTTATGTTGAGGTGGAGTAACCCTGCTCTGGAAGGCTAGACAAAGGCTGAGTCCTGGTCATCGTGGTGGTCATGTAGAAACAAATCTACCCTGCAGTTTGTGAAGACAGAGAATTAGGAAGGGAGTGCAAGACAGGGCCCCTTTACACGGTACCTGCAGGCCAGGCTAGAACCTGATTGCGAGAGCAGGACAGGAGGCTGGTTCTTACAGCTGAGCACCAAAGCTGGACCCTCACCACCTGCAATGCTGACTTGGTTCTGAGCCTCTGGCTTGCTGGTTGGGGCTCCTAAAACAACCCTGGGAAAGGGACAGAGAAGCTGAATCCAGTGTTTCTTATAGACTAGGAACTATGCTGGTTTTCATGCCTATTTTATCTCATCGAATCCTAATATCCCTGTGAGAGTGACATTTTATCCTCGGTTTTATGTGTGAGGAAACAGAGTCTATAATAAAATTGTCTGCTAATTCATAAAACTCCATTACGAGCTTTAGAACTTCTTGAGGGTAAGGCTGAGGTTTTCAGCCCTGTTTTCTCAGTATGGTATTATAACTGCTGTGTATTAGGTCCTCAATAAATGTGAGTGAGTTAAATAAATGAACAGTAAGAAAAGTCATCCAGCTCTCAAAGTAACACTCAAATTCAAGCTTGATTCTGAAGCAGTTGATAAGCTTTTAATTTTATAATCACTTTAGGTTTGTAAAAAAGTTGCAAAGATGGTATGAAGAGTTCCTGTATACTTTTCATTCTGTTTTCCCTAACAGGAAAATCTACAATAACTCTGGTACGTTTGTGACAGCCATTAAATTAACCTTACTGCATTAGTGTTAACTGAACTTAAGACATTATTCCAGATTCCACTTTCCACTAAGGTCCTTTTTCTGTTTCAGAATCTAGTACAGTTCTCCACATTGTATTAAGAACCCTTACACTTTTCTGTAACATATTCCAGAGCCTGGATGATGTAGGACCTACAGGTGTGGGTCAAGGACACCACTACAGTGTTGAATGGTTACAGGGCAGAAAAGCAGGCCAGGGATTAACAATCCCTACTTTTAAATCAGGTTCTTCTGTCATTCCCCTCCTTCTGACCAGTAATACCCAACAAGTTATGCTCAGAATTATGATAAGCAAAAAGAAAAAATAGGAAAACAGTTTTGAACAAAATCATTGCTTAATTCTCCATTTGAATGCTCAGATATTTTAAGTATTTGCTATTGATTAGTACTCTTGCCTGGAAAATCCCATGGACGGAGGAGCCTGGTGGGCTGCAGTCCACAGGGTTGCTGGGAGTCGGACACTACTGAGTGATTTCACTTTCACTTTTCACTTTCACGCATTGGAGAAGGAAATGGCAACCCACTCTGGTGTTCTTGCCTGTAGAATCCCAGGGATGGGGGAGCCTGGTGGGCTGTTGTCTATGGGGTCACACAGAGTCAGACATGACTGAAGTGACTTAGCAGCAACAGCAGTTTTCAATTGTTGAATAATATGCACACGGGTAAAAAGATCTTGTACAATTTAAAACTATGAATTAAAACTGTGCAAGGATGACAGAAAAAAACACACTAAGTAAAACAATAATGATACATTGCCTTGAATGAGATTCTAGAACTATTTTCCAGTTTGTAAACTAAGCTTCTACATGTGGACATGATGTGCTTTGGGCCAAAGTTCTCAGAAGCGGATTCCATGATCATTTTAGCTATGTGCTTCTTGCAAGGGTTGCTTCAAACTACATTGAAAAGTGGTATCATGCTATAAATAATTTGTAAATGTTTTCTCATTCTGTGAATATTTCCATACCATCAACTAGTGTCTCTTTAACCAGCATCCTCTGAGAAATCTAGATATAGTGGAATCCTGTTTGACCATTCAGAAAGACACACAGACTTCATTTGTCCTCACAGTAGCTTGGTTTTGCAATAGATTGATTTGCAAGGGTTCAGGTTTCTCATCTATGAAAAGGGAGTGGGGAAGGTGGAGGATTAAGACTGGACTATACTTCCCTGGTAGCTCAGACGGTAAAGTGTCTGCCTACAATGTGGGATACCTGGGTTCAGTACCTGGGTTGGGAAGATCCTCTGGAGAAGGAAATGGCAACCCACTCTAGTACTCTTGCCTGGAAAATCCCATGGATGGAGGAGCATGGTAGGCTACAGGCCATGGGGTCGCGAAGAGTCGGACATGACTGAGCGACGTCACATCTCTGTGCTTTAAATACTAAAACACCACAATTCCCTCTCTTTTTAGTGAGGGAAATAACTTTATAGTTTACCTTGGGCAGTAACTTTAAAAAAGAAGAATAAAGAAAAGAAGTGAGGTCTACCTAGCTAAAGACATATGTTGTCTCTTCTCTTAGAACAGGGCTGTACCCCAGTTGTGGGAATCTCAGTGCAAACCTGTTTGTTTTATTCTACCATGGGACGCATACTCCCCACTGAGCCTGCGTGGGGGATAACAGTACAGCATCTGCACCATATGCCCAGGTCCAAGTCCTAGTGCGCTCCTAACCCTTCTCTGCCTCAGGGGATAGTGGGGATAGCCCCTCAAATGGGGATAACTACATCTATCACATAGATTTTTAAAGAAATTAAGAGTATATATATCACACACATATACATTTATGCCTGGTATATAATTAGTGCTGTATTAGAGTTAGATGTTTTGTTTATTAATTCACCTCATTTCCCCCATATTCATGTTATTATCTATTTTATCAAGTGCCTATACACTGACAAATTAGTGTTCATTATATTTTCAAATTAGTCTAGTGGCTATATTTTATATTGTATTTTGTTGTATACTGTATTTTAATAATATCTGCTTAAAACAGAACCAATAAAATCTTCAATAAGGCTAAATAATTCACTATCCTCTCCTGACATAAAAAAATGTAGAAAATCCTCTTATTGTGAAAAGGAAACAGGAAATATAATGTGGCTAGGATAACAATACAGGAAAAAAAAATTAAGAGTCTTTAAAGTCACTTAAAAATATATTATTGGCTGTATCATGTCTTCATCAAAAAGAATGTTATATTTCTGGACATCTATTGAGCAGAAATTTTGTACTTACACTCTCCTTTAAAAATGATTAAGATGTTGTATATATTTAGCCATTATTTTCTTTCATATAATATCTCTGTGGGTAAGGCTGTGACCTTTTCGCATGGGGTCACTGAAAAGAGACATGACTTTGGGGTGAGTGGCCAGGAAGCCATATTTCCTTCATTCTTAGCTGGTTCCT
The DNA here is from genome assembly GCF_019320065.1 of Cervus canadensis. Classification (NCBI taxonomy): domain Eukaryota; kingdom Metazoa; phylum Chordata; class Mammalia; order Artiodactyla; family Cervidae; genus Cervus; species Cervus canadensis. Next base: position 27,609,321 of record NC_057413.1, read on the forward strand.
TGACCCAATCCTGAAAACGGGTACCCAGAATCTTTAAGCTAGCTGTGCCCACCCCCAAAGTCTCTCTCCTTCCCCTGTCTTCCTGTCATCTTCCTCTTCGTCCTATGACCAGACTCTTAAGAATGTATTTTCAGGAAGTATTGTGATATTTTTTTAATGATTCAGACTTGATGATATAAGATATAGCGCTGGTGCTAAAACTAAACTATTATATTTTAATGAAAAATCTGCATGTCCTGAGCCATTGAATGGACCATTCTTCTGACTCTTGAGGGGACAAAATAAGTACCTGCTAATGTGCATTTTGCTTGCAGGCATCCTTCAACTTTTCAATGTGGAAATTCAGAACTTTGGGTCACCGCTGTATTCATCCGTTGAACTCACTAATGTGTCAGCAGGATCCTGGATAATATCTTCTACTCTGCACCAAAGCTGCGGTGGGGGCATCCATGCAGCTGCCAGTCAGGGGATCATTTTAAATGACAATGTGGTGTTTAGCACTGCTGGCCATGGCATTGATCTGGAGGGTCAGGACTATTCTCTCTCTAATAACCTTGTGGTTCTGATGACACAGTCAGCATGGTCTCCTGGTTGGGTGGCAGGAATCAAAGTGAATGAGGCAAAGAACACTCATCTCCATGGCAATGTTGTGGCAGGATCCGAGAGACTTGGTTTTCACATCCAAGGCCACAGGTGTTCCTCTCCTGAATCTCTTTGGTCTGATAACGTGGCCCACTCAAATCTTCATGGCCTTCATCTCTATAAGGGGAGTGGACGTGACAACTGCACTGGTATCTCTGGCTTCTTGGCTTTCAAGAACTTTGACTATGGTGCTATGCTTCAAGTGGAGAACAGCATGGAAATAGAGAACCTCACTCTGGTAGACAATACCGTTGGCCTTTTCACAGCAGTTTATGTGTCTTCTGCTCCACAGTGTTATATCAGAAATCTACAGATTGTGCTTAGGAATTCAGTCATTGTGGCCACTAGCTCATCTTTTGACTGCATTCAAGACAGAGTTAAACCACATTCTGCCAACTTGACATCACCTGATCGAGCTCCTTCCAATCCCAGAGGGGGTCGAGTTGGTATTCTGTGGCCGATATTCACCTCAGAACCAAATCGGTGGCCTCAGGAGCCATGGCACAAAGTGAGGAATGGCCATTTGATTTCAGGCATCATGAAACTTCAAGGTGAGAATTTTTTCCAAGCAATGTAGTCTAATACATCTGCGCATAGAACCCATAGAACCTTTAATAATATCTTGAAAGTGTATTACCAAAAGAGTACAGTATAGTTTGGTTCTTGCTGTCCAGTTGATCAGCTACTGGGCATTGATAACCACAGGGGTGGTTTATTAATATAATGACAGTGAGTGGTTCATTGAGGAACAAAATTGGGTCATTTGTAGAGATGAACCTCGAGCCTGCTGTATAGGGTGAAGTAAATAAAAAAAAGAGAAAAATATTGTATAGTAATACATGTATGTGGGATCTAGAAAAATGGTACAGATGAACCTAGTTCCAGGGCAGGAATAGAGATGCAGAGAATCTCTACTATATAGAGAATGGACTTGTGAACATAGGGTCGGAGAGGGGAGGGTGGGAGATTAGGTTTGACATAAATACACTACTGTGCGTAAAATAGGTAGTGGGAACCTGATGTATAGCACAGAGAGCTCAACCCAGTGCTCTATGATGACCTAGAAGGGTGGGATGGGGTGTGAGGTTCAAGAGGGAGGGTATACATGTGGAGTTGGTTTAGTTGCTAAGTCGTGTCCTACTCTTGTGACCCCATGGACTGGAGCCTGTCAGGCTCCTCTGTCCATGGGATTCTCCTGGCAAGAATACTGGAGTGGGTTGCCATTTCCTTCTCTTGGGGATCTTTCTGACCCAGGGATTGAACCTCGGGCTCCTGCATTGCAGGCAGACTCTTGGGAAGCCCAAGATTGAGAATAAACATACACACACACACACACACACACATTGCTGATTCACTTTACTGTACAGCAGAGACTAACACAAAATTGTAAAGCAATTATATTCCAATAATAAAAAATAGAAAAAATGTCACTACTCTATACATGTCGAACAGCTTTCACAGGAAAATATTTAATTTGATTATATGCCTGGTATTGTTTTTCCTATCACGCAGAGGAGGAAATTGATACAGGGAGGGTGTGCCTCAGTGAGGTTGTTAAGAATCTGGTGGGGCAGCCAGGATTAAATTTCAGTTATACTACAACCTATGCAGAAAATCTATCTCAGATCTCTTTTGTACTATTATATTCACTCCCCATTCAATTTTGACCAAAACTTTTATGGAAAGTATTGCTTGTAAGATGTCAGTGTGTTGGAATGCTCTTCTATTTTGCATACAATGTCCATGCCTTCAAGAATTAAAGGTACTTTTTTTCTGAATTAAAGGTATTTTAAGTCAAGATTTATGTAAACTCCTGGAACTATGCTGGGCAGTGACTTAAACTTACTCTTGGGCATTAGTATATGAATATTTAGTTATGTAGTCTGTATTTGTGACTGGTTGTTTACATGATATAATGTTATAACATTAATACTTTATAAACATTCTTTTTTCAGATGTGACCTTTTCTAGTTTTGTGAAGAGTTGCTATAGTGATGATCTAGATGTTTGTATTCTGCCCAATGTAGAGAACACTGGAATCGTGCCTCCAATAATGGCAGAGAGGACCAGTATGCTAAAGATCAAAGATAAAAACAAGTTCTACTTTCCTCCTTTACAAACCAGGTACCAGTTTTGGTATTTATAGTAAGCCATATTTATGAAGGATTTGGTAATTCTTCAAGTACTTGAATATGTTTTTTAAACAAGGATGAAATCATCAGTGAGATTAGAGATAAGTATTTCTAGAAAGATACACTAGATTCTTTCCCTTCCTATATCCATGCCTTTGAGATATGATTTTTGCAATCTCTGTCACTAAACAGAGACTGTTTCTCACTGCCTTGAATCGGGGATGCATCCTGCTATGTCCTCTGACAGACACAAGAGGCAGAAGTAGTGAATTGCAAGTTTTATTGATATTAATATTTTTATCTTTGTCAGAGAGACTTCTCTGGGATGTTTTCAGAATCAGTGGGAAAAATTGACCCTAATTCTTGACTCGTTTGTGGAGTACAGCATCACGTCTTCAGAAGGAGGCTTGGGAGCCCTTGTGCAGGGACTGGTGGGGAATGGGGCCATGGCTGCTGTCAGGAATCCCTGAAATGAATGATATGACTCATATTTATACTCAGACCAGGCCTAACTACTACTATTCATGAACCAATGATCTTAGAGTTGCATTAAAAAATCTGAAAACTAGACAAGGAATTATTTTTTCTCTTTGCCATAAGAGGGAGTGGGAAAGTCAGAAGGAGGGAAAATGGATTACTTTCTCTCTCCTATAACACTGGGGAAACTCTAGTTGTAATAAAAGAATCAGGAAATCCCACCTTATATCAGAAAGTTTGTGTGTTTGGTCCAGCACCCGTCTCTTTTTGGTGCTCTTTCCTGAACCGTTTTTAGAACCTCAACATTATTAGGTATACAATTTGTGTTATTCTGTCATTTTTTTTTCTATTGTCCAGTCTTCCTTATGTTCGTGCCTTACCTATGGGATGAAATAGTTATAAAGCTAAATGATACTAGTATTTGATTCTTTGTTCTATTAATACCTGACACATGGTAGACATGCAATAAATATTTAATATTATTACTAATGGTACCTAAAAATATTAGCCCCAGAGGAAATTGCATTGATTCTCTATAATGCAGTGTTATAATTGCCAATAACTTGTTTATATACCATGCTTGACTCTAAATTCTGGTGTCTATCTTTATCAGCATTGTCTTCCCCAATGGCTTTCATTAGGTTTTCGGTAGATATTTGTTGAATGTAAATATCTTTTTTTCCAACATTGTATATAGTACAAGTATAATTGATATTTATAATGATAATCTTAAAATACTGCAAGGCCCCAAAGTTCCATAAAGCAATGATTACATTATGTTTAGTAAATATTAGAAACAAATTTATTGTATCTTTCATTTTAGAAAACTAGTGATCTGTGTTAGGATTATATAACTTGATATCCAGAATATTTGGTTAATAAGAATGTCTTTCTTCTTGACCAAATAGCTGTGAAATATCTTTTCCTATCATTTTATTTCTTATCTATGTACACATTATTAGTAATAAAATTTTGTTGAATTTATTTTTCACAGTGTCAGCGCCACCAATGTATGTTTTCTTTTTGCTGCTTATCATGGAAATGAGACAGTTGCTTTCTATCGATATTCACAGGAAAGATTTAGAAACACTGGCCTGCTCTGAATCAGATTGTGAAAGCCCTGGAAAATATCTCTTTAAGGATCTGGATGGGAGAACCCTGGGTCTGCCCCCACCGGTTTCTGTATTTCCTAAAACGGAAGCAGAATGGACTGGATCCTTCTTCAACACAGGTCAGTTAGTTCTATGTGAACTTGACAACTCTAGCAGAGAGAGCGTGAACAGGACTGAGATGGTTTGGTTGTGTGGTCCAGGAGAACAAAATATACTGGAAAAGAACTGAGCTGTAGAGCTGGAGTCTGTGCCAATGAGCTGCCCAGCTCACCTCTATCTCAGAAATGAAGTGAAGTGAAAGTCACTCAGTCATGTCCGACTCTTTGTGACCCCATGGACTATACAGTCCATGAAATTCTCTAGGCCAAAATACTGGAGAGGGGAGCCTTCCCCTTCTCCAGGGGATCTTCCCTACCCAGGGATCGAACCCAGGGCTCCCGCATTGCAGGCGGATTCTTTACCAGATGAATCACAAGGGAAGCCCAGGAATATTGGGTGCTTAGCTTAACAGCTGTCACCACACCACTGTTTTGCCCTCCATGAGATTGTCTGTGGTCCATGTCAGAGGTACGATTCCTGAAACCCCCTGTGTACTGGTGAAAAGAACAGTCCTCTCACTAGCTTGGTCACCTGGGCCTGCAGTATTTCACAATGTCTGCCTTGGAAGTCAGTCCTCTGGCTTCTGAATCCAGCTTTTTCTTCCATCAGAACTAAATGCTTTCATTCTGGAAAGGGTGGTAGAGTAAATGGCATGTTTTCTTTTTTGCCTTCCCTTTCTCTATCTTCTATTTATCTTTGGGGGTCTGTGATCAAATCCCTTCTTCTTCTTGCTTTTATAACTGAAGCCCATTCGGCTATCAGTTTTGATTTCTGGACCCCTGGAGAGAGCATTATCTTTCTACTTGTTGTTCTTTCTACTTCCACAAACAATGCGACTTTGAGTTTACATTTTTATTCAGGTGAAAACTACAGCAAATAAATCCAAAAAACATCCCCAGCTTTCTTCCCACTTCATTGGTTGATTCTTTTCAGACTTCTTTCCTAGGCTCCCTTTCTCTTTTGGGGCGTCCCTGATGGCTTAGATGGTGAAGGATCCACCTGCAATGAGGGACACCCAGGTTCGATCTCTGGGTGGGGAAGATCCCCTGGAGAAGGGAATGGCAACCCACTGCAGTATTCTTGCCTGGAGAATCCCATGGACAGAGGAGCCTCATCCGTGGGGTCGCAAAAAGTTGGACGTGACTGAGTGACTAACACTTTCACTTTTGCTTTCTCTTTTGAAGTTCCGAATATTTCAAGACATCCTCAGACCTCTTCTTTTCCTATCATGCCCCCAAGTCCAGAGTTGAAAGTACCATTTAATGTTGATGACCTCCAATTTATATCTCCATCCCAAACTCCTCCATGAACCGTGGTCTATTATATTCAACTGACATCTCGGAAGTATAATTAGCATGTCAGACTCAACATGGCCCCAGATGGAATTCTTGAACTCTGTCCCCATCCACAGCTTGTCTCTTGTCTAGTTGACCCTATCTCAGTAATTGATACCATCATTCTTTCAATAAATCCTTAGATGGTTGCCTACCATGTGGGGTTGAAAAGCTGTATATTTTATTTTTTCACCACTCTTTGTCTTGGTTGTGAAACATGATTCAGTGGTGATACTCCAATAGGTATTATTACATTATACTCCAATAGGTATTATTACGTTGCTTACCATCAGTGTGTGGACAAGTTTGAGCAGGTGTGTGAGTGGCTAAAGGTAGGATGGACTGCCTTAAACACCTGATGTTTTAACGCTTTATAACATTTTAAATGAAGATGCTATAGATTCCAGCTGCAGGATTCCTACAGGATTCCTATAGTTCCCAATAGTATCTGCTGTTTACCATGCTACAAGTACAATCTGCATCTTCTTGCCATGAAGGAGATGCACACAGTAAATGGTGCCTTCTGGGTATTAACAGGATTGGAGTGTTTTTCTGTGACTTCCAAAATAGGAATAGATCCCTTCTTCTCTAATTCAAGTCCCTTTTCATTTTTTAAACCATTCTTTTTTGCTACTTTCCAATTCTTGTCCACAATCTGGTGGAGGATAGAAGGACAAATTTAATTTTAAGAGAGTAAAAATGTATTTAGTATTTTTCCTCTTCACAACAAGAACCTGTGATCATCTATAAAACAGTGGAAACAGTCCAAAAAGATGAAAACGGAGGCTGCTGGAACCAGCTCTTCTCTTTATTCCAAATGGCATTGAGCTGAACACACCCTTTTGACGTTTTTCCATTTTATTAACAAACACTTTGGAGTACATTGCCTTTGAGGTTTATTTTTAATTTGAAAAGTACAGATTTTGTTTGCACATAGAAGTTCACATGAAAAATTCAGATATCCACAGGTTCTGACATAGTGTCTTATGCTCTGGTGTTGGGAGCAAAAATTATCCATGTGGATCAGCTGTGAGCAATACTCTGCCAGTGGGTTTTGCTATCTGTGTAATGCAGGGTGTGTAGCCAGGGGAAAAGTGAGCTGTTAATTTTGTTTTGTACTTATCTGTAAGTTTGCATGTGCAGCCAGTGTTGAAACACACATGGCAACAGAGTGTAAAACAGTTAATCCCAAGCAGAAGAGCCTCTAAAAACCATTTGCATTTTATTCTGGAAAGAATTTCTTTTGAACATGGAGGCATTTGATCATCTGAAAATCTAAAATTATTTATAAAAACAGAGGCTTGAAATGAATAACTTCTTTAGGTAGAACTAGAGAGGTACTAGAACTTTTTACCCTGGCTTCTGTCTCATTTCCTGTCTTTCCCAGTATACAAACCTATTGGCCCAATTCGTACATATGGGCTACTGATGTTATTAGGAGTGGGCTGAAAGAAGTTAGAGATTTGGTTCCAAGGGTATTTTACAGTTTCTCAGCCATGATGTAGAAAGTAGAAAGGGGCTGTAATGGTAGCTAGCTTTCCTTGAGCACCTTTTGCATGCAGAATGCTGCAGTTGCTATTTTCATTTATTCAGCAAATGCATTTGAGCATGAGCCCACCAGTGCCTTTCTAAGGATGGGAACTGTAGTTGTGAATAAGATAACATTCCTGCTTTCATCAAACTTATGTTCCAGTGGAGATGTATCTATATACCTCTGCTTTTTTATACATCTCTATCTATAAACAAATAAACAAAATAAATAAATAAAACAAAACAAATAAAAAAAATTCCAATAGTGATGAGAGGTATGAAGAAAATAAAACAGAATTTTGGGCTACAGAGGTAGTTTCAGGTGTGTGTGGCATGTGTTGTGTTTGTGTAAGGGAGCTGCTATTAGAGTTACAATTCCAGAGAGGCCTGAATGAGGAGCAGGGAATCACTGCTTTGAGCAGAGGGAGGAACTTTCCAGGGAGAAGGACCAGCCAGAGCATGGGCTTTGATACCAGAATGGGCCTGGCCCCTATATATATAAGTATATATATAAATATATATATATATATATATATATATGGCCAGAGTTAATTTAGTAAGATGGTATGGAGGATTTTTATGGAGGTGGTGCAAGGATTTTATTCATTCTCTGAAAAGATCATGCAAGCTGCTATGGCGTGAATGGATCATCATGGGAGTGAGGTTGGGAGCAGGTGGTGCAGCTAGAAAGCTGGGGGTTAGGGCCCCACAGATGCAGGACTCCATGGTTTTTCCACCATCCTGTGCTGCCCACAGACTGTGTGGGTCCACAGGGAGGTGATGACAGAATGTCACATGGAGACAGAGCTACTTGACAGTAATTGTATGTCTGTTGGATCTAATGAGCAAAAATTAGACCTTTCATTCTGTATTCTAGTTTGTCTGATAATTTGCATTATATTTTAAAGTGTTGGTTCCCAATAGACTGGAAATTTTGAAACAAACAAAACCCACCCCATTCTTCTTGCTCTTGTTCTCCTTGTCCTCCTACCTCCTATTTAGGAGGTAAACTTGACATGCTTAGCATAGTGGCTCCTGAAGTTGGCTGAAAATCAGAATCATCTAGGACATTAAACATTCATTTGCATGTGTGAGGATTTTGAATTGATAGGTATGTGAAGCCCCATCAGGCCTTTATGTTTAATACACACATGCACGTAAACACACAAAAACACACATTTGTACACATCTACATACACATCTACACACACATGCACACACACACACAGAAACCCTCCCCAGGTAATTCTGCTGTGCTAAGGTTTGAGAATCACTACTGTAGAGTTGTATACCCCCTTTGAAGTAAATAAACAGGATGTTAAGAAGACAATATTTTTAATTTAAAAAGCAGGCAGTTTCAGTTTCTCATGAAGAATCAAGAATTAGCTTTCTGTGCCAAATACCAGCAGACATAAACATACTTGCTTATTTACACACTGGATATACTTCTGAAAGGAAAAAGAACATTATCTAAGAAGACAGAGAAGTATTTACAATCTAAATTAAGTCTTTGCGTAATAAGAATATATTAAATCTTTTTTAAAAAATTATATTATTTTTCCTATATTGAAGTGAGTTAAATGACCTCATTGTTGTATCACTTTCACAGTATATCACTGGATAAAAATGGGTTCAATGCTTAAGTTTATTTTTTAAACTCTATATTGAATCATTATATTAAAAGTCTAAACTCATGATAAGCTTTTCCCACACTTTCCTTGACATCATTCCCAGCAAAGTACTGTGATCTGAACAGGACTTCTGACCAAATCCGCCAGGTGAGAGTTTCCCATTCTTTACCAGGAAAGGGTAAGAAACATTTTTCAAATCGTGTTACTTCTCAGACACTTCTTGAGAAAGAAAGTTATAAACCATTGTGGAGACCTTAAAAGTGACTAGCCTCAAATCAAAAATAAAAGATGAGGTTGATAAAAAAGAAAATAAAGCTGGCATTTGACTGTCAGCCCATAGAGTGATGAAGTGGTTTCTAACTGAATAATGGGCAAACTCAAGTTTCAGTGTGGAGACGTGTGCTCAGCTGCCTAACAGCCAGAGAGCAGCCAGCATTTTTTTCACCTCTTTGTTGCTAGATCTTGAAACATATCTTTTCTTTAAGCTTTCCAGGCTTCTCTTTTTTTTCCCATCTGTCCTGGAATGACAGCAAGATGGTATTATAAAATGGGAGAAGGAGAGGGAGGGAGAAAATGAGAGGACAGAACGGAGAGAGGAAATGGTTGTTAGAAAATTTGTCTGCCAGTATCTGAGCTTGTCGAGGTCTTTTTCTTCTAGCTAGAGGGGGAAATACCATTCTCTTTTCCCAAGCAATTATAGGCCCCAAAGATTGAAACTTGGTATATAGCTCTTTAATCTCAGCAGATATTTATGGTTAAACATTAGATTTTTAGGATTCCAGATGTCAGGGTATTAAAATATAAAGGCACAGTGGAGTCTCAGAAAATATTAGAATCTTTGGTATATGTGATGGCAGGGATTTTTATCCTGAGAAGAGGAGGATGAAGCTTCCAGGGATACTTTGTAAGACCCAAAGAGCCCCTTTCTTCTACCTTACTCTCTCCTTCCTCCATGACTTGTCTGGGGCAGTGAATGGCATCACAAGATTTGACTGCATTTTGACATAATCCACAATGTGAATCGGAAGGATTTTCCTGTGTGATTTGTAAAGGGTGAAGTATTGTAGAGAGGCGTTATGATCTATGGGAACAGTTTCCCTTTCCTTTCTTCAATCTAAACATCTTATTCCTGTGATGATCCTGTATCTCAGCCCTACCATTAACAACTAATACTTGTTGAGTATGTTTCTGACTCTCTGCAGAGTTTTGGATGCATGATCTCATTATTAGGGTAGAACAGACAGGATCTACCCTAAGAGATATTTTTGTCCACTCCATTTTTTCCATGTGGAAGCTGATGTAGAGACATAGGCAACTTGTCCAAGTTGTACGACTACTTAATAGAAGATTCAGGGCTGAACCCATGTTTTTAACACTATACGGTACTGTACATAGTACCCTCCTTTGGTGTTTTCTTGATTCTTCCTCTAGATTGTCCAGTGTAAGCTCTCTGAGTTCTATCAACTTTTCTCACACACAAAGCTCTGTCTACGCAGAACAAAGCAAACTGAAACTGTGTAATTATTCCAGCAATTATCCACCCCAACTAACAATAATAATAGTTACCATTTATCTGGCATATTCCATGTGCCACGCATTATGCTAAGTGGCTTATAAACATACCCATTTATCCCTACAACAGCCTTAACATGTAGGGATTATTATCCCTTTCAGCACTGGAAGGAATAGGGGTTTAGAAAAGTTAACTAATTTTTCATGGTCCCGCAGCTAGAATGTGTAGAACCAAGATTTATATCTGTATGTGTCTGACTCCAAAGTCTGGGCTTGTAAACATTTCTAGATAATTGTCATCTTGTGGTCTGAATCATCTGGTGGTACACTGTACAAAGATATATTTAACTGAATAATTCACATATTTCCACTTTACATTGTAGGAAATAGATGTTTAGATTTTTAAAAATAACTGTCGGTTACTATAACATTTTGGAAAGACAATGTAATAGCAACCATACAGAAAGCCCATATATATAGCCATTTTCCGTGAACAGACTAAATGGATTCTGTCACATCTAAGAAAAGCATTTTGCCAGCATTAACCACTGGATGTTGTGTGACGGAAATAGCCTTGTATGGAGAAAAAGCTTCGGTTGTGAGATCAAAAGAATATTATTGTAATTTTTCTGTAGCTTCCCCTTTTCCTCCAATTAATTAATGTAGAGCTTTTTTCCAACTCAGATAAATGTTTACTGAGTACTCAATGAGAACAAAGCACTGTGTACTGTTGGAGTAGCCTAGAAGGGGCATCACGGTAAACAAGAATGGAAGTCATATATGAAAGAGAAATCAAGACTTGTGTTTAGAAGCAGCAGACACAGGGATTCCTGTGTGTTGCAATGTAACAGCTCCCTTGTGGGATGCTTTCTGCTCCCACATACAGTTGGGACTCCATCTCTTTATGTCTTTGCTTCGCCTAACACTCAATTCCATTATAGCTTATCTCATGCTCTATAGTCATCAATTTACAAGCCTGCCTTCTCTCCAGACTGAGTACCTTGAAGGCAAACATCTTTGAAATTTTAGTACAATCTTTGAAACATAATAGGTGCCCAGCAAATGTTTGCTGAGTGAAGGAATAAATTAATATATGGGTGACTAAATGAGTGTAAAATTCAAGTTGAAGTTCGCCAGGCAACTGTTCCGCAAAATACGTTTTGCAAATTTAATCAATGCATGATTTGTTTTTTTTAATTAACTTATTGATTATAATTGGAAGCTAATTACTTTACAATATTGTGGTAGTTTTTGCCATGTATGATTTGTTTTTGTATTTTAAAAGAATGCTTCCCATTCACTTATCTCAGGAGACTGTGAAAATGTGATGCTTTGCCAAATAAATGTTGTAACCTCTGACCATTCCCATTTTGAAGATTCATCATGTGCATTAAAATATTAAAGGTTCTGAGAAGTCTTGAAATTAAAAAAAAAAAATACTGCTTAACTTTGTGTTATCCAGCATTTATCAAACTTTTTGGATACAGACTACATTTTTACACTACACATGAGTACTTCTTGAAATTCAGTTCAGTTCAGTGACTCAGTCGTGTCTGACTCTTTGCGACCCCATGGACTGCAACACACCGGGCCTCCCTGTCCATTACCAACTCCCCCAACTTGCTCAAACTCATGTCCAACGAGTCAGGGAGGCCATCCAACCATCTCATCCTCTGTCGTCCCCTTCTCCTCCTGCCTTCAATCTTCCCAGCATCAGGGTCTTTTCAAATGGGTCAGCTCTTCTCATCAGGTGGCCAAAGTATTGGAGTTTCAGCTTCAGCATCAGTCCTTCCAATGAATATTCAGGACTGATTTCCTTTAGGATGGACTGGTTGGATCTCCTTGCAGTCCAAGAGACTCTCAAGAGTCTTCTCCAACACCACAGTTCAAAAGCATCATTTCTTTGGTGCTCAACTTTCTTTATAGTCCAACTCTCACACCCATACATGACTGCTGGAAAAACCATAGCTTTGACTGGATGGACCTTTGTTGGCAAAGTAATGTCTCAATGTCTCTGCTTTTTATTCATTTATTTTGTTGTTGTTGTTGTATCTCAGTGTTTGTTTTTTTTCCATTTATTTTTATTAGTTGGAGGCTAATTACTTTACAATATTGTAGTGGTTTTTGTCATACATTGACATGAATCAGCCATGGATTTACATGTATTCCCCATCCCGATCCCCCCTCCCACCTCCCTCTCCACCCGATCCCTCTGGGTCTTTCCAATGCACCAGGCCCGAGCACTTGTCTCATGCATCCCACCTGGGCTGGTGATCTGTTTCACTATAGACAATATACATGTTTCGATGCTGTTCTCTCGAAACATCCCACCCTCGCCTTCTCCCACAGAGTCCAAAAGTCTGTTCTGTACATCTGTGTCTCTTTTTCTGTTTTGCATGTAGGGTTATCGTTACCATCTTTCTAAATTCCATATATATGTGTTAGTATACTGTATTGGTCTTTATCTTTCTGGCTCACTTCACTCTGTATAATGGGCTCCAGTTTCATCCATCTCATTAGAACTGATTCAACTTCTGCAGCTCAATTCCAGAAAAATAAATGACCCAATCAAAAAATGGGCCAAAGAACTAAACAGACATTTCTCCAAAGAAGACATACAGATGGCTAACAAACACATGAAAAGATGCTCAACATCACTCATTATCAGAGAAATGCAAATCAAAACCACAATGAGGTACCATTACACGCCAGTCAGGATGGCTGCTATCCAAAAGTCTACAAGCAATAAATGCTGGAGAGGGTGTGGAGAAAAGGGAACCCTCTTACACTGTTGGTGGGAACGCGAACTAGTACAGCCGCTATGGACAACAGTGTGGGGATTTCTTAAAAAACTGGAAATAGAACTGCCATATGACCCAGCAATCCCACTTCTGGGCATACACACTGAGGAAACCAGATCTGAAAGAGACACATGCACCCCAATGTTCATAGCAGCACTGTTTATAATAGCCAGGACATGGAAGCAACCTAGATGCCCATCAGCAGATGAATGGATAAGGAAGCTGTGGTACATATACACCATGGAATATTACTCAGCCATTAAAAAGAATTCATTTGAATCAATGTCTCTGCTTTTTAAATTGCTGTCTAGGTTGGTCATAACTTTTCTTCCAAGAAGCAAGCGTCTTTTAATTTCATGGCTATGGTCACCATCTGCAGTGATTTTGGAGCCCCCTAAAATAAAGTCTGCCACTGTTTCCACTGTTTCCCCATCTATTTGCCATGAAGTGATGGGACCAGATGCCATGATCTTAGTTTCCTGAATGCTGAGTTTTAAGCCAACTTTTTCACTCTCCTCTTTCACTTTCATCAAGAGGCTCTTTAGTTCTTCTTCACTTTCTGCCACAAGGGTGGTGTCATCTGCATATCTGAAGTTATTGATATTTCTCCTGGCAATCTTGATTCTAGCTTGTGCTTCATCCTGCCCAGCATTTTTCCTTGAAATCAGTGTAGGTCAGAACATATTTTGTGGAATATTATCTCATATTAATCCATTTGCCTGCAGAAATAACATGCCAGTTGAAAAGAAATGATAAGATTACAGTATTTTGTATTTTGATGGTTTCTTGAAGGTCAATCAGTTCTACTTCCTACTTCCCATTCAATGCAAAGATGGCCTCTATTGGCTTTCTCAGGAAGTGGGAATTCATTCTCTTACAAGACTGCCAACTATATTCTGATTAATTTTAGTTGTTAGGGTCTTCCTGCTATGATTCCTACCCACCAATCTAGTTTGCTTTCTGGTAAAGGAGTATAAGTAGTTCTTTCCATATTGCAGCTTTTTATATATTCAAAGGCAGTGATCTTATAATAAACAAATATACCTCTTTCAAGCAAAGAAATGCTAAATTTTTCTCTTAGTCAACATATGACGGACTTCTTCAGAATTTTGCTTTCTAAACTGGCTTGTTTTGATGTTCCTTAACTTGTTGATGATTTTTCAAAATGTAGAAAGCAGGACTCATCATTGCCTATCCAGAATAGCATTGTCCAATAGAAATAATAATGAAAATGGCAAGAGTAATTAAAATTTTCTAGGGTCCAGGTTAAAATAAAAAAAGGAAAATGAAAAAGATTAAATTTAATTTAATAATATATTTTATTTAATCCAATAAATTCAGGGTATTGTTTTGAGGTATAATCAGTGTAAAATTATAGACATATTTGCATTTTTTATTTTGAAATTTCACATGCATTTTGCAGTTATAACACATCTCAATTCAGAAACTACATTTTCATCAGGAATATTTGATCTGAATCTAGATTTGATAAACTTCACAACTCAAAAGTAGAAGTATGTACAAGTTGTTCCAAATATACCTAAGCATTTTCATAACTAAATTATCAGTTTTACACTTTTAAATTATATTTAATTAATATAATTAATTATATTAATGTGGGAAATGACCAGTGGGAAAACTGGTCAACCACTTGTAAAAGAATGAAACTAGAACACTTTCTAACACCATACACAAAAATAAACTCAAAATGGATTAAAGATCTAAATGTAAGACCAGAAACTATAAAACTCCTAGAGGAGAACATAGGCAAAACACTCTCCGACATGAATCACAACAGGATCCTCTATGACCCACCTCCCAGAATATTGGAAATAAAAGCAAAAATAAACAAATGGGACATAATGAAACTTAAAAGCTTTTGCACAACAAAGGAAACTATAAGCAAGGTGAAAAGACAGCCCTCAGATTGGGAGAAAATAATAGCAAACAAAGCAACAGACAAAGGATTAACCTCAAAAATATACAAGCAACTCCTGAAGCTCAATTCCAGAAAAATAAATGACCCAATCAAAAAAATGGGCCAAAGAACTAAACAGACATTTCTCCAAAGAAGACATACAGATGGCTAACAAACACATGAAAAGATGCTCAACATCACTCATTATCAGAGAAATGCAAATCAAAACCACAATGAGGTACCATTACACGCCAGTCAGGATGGCTGCTATCCAAAAGTCTACAAGCAATAAATGCTGGAGAGGGTGTGGAGAAAAGGGAACCCTCTTACACTGTTGGTGGGAATGCAACCACCAACTATGGAGAACAGTGTGGGGATTTCTTAAAAAACTGGAAATAGAACTGCCATATGACCCAGCAATCCCACTTCTGGGCATACATACTGAGGAAACCAGATCTGAAAGAGACACGTGCACCCCAATGTTCATCGCAACACTGTTTATAATAGCCAGGACATGGAAGCAACCTAGATGCCCATCAGCAGATGAATGGATAAGGAAGCTGTGGTACATATACACCATGGAATATTACTCAGCCATTAAAAAGAATTCATTTGAACCAGTCCTAATGAGATGGATGAAGCTGGAGCCCATTATACAGAGTGAAGTAAGCCAGAAAGATAAAGAACATTACAGCATACTAACACATATATATGGAATTTAGAAAGGTGATAACGATAACCCTATATGCAAAACAGAAAAAGAGACACAGAAATACAGAACAGACTTTTGAACTTTGTGGGAGAATGTGAGGGTGGGATATTTCAAAAGAACAGCATGTATACTATCTATGGTGAAACAGATCACCAGCCCAGGTGGGATGCATGAGACAAGTGCTCGGGCCTGGTGCACTGGGAAGACCCAGAGGAATCGGGTGGAGAGGGAGGTGGAAGGGGGATCGGGATTGGGAATACATGTAAATTTAAAGAAATAAAGAAAGAAAAAAAAAATTATATACAATTTAAAATTTAGTTCTTCACTTCCACTAGTCATATTACAAGGGCTAAATGTATGTAGATGAGTATTTCTTCCTTTGTTCTGGAGGGACAAGTTCTAAAGAAAATTGATATTTTAAACCTTTGTGCTAGACTTTGTCTCTGTTAAATTTCATTTTTGTAAGTCATTTTTATCAGATACATCTGATGTTTCATCAGATACTTCTTTGGGTTCTAGGATTAGAAACTAACCACAGAATTAGAGACCACCTAATTGGTTCTGAGCATGTAGCTCAAATCAGTAGAAGAGATTGACTTGTCTTATGGGGATAACCTGTCATTAGCAGAACCTACTTATAAATATCCAGTCTTCTAAACAAATCATCAGGTTTCCTGAGAGTGGGAATTTTACTACTCAGAATTTTACTATTTCCCAATCCTTTGCTGAGCAATCTATTCACATTTCTGCAGAAGGAAATGGCAACCCACTCCGGTATTCTTACCTGGAAAAACCCATGGACAGAGGAGCCTGGTGGGCTATAATCCATGGGGTCACAAGAGTTGGACATCACTTAGCGACTAACCCACCACCACCACCGTTCACATTCTATGCTCTGTCATGGGCTTTCTTGATGGTTTAGAGGTAAACAATCAACCAGCCGATGCAAGAGATGTGGGTTTGATCCCAGGGTTGGGAAAATCCCCTGGAGAAGAAAAAGGCAGCCCAATCCAGTATTGTTGCCTGGGAAATCCTATGGACAGAGCAGCCTGGTGGGCCACGGTACATAGGGTCACAAGTAGTCAGACTCGATTTAGTGACTAAACAACAACAAGGCTCTGTTATATGAGAAGCAGTAGCATCAGTGTTCCACAAGAGGGACTATTTTTGAGTGTAACTAAGTGAAATTTCTTTCCTTTTTTTTTAATTACTATGTTGGTGTTTACTTTTCTAATGTTAAAAAAATTTACATGTATTTGTACACACATATGTATCTTCATTTAACATGATATTATAAATCTTCTTTAGTCTCAAGTTTGGATTTGAAATTTATGATGGGGAATTTTAAACTAATTTTTTGTGTATTATAGAGTCTGTACTTGTACACATGTAACTGGATATTTTAAGTTGTATACAATTGAAAGGTATATGGATTCATGACTTGTTTTTGCCATGATAAGATACTGGCTCTCTCCTTTCTCTTTTTCATTTTCTTGTCTTTTCTTTATTTAGCCCTTCCTCCCCTGCTCTCTGCCTTGGATTATTTCTGCCTTGGATTATATCTCTGCCAGGAATTCACTAAATAGTATACTGCGGTCTTATTCTTAAAATTTTAATAATGGAGGAATCCTTCAGTACTGCTTTTATTCCTTTGGTACAAAAATTTTTGAAAGCTTTAGAGGGCAGAAGCTCAGAGTTCAGCTGATTTTATGCCTAAGACAGATGTTGTCAGTGATTTTGATTATTTTGTGTGTGTGTATGTGTGTGTGTGTGTGTGTGTGCATTTTAATGGGAGGAAATACTTCCATTAGGCAGGCCCACCAAAAAATAAAGTGATTTTGCCTTACCAATGGATACTAAATAAGTTCATGACTGAGACCTTCTGATATCAATATTATGAATCTGAAATATTCTTTGATTTAGTTTAAGTTCTTCTCCATGTATTTGCACACTTGCTAGATGTAAAATCAATGCTATTTTGTGACAATCTGAATGCAGTAATTAAAATATCCTAGAAACAGATATATGGATGGAACAAAATTTTTTAAAAGGTCAAAAATAGATACCAAATGCATTTAAGAACTTAGTTTATAACTAAGATGACATTTTAAATCATGGGAAAATAGAAGTTATTGATGTTGAGGCATTTGGTTAATCACTCAGGGGAAAAAATTAGGAATTTACATCTTTCCCTTTATAAAAATTAATTTCATATGGATACAAGGTGAAAAAATACATGGGATAACCAGGAAATATTGGTAAGGTTATATATATTCTTAGTTATAGAGATTTTTCTTAGCATGAAATCAAAATCTAGTACACATATATAAATGTTTGATAAATTTGCCTTGTATGAATTTAAAAGTTCTGCAAAGGATATTAAAAACTACACTTAAAAATTAGAAAAAAATTACAACTCATATAGAAAAGGGCTAATCGTCTTAATATAGAAGAAATATTCTTACTAATATTTAAGAAAAAACTATTCAAAATATATTCAAAGAATTTTGAACTTCATTTCACAGATAAATAAATACAAATGCCAAAAAACATACAGAAAGCCATACAAAACACAGAAAATGAGAAAGATGAGTTCTTTCTTAATCAGAGCATAGGTTAGGAGGTTTTACATGAGTTGAACTGCCTGGACTGTGTCCACTTGCTAGATGGGCAACTCCAAGAAAGCTTCTAGTTTCTCTGAGCCTCAGTTTCCTCATTTGGGAAGTAGAGACATTAATAGTATATACTTACATGATTGGGCTTCCCTAGTGGCTCAGTGGTAAAGAATCTGCCTGCAATGCAGGAGACCCAGGAGACACATGTTCAGTCCCTGGGTTGGGAAGATCCCCTGGAGGAGGGCACGGCAACCCACTCCAGTATTCTTGTCTAGAGAATTCCATGGACAGAGGAACTGGTGGGCTACAGGTCACAGGGTCAAAAAGAGTAGGACATGACTGAAGTGACTGAACACACATTCACTCACATGATTATTTTAAGGATTACAAGAGAGCAACTCAACAAAAGTGTCCACCATTACTACTAAGACAATGATGACCCTTGCCACTGTATTTACTATTAATATGTTTATTTTCATAGTCATGTTGGCAACCAAAGGTTTATACATTGACTTCCACAACTCCATTTTTAGGAAATTATCCTAAAATTTTTTTGTGAAATGAATAAAAAAGACAGTAAAACACATACAGTGAAAAAGAAAAGACTCTGTCTTTACCCTCAGCAATCCTGATCTTCAGTGCTGCCCCTTAGAGGGAAGTTGCCATTTTTAAAAATCATGTATATGTATTACTTATTATTTTAATCAGAATAATGACAGTAAAACTCATTTATATAACAAATGGGAATCCTGAAATATGAGTTGGTTATTATGTAAAGCATGTCAGGAAAAGGGACACAGAAGAAAAGATATTTTCCTAGACCTAGAAGCCAATCTCTCTACTACAGAATTACGGACTCCCTGTAGGACCTAATTCCAATTTGCTTAACTCCCTCACAGGAGAAATGTTAATGAAATTGAATATAAGTTCCTGAAAGTAATTGCCATGGAGAAAGGGAGTTGAAGCTGACTTTTTTTTTTCTGTGGCTGTGGATAATAATCTCTTCCCTTTTGGGTGATGTTGGTGAGATGCAACTTTCCTTAGGTACAGCCCATGTGGACCCATCCCTACATCTAGGCCATATTCAGTCTTCTTGTTTGAGCACTTTAGAGGCAAAGAAGCAGATCCTGGAGTTATAAAACTCACAACGCCTATAAGCTACTCAGCTGCTCACTTAGCTTGGAATGGACGCTAAGTAAGTACTAGTGACCACTGGTTTGTTGACTGGGATGATGACTTGCACATTTGGGCATCCATCTTAACTGGTTCTTTTTACCAGTTTTCTGCTGCCATGAGAGACTGGTATAAATGTAGTGGAGTGGTTGAAAGTCTCTCAGTCATGTCTGACTCTTTGCAACCTCATGGACTGTAGCCCTCCAGTCTCCTTAGTCCATGGGTTTCTCCATGAAAGATACTGAAGTGGGTTGTCATTCCCTTTTCCAGGGGATCTTCCTGACCCAGGAATCAAAACCGGGCCTGCTACATTGCAGGCAGGTTCTTTACCGTCTGAGCCACCAGGGAAGCCCACTCAACGTAGTGGCTTAAAGGAACACCCTTGATTGTCTCATAGTTTTACAAGTCAGAAGTCTGAACACTTGGCTGGTTTCTCTGCTCAGAGCCTCTCAAGGCTGAAATTTAGCTATTGGCAGGACTGCATTTCTTTCTTGAGTCTTTCTGAATGAATCCACTTCCAATCTGACTCAGGTTCTTGGCCTGATTCAGTTCCATGTGACTATGGGACAAAGATTTCTATTCCCTTGCTGGTTGTAGGCTGGGCAGGGGGTAGGTGGGGCTCATGCTTAAAGTTTAGGGCTACCCACTCTCCTTGCCTGTGACCCACTTCACCTGCAAAACCAGCATCGGTGACTTGTGCCCATCTCATGCTTTGAACTTCTCTTGCCTTCTCTTCTGCAGCATCTCTCTGATTCTAGCCAGTGAAAGTTCTTTGCTTTTAAGAATTTACAGGGCTCAATTGAGCCCACACAGATAAACTTCCCATTTCAAGATCCACAAACTTAATCACACAACCAAAGTCCTTTTGCCATATTCACATGTTCAAGAAGAGGGCATGGACATGTTTGGGAGGTTATTACTCAGATTGCCATAGTTCTTTGTAAAGCCATAGTTGTAGTTTTAGAAGGTGGAAGAGCACGAGCTAGTAAGCTGGAATACTGATGCTACCTCTGAAAGATTTATTTTTTCTCAGAAAAGAAGGAACACCTGGTTTATCTGATTTCAGAGTTATTATAGAAATATGGAGGACTTTGTATCTTCTCTCCAGGGAGAACATCAGGTTTTGATGGAAAAATTATCAGTATAACTGTATTTATTTGATATGATTATGTAACATTATGATTCTTAAGCTTATTTTTGTCTCACCTTTGTTAAAATTTGAAGCAAAAAATATTTTATAGGCATACCTCAGAGATACTGCAGCTTTGGTTCTGGATTGCACAATAAAGTGAATATCACAAAAAGCAGGTCTTATAAATGTTTTGGTTTCCCAGTACATATAAGAGTTATGCTTACATTATGCTGTAATCTCTTAAACGTGCAATAACATTTATCTTTAAAAAAAGCAATAATACATATCCCTTCATTAAAAAATACTTATTGCTAAAAAATGCTGAACATCTTCTGAACCTTCAGTGATTTGTCATCTTTTTGCTGGTAGAAGGATTGAATTATTGTGATAATTACTCATATATGACACAGAGACACAAAGTGAGCAAATGCTGTTGGGAGAATGGTGCTGACAGACCTACTTCATGCAGGGTTGCCACACGGCTTCAATTTGTAAAAATCTCAGTATTTGCAGTGTAACAAAATGAGGTGTGCTTGTGTCTTGATATCCATTTGAATATGTATTTTAAAAAATTAATTTTATTAGAGTATAGTTGCTTTAAATATTCTGTTAGTTTCTACTGTACAACAAAGTGAATCAGCTATATGTATACATATTTCTCGTCCTTTTTGGATTTCCTCCTCATTTAGGTCACCACAGAGCATTGGGTAGAGTGCCCTGTGCTATACAGTAGGTTCTCAATAGTTATCTATTTCATACATAGTATCAATAATATAATAATATCAATAATATATAATATATATATATATATCCATCCCAGTCTCCCAGTTCATCACCTCCTTTCCCCCTTGGTAACCATACATACATTTGTTACATGTGTTTTAACTATGACTTTATTATAAACTGTCATTGATTGATCCTTTTGAACTGTGGTGTTGGAGAAGACTCTTGAGAGTCCTTTGGGCTGCAAGGAGAGCAAACCAGTCAATCCTGAAGGAAATCACTCCTGAATAATCTTTGGAAAGACTAATACTGAAGCTGAAGCTCCAGTACTTTGGCTACCTGATGCGAAGAGCTGACTCATTGGAAAAGACCCTGATGCTGGGAAGATTGAAGGCAGGAGGAGAACGGGATGACAGAGGATGAGATGGTTGGATGGCCTCACTGACTCATTGGACATGAGTTTGAGCAAGCTGGGGAGTTGGTGATGGACAGGGAAGCCTGGCGTGCTGCGGTACATGGAGGTCGCAAAGAGTTGGAAATGACTGAGCAACTGAACTGAACTGTCGTTGATATATTTATTTACCACGATACCACTTTAAAATACAGCCTCAGTCACCAAATTACCCCTGAGTTAAGGGAACAGAATGTAGGCATTAGGAACTCCTGAATGTCCAGTGCTTGGTGATGCTTGGTGACACGAATGTAAACTTCTGTAGTAAGGGAAAACAGCTAATTTTCCCTTGCTCTCTCAGACACATCGATAGCCCACCCAAATAGCTGAGTATGAACCTGCAAAAGCTTAGATGAGGGAGCACTGCATTTTGCAGCAATTAATTTTGCAGAGGAAGCAGTCTGTTTAAAGATGCCTGCAGCACTCACTAAAATGGGGGCTGTTTTTCAAGGCCACCAGAGCTGCAGTGGGCTCAGGCTGGTTCATCAACAAAAAATGCTAGAATACGGCCTCCTGGGTTTTGCAAAAGGAGGGACTGGAGGGGCAATGAATTATGCTCACCTGCTAGAGCTGGGTGAAGTCTGTAATTGTTTAGCCCCCTAGCACTCCCCTGCAAGGGTTAAAATGACAGAGATATTAGTTGGCGATGGCTAAAATTGTTGGTTTGAAGCTCTCGGCAATACGCAGACTGTTATTTACCGGACTTGGTCGATTTACTTCTTAATGCAATAATGACCTGTGAAATGAAACGTGAGCTAGACAATTGTTCCTCATTGTTTCCAGTAAAACAGCCCTTCATACCCCATTAAACCACCATTAATTCCATATGAAAGAGAGTCACGCACAAGTGCAGGATGGTCTCTCTTTCTTGGACTTTCCTGCTCCTGTGCTTCAGTTTTATTTTTCTTCTTTTATTTCGTATTTCCCTTTTTCTTCCTCTTTTCCTCCATTTCTCCAAATGGAAAATGGACATCTTGGAGTCCATGGTGGGAAATTCTTCCAAAGAATACTCTGAGTTACATCTCCTCCCAGAACAGGGGCAGGGTTTCAGTTGCCAAACCTCCACCTGGCTCGGTGTTTGCCTTGGACATGAAAATAGCTACAGAAACAGAAGAGTTTTGAAAAACAAGGAGCAGTTGTTTAGTCTTGTTTAAAAAAGATCCAGATGCCTATTCCACATGGATAGGTGCTCGTCTTCCCACACTGGTTGCCAAGGAACTGCCAAGGTAAGCCAGCCATGTGGATGGGTGATACACTTTCTCTGGCCTTGGGAGGAGTCCTTCCCACATCAGGAACACACAGGAGACACAGGAATCCCCTCTCTGTTCCAGGGACCTGAATAGTTTTGAGCTGCTTTCCCTTCTCCTGGGACCTATTCTAACTCCCCTCTAACAAAGGCCCCAGCCTGGAAGCACTAAGCCACGTGGCATGATAGCTGCTTCTGGAGCATTTCTTCTCACTGACTCTTTTGTCCTTATAACCTCATAGCAGGCACCCATCTTAAGTTTTTTCACTGACACAATGGAATGTTTTGCTATTCATTTTGCGTCTTACCGAAACCAAGCAAGGCCCCTCTGTGTTTCTCATTTCTTGTTTGTAGGAAAAAGACTATAGTCTCCTAGACTTTTCTGGAGTTCCAAAGAGCAGACTCAAGCAGTTACTAATTAGGGAAATGACAGAATGCAGAAACAGAGGAAAAGCAGTCAAGAAACAGTAGTTCAGTGGTTAAAACCAAATGCTAGTTTTATCACTTGGGCTTCCCTTGTGGCTCAGATGATAAAGAATCTGCCTGCAATGTAGGAGACTTGGGTTCAATCCTTGGATCAGAAGGATCCCCTGGAGAAGGGGATGGCAACCTGCACCTGTATTCTTGTCTGGAGAATTCTATGGACAGAGGAGTCTGGTGGGCTACAGTCAATGGGGTAGCAAAGAGTCAGACATGATTGAGCAACTAACACTTTCAGTTTTATTACTAGGACTAATCTTACTCCTAGTTCCCTCCTCAAGAGATATGCATAACAATCTGATACACATCTTTGAGTTGTTCTGTGGAAACTAAGACACTTCACCTACCCCACTTGAAGGAAGGTGAGTGCATGCTTACTTAGCACAAGCATAAAGACCCCAGACTGATTGGAACCAGAGGTTGATTAAGATTCCTGAAACATCATCCTGTTACCTTACCACCAACCAATCAGAAGAAAATCATGCCCCTTGCAACTCTCACCCCCAAATGTTGCCTTTTCCTGGAAACTGTCAGGGAGTTTGGGTCTTTTAATCATGAGCTACCCAGTCTCCTTGCTTGATGTATTGCAATAAATGCTGGACTTCTCCACAACCTGGTGTCAGATTTTGTCTCAGGTGTGTGTTAGGTAAAGAAGCCCAAGTTCAGTTCAGTAACATTGCTGTTTGCAGGCTCCCTACATGACTCTTCTGCCTCTCTGGTCATCAGTTCAGTTCAGTTCAGTCGCTCAGTTATGTCTGACTCTTTGCGATCCCATGAATCACAGCATGCCAGGCCTCCTGTCCATCACCAACTCCTGGAGTTTACTCAAACTCATCCCATTGAGTCGGTGATGCCATCCAGCCATCTCATCCTCTGTCGACCCCCTCTCCTCCTGCCCCCAATCCCTCCCAGCATCACGGTCTTTTCCATGAGTCAACTCTTCACATGAGGTGGCCAAAGTATTGGAGTTTCAGCTTCAGCATCAGTCCCTCCAATGAACACCCAGGACTGATCTCCTTTAGAATGGACTGGTTGGATCTCCTTGCAGTCCAAGGGACTCTCAAGAGTCTTCTCCAACACCACAGTTCAAAAGCATCAATTTTTTGGCGCTCAGCTTTCTTCACAGTCCAACTCTCACATCCATACATGACCACTGAAAAAACCATAGCCTTGACCAGTTGGACTTTTGTTGGCAAAGTAATGTCTCTGCTTTTTAATATGCTGTCTAGGTTGGTTATAACTTTCCTGATCATATTGTCTGTCAAATAACCTCAGTGTTGTTCTGAGGACTCTTGTGATTATATTTAGAACTGTTGAGACAAGTGTAGACTACCCCAAAATATGCCTTAATGCATATTGATTATTTCAAATGAACAATTATTCAAGTAACAGTTGATACTAGAGGGACACTCTGACCCTCCTCTTGGTCTCTTTGAAAGGAGAAAATAAATCTCTCATGTGAAAGTTGCTTTTCTTGCATTTGGGGGTAGGAGGGACACCATTAACACTAGGGACAGAGAATTTGGGGCCAAGAAGCTTGTATAAATAAACCTTGTTACTTCTTTCCTATTTTATTGCCCAAGCTTTACTTAAATTTCTTAGTAATTGAGCATCCAAACCTAAGTTCCTTTGTTCTGTCAGTTCCTCCCAAATTTATTGTTTTCGTGTCTAAAAAGTATAAAAATGTCTGCTTTGGCTACTTCTTAGGTCCCATTTCTATGAGACCTCTGTGCTCATAGATTAAAATTTGTTCGTCTTTCAGCTGTTAATATGACTTGTATCATTTTTTTTTATTAGTCTGGTTAAAAGAATTCAAGAGAAGTCGAGGGAAATTTCCCCATCCCCAACAGAGTCCATCAGACAGATACAAGATATATATATATATTTCAATCCAGAAAGTCCAGATTTGGCAATTAAGGTATTTTGTTTCCCCTTTCTCCTCTTGAGGGGAAGGGAATAAAAGGGGAAAGAAGATATTCTGAATCACCTAAATCACTCTTGATCACACACACACACTCAAAACAAATTCAAAATAACACCTATCAATTTTTTATATCCTTTCTACTTTTCAGTTTTGATTTTGGAGGTGTTTATCATTTGAAATTCTTAACAATTGGTTTTGCTACCTGTCTTAAAATGGTTCCACTTGTACATGAATTGTTCTTGAAGAGTCCATTGTTTTGTAAGTAGCAACTCTGGCACTGATTTGTATGATACTACCTGGTAATTGGGCTTCCCAGGTGGCACTAGTGGTAAAAAACCTACCTGACAGTACAGGAGACGTGAGACTCAGGTTCGATCCCTGGGTCGGGAAGACCCCTGGAGGAGGGCCTGGCAACCCACTCCAGTATTCTTGCCTGGAGAATCCCATGGACAGCGGAGCCTGGCAAGCTACAGTGCATAAGGTTCCAAAGAGTCAGACACGACTGAAATGACTTAGCATGCACATACACACTTGGTAATTAGAAAGGCTAGTAATTCCTCATATTCCCCCTCCACACAGGGTCATGTGTGCTGGGAATGAATAGTGTAGGAGACTGGGCACAAACAAAGATTGTGTCCCTATAGGACAAAGAGAAAGGCTGTTTACTTATTTAAATTTTTATTTTTTAATTGATTAATTCATTCATTCATTTTGGCCACACTATTTAGACCTTCCCTATGAATTCACTTTTTTTAAATTGAAGGCATCTGGTCCCATCACTTCATGGGAAATAGATGGGGAAACAGTGGAAACAGTGTTAGACTTTATTTTTTGGGGTTCCAAAATCACTGCAGATGGTGATTGCAGCCATGAAATTAAAATACGCTTACTCCTTGGGAGGAAAGTTATGACCAACTTAGATAGTATATTAAAAAGCAGAGACATTACTTTGCCAGCAAAGGTCCAACTGGTCAAGGCTATGGTTTTTCCAGTGGTCATGTATGGATGTGAGAGTTGGACTGTGAAGAAAGCTGAGCGCCAAAAAATTGATGCTTTTGAACTGTGGTGTTGGAGAAGACTCTTGAGAGTCCCTTGGACTGCAAGGAGATCCAACCAGTCCATTCTAAAGGAGATCAGTCCTGGGTGTTCATTGGAGGGACTGATGCTGAAGCTGAAACTCCAATACTTTGGCCACCTCATGTGAAGAGTTGACTCATGGAAAAGACCGTGATGCTGGGAGGGATTGGGGGCAGGAGGAGAAGGGGACAATGGAAGATGAGATGGCTGGATGGCATCACCGATTCGATGGGCATGAGTTTGAGTAAACTGCAGGAGTTGGTGATGGACAGGGAGGCCTGGCATGCTGCGATTCATGGGGTCGCAAAGAGTCGGACACGACTGAGTAACTAAACTGAACTGAACTGATAGTTGATTTATGTGTTAGCTTCAGGTGTATAGCAAAATGATTCGTTTTTATACATACATACATATATATATATATATTGGAGGCTTCCTTGAGACTCAGACAGTGAAGTATCTGCTTGCAATGCAGGAGACCCAGGTTCAATCCCTGGGTTGGGAAGATCCCCTGGAGAAGGAAATGGTAATCCACTCTAGTACTCTTGCCTAGAGAATTCCATGGTTAGAGGAGCCTGATCGGCCACAGTCCATGGGGTTCACAAAGAGTCAGACATGGCTGAGCAACTAACACTTTTCACTTTCATGTATATTTTTTGTCTTCCTCTTTGGCAACTCTAAGTTTGTTCCTTATGTCTGTGAATCTGTTTTGTATGTTATGTCTGTTTTGTATGTTTGTATGTTATGTCTGTGTTTTCTGTTTTGTAAATAAGTTTATTTGTATCTTTTTTTTATTCCACGTATAAGTGATATAATGTGATATATGCCTTTTTTACCTTTCTTCACTTAATAAGATAATCTCTAGGTCCATCCATGTTGTGAACTCACTCTTTTTATTTATTTATTAAACTTTTTATTTTGTAGTGTGGTATAGCCGATTAATACTATTGTGATAGTTTCAGGTGAACATTGAAGGGATTCAGCGATACATATGCATGTATCCATTCTCCCCTCCCATTCAGGCTGCCACATAACATTGAGCAGAGTTCCTTGTGCTATACAGTGGGTTCTTGTTGGTCATTCATTTTAAATACAGCAGTGTGTACATGTCCATCCCAAACTCCCTAACTCTCCCTTCCCCCCACTCTTCCCTCTGGCAATCATAAGTTCAGTGAACTCATTCTTGAATCTGCTGTACAATGGAGCTCATCACCTCATTCTTTCCTGGAAAACATATCTGGCATTTTACTGTTTACAGATAAAATTACAGAGCTCCCAGGAGCAAAGTGACTATGATCATATAGCCTATCAGACCAAACTTTTCGTTCCTTTTCAAGCCAGTATTTTTTTTCCCCTGTATTAAAATTCCTTTTAATAAAAAGTTAATTATAAAATAAAAGCAATTAGTGAAGTAAATAAGTGATTCATGGCTCATTTAAAATAAACTTCATTTTTTTTAAAAGAAAAAAAAATAATAGAGGGTAACCCTTTATTGTTCAGGGTAGACTTATTCCTATGGCTATTGCCTCTTTCAAGAGTTTACTGAGGCCTTACGTGTCCTTCAATGGGATGCCCTCTTCACTCCAGGAGGAAGTGAAGTCTTCTTCCTCAGACTGCCTTGGAATTTACTAGAATGTTGTTATTCAAGTTACATTTTGCTTAGCATGATTAACTGTATTAGCATGTGGTAGTGACTTCTTTCTCTGATTTGATTATAACCTTTTGGAGGGAAGGACAGATTTATTATGCCCTTTTTAGTTTAGTTTAATCAATATGTATTGATTTTCCATTACAATTTAATAATAGTTACTACTATTACAATAGTTTCTCTTTACTGGGTGCCTCTTACATGCAAGACATTGTGTGGCATCTGTGGCCCCTTTGGGCCCCTCCCTGACTCCAGTTGCATTCCTTTCCCTTCCCCCTCCTGGAGAAACTATCTTGAATTTGGTGTTTCTCATACCTGTGTACTTCATATTCTTTCTTTATTAATTTGGTTGGGAAAATGAATAAGTAAATTTTTACCTGCATGGGGTATACCAGCTTCAGTGACATTCATCACTTGTTCTCTGTTCAGATGTCTCTCTGTCTTAGGCGATGCATTTCTTCTCCTGTCCTTCCAAGGGATTGGAATCAACTGTATTAGTATTGTTGAGGAAATGACAAGGAGATGCAAAGATGCAGGGTGAGGATGTGTTCGAGGAAAACAAAGCCAAGTTCCTATTTTCTGGAGGGAGATGGGGCACCTCTACTGTGTGTCTTTTATGTTCTTCACCAGAGTAGGTATTTCTCAAAATTCTGCTAATAGAATAGCCTTCAATTTTAGTTCTCGGTGTCCTAGTTATCTGGGAGAACTCCATGATGGGTAAATCAAACTTGTGAAGGTCTGTGAAAGTGGTTTAGTTCTGAATTCCTGCTTTCTCTATATGCTAGTAAGAATTTGTTTTAGAGTTTTTAGAATTTTTCTTACCTTTCAGGAAAAAGCAAATGGAAGGAGCTTGCGTACACTTGGCCTTCTCACTTGCTACCTCTGTGACCTTGGAGAGGTCATTGATGTTCCCTTAGCCTATTTCCTCATCTGTAAAATGGGTACAGCAATACCTGTTCTGCCTAATTTTCAGAGTTTCTTTTAAAAAGAGATGAGATAACTCATGTTGCTTGTAAACTATAAAACACCATAAATATAAAGGGAAATAATTTTGGTGGATGCTCTTCTGTGTCTCATCATGGGGGAAAAATGACGGAGGTGCTTATTCTGCCTGAGTAGACAGTATTTCAGAGAAGGCAGTGGCACCCCACTCCAGTACTCTTGCCTGGAAAATCCCATGGATGGAGGAGCCTGGTGGGCTGCAGTCCATGGGGTGTCTTAAGAGTAGGACATGCCTGAGCGACTTCACTTTCACTTTTCACTTTCATACATTGGAGAAGGAAATGGAAACCCACTCCAGTGTTCTTGCCTGAAGAATCACAGGGACGGGGGAGCCTGGTGGGCTGCCATCTATGGGGTCGCACAGAGTCGGACATGACTGAAGCAACTTAGCAGCAGCAGCAGTAGACAGTATTTAGACTTGAAGCTCAAATATGAAAACCCTAGTTAATTGCTTCTATTTATCTAAGATTATAGCATCATGAAAAATGGTCTTGTTTTCATTTGCCTTAATGTATCCCTAGTCCAGAACACAGTTGTCAAAATCTATCTGCTTATTGATTATATAAAAAACTGGTAAATATGAATCTTCTCTTGATCCATGGCTTCAAGAGAAGTTCCAAGGCCTGAGAACAAAACAATAGTTGACAAAACCTTCACCTTCTAAGAGGCTTCCCTGGTGGCTCAGATGGTATAGAATCTGCCTGCAATGCAGGAGACCCAGGTTCAATCCCTGGGTTGGAAAGAACCCCTGGAGAAGGGAATGGCAACCCTGTGCAGTATTCTTGCTTGGAGAATTCCATGGACAAAGCAGCCTGGCAGGCTACAGTTCTTGGCATTGCAAATTCAGTGACTAACATTTTCACTTCACCTTCTAAAGTGAGGCTCCAGAGTTCCATTGTTGTCAATGACAAAAATTTTCTGTATTTGTGCTGTCCAACATGGTTGCTACTAGCACATGTGTGTGTTAAGCAGTTGGAAGTGACTAGTGAGCTTGAGGAATGGAATTTTACTTTATTTTATTGTGATTAATTAAAATCTAAACTTACATAGCTACATGTGGTGAGTGGCTACTATGCTGGACAGTGCAGGCTAAGACAATCTATGTTGTTATCAAGGAAGTGGCTAGAACCTAGGGTAACCTCTCTCTATGCCTTCAGGTACCTCCAGGTATAAGGGAAGAGGAGAAAGAGCACTTTCTGTAGGATCATACTGTAATTAACTTTCAATATGCTGTGAATTGTTCATCTCTGCTCACAGGAGGATAGAGCATACTGCTTACCCTCCTATCCTCTCAAAGGAGTATTTTATTTTCCCAGAAAACAAAATATTTGTTTTGTTTTTGCTCCTCCCCCCCTCAATTAGTATTCTTTTATTGTTTCTTTTCTGTGCTTAAACTTTGAAAATTTTCAAACATAAGGATAGGATTATAAAACCTCTATGTATCCATCACTCAGTTTCTTCAGTTATCAACTCATGTTTAACTTTGTTCTGTCTCACTACCCACTCACTCCTACCCCATCAAGATTATTTTAACGTTGTGTATTTCACTATGTACCTTTATAAGATAAGGACTCAAAAACACAGAGGGAGTTGGGTTTTAAGTTACCACTTGAAGTTTACAGGCAGAGTCTGCTATCAGACACCCTGAAGAAGGGTCTGTAGGTGAGAGATGGGCTAAGTGGCTTGTACTAAAGAAGGTTTCACTTCCTAGCTTGCTGAGCAAAGATCCCAGGCCCATAGTATTACAAGTCTGTGCTTATTAGTGGAGCATATCATGTACCATTTTAACAGACTCACCCAAGAAGTGTGAGGTGACCTCAAGTGAGAAGTGAATGCTGGGCATCAGAGGCTATCAGAAAAGTTGTAAATAGCCATTTAGAAGCAGGCATCTCCATGCCAGATAGGCAACTGTAGATCCTGAGTGCAAATCTCTATGGGACCCACAGGAGGGTAAAAAAAAAGAGTCAGTTTTAGACATTTTCAGTACTCAGGGTATCAGTGCTAAGTTAGCTAGATGATAAATGTTAAACTCAACATTCAAAAAACTAAGATCATGGCATGTGGTCCCATCACTTCCTGGCTAACAGATGAGGAAAAAGTGGCAACAGTGACAGATTTTATTTTCTTAGGCTCCAAAATTGCTGTGGCTGGTGAATACAACTGTGAAATTAAGACACTTGCTCTTTGGAAAAAAAACTTTGACAAACCTAGACAGCACATTAAAAAGCAGAGACATCATTTTTCCGACAAATGTCCATAATCAAAGCCGTGGTTTTTCCAGTTGTCATGTATGGATGTGAGAGCTGGACCATAAAGAAGGCTGAGTGCCAAAATATTGATGCTTTCGAATTGTGGTGCTGGAGAGGACTCTTGAGAGTTCCTTGGACAGCAAAGAGGTCAAACCAGTCAATCCTAAAGAAAATCAACCATAAATATTCATTGGAAAGACTGATGCTAAAGCTGAAGCTCCAATACTTTGGCCACCTGAGGCAAAGAGCTGACTCATTGGGAAAGACTCTGCTGCTGGGAAAGATTTAAGGCAGGGGGAGAAGGGGATGACAGAGGATAAGATGGTTGGATGGCATCACCGACTCAATGGACATTAGTTTGAGCAAACTCTGAGAGATAGTAGAGAACAGGGAAGCCTGGCAGTCCGTGGATTCACAGAGTTGGACACAACTTAGTGACTGAACAACAGCAACATATATTCTTAGTTCTGGGAAACCTCTTCTGTTCTATATAGCTCTTCTGTCTCTCAACTCCAGGCCCCAAGCTCAATCCTGGAAAACTGGAGACTTCATAGTTAGTGGAGGAAGAGGGATTGAAGTAGAAAAATAATGCAAAACCAATCATATTTTTCTCCAACACAGATTTCTCAGCTCAAAACTGACTCAAGCTGAAGGAAGGAAGAAGGTTTCAAAAGGATTTGAGATTGCATTGGACTGGACTGGAATGTTTCATATGTGAGAGTAATCAGAAAAGCTATGTCATCTACCTGGGGTTTCATCCAGCATCTGAGAAAAAATTATTTGACAGCATGAGTTTAACTGGGAATGGGTTAGGAAGACTAAATTTCCTCTCTTGCACCTGCTGAGTCCAGCTCACTTGGTAAACAGATTACAGTAATAAGGATAATTGTACATTATTAATGATACATTGATAATGATGGTGATGAATAGCTAACATTTATCAAGTATTTGCAACCTGCTAGGTACTCTTCTAAGCATTTTATCTGTTTTAACCCCTCAGCTGGAGATTCATATGGAGTTGATTCCTCCCTAGGAGAGGGAGCTCTGATAACTGGATTGTAAGACTTTCTGAGTCTCACTGGAAGATAAAATCACATATGCTGAAAAATCATTATCACTGAACACACTTAACAAGCATTTCACATGCATTATTTCATTTACTACTTTAACAGCACTGTGAAATAATTACTCATTTCATCCATTTTATACATAAGTAAATTGAGGTTCAAAGGAATGAGGTCAATTTACCTTCTGACAGGTCTAGGCTGAAAATCTAGTGCTGTGAGGCCTCAGCGTCTTGCTTTTTACCATTACCCTACATCTGAAGCCAGGACTACTGCTCACCTATTTTCACTTCTTGAAAATGAGTACATCAATTATAAGAAACAAGAAATTGTCCTGTTCAAGCAAAATTAAAAGTTGGTCAAATTGAACATTGTAAAACACTTTGGGTACTAATTAGTAATACAATTAGCTCCTTCCCTTGTCCAAAACACTCAACTTTAGCATGGAAAAACAATACAGAAAATGGCTCAAATGGACTGTCAGCGTGTATTCCGGCAAATATAGGAAAAACAAGAGCCAGGGCCAACTGTTCATTTCTGACCCCCTAGAGTCCTCCTGATCCTCACAAATCTTCTTCCTCTCCACTTTATTTCATTGTTGTTCTTAAAATGAATTCCAAAACCCAAGAGAGGGATAAGGCTCTTACCAAGAAGAGAAAGAAAAAGCTATGCTGTTACGGTTCAGTGTATTCTGAACTCTTGAAATTTGGGGCCTATTTATACTTCAAGACAAACAGAGATCATGTTAACAATAGCAGATGTTGCGAGGGGAGGATAGAGTTTATTACAGGCAGACCTATGTGGGGTCAGAAGCAATAGGCTCTTCCTGGGGAGGAAGTCGGATGGGCAGCTGCAAGGCTAGAAAGGGCTCATGATTGTATTACGGTCCAGACTTAGAGCACGGTGTGTTGCCCAGGTCTGTGGTTGGAAGCACATGCAGCTTCGCTACCCCTCACTCAGTTTTTCTTGTTGGTCTCAGGTGTTACTTCCAAAACTGCGTAGGTGGCTCAGATGCAAGGAAAACCTCTAACTGTTCTGAAGGGGCTAGGAGACAACTCATATTTGCAAATATGATTGGAAGCATTTATCTTTCCTTCCCCTTCTACATCTTCTAAATATTAGCATTTAATAAAATACACATTTCTTTCATTTATTTTGAACTGCCTCCAAAGCCAGCAAATACCAGAACCTCAAATATTATGATAGGATAGGTTCTTTATTGGTTTGTTTTCTTTTCATTCTTTCTGTTTTTACTGTGTGATTCTTTTTCATTATAAATCCTTATGTTTCCAACTCAAGGAGCCTGACTAATCAGAAGGGCTTCCAGCAGAGGTAGACAAATATTCTCAGTGCAGTCCTGAGACCCTGCAGATGCAGATAGCTCTGCTATTCACAGGAAATGAAGAAGGCAGGTCCATCAGAGACAGAGGATTTCCTCTTCAGATAAAGTATGTTAGCTGTTGCCTGTTAGTGATATAAAGCTCTGGAGGAGAGAGGCAAGATGGTCTAATGATGGGGGAAATGGCCTCCTCTTATCCTGGATGCTGTTGAAAGCAGAACCAGAGACAAAGTTCACACATAGGTTATTTATTTGGGAAATGATCCAGGAACAGAAGCAGGGGATAGAAAGAGCGAAACAAAGGCGGGAAAGCAACTCAAGATATTACAGGAGATGCTTGATCCTCAAGGACTTGTGAAGACCCTTTTGAATTGTATCTCCATTCTTCCCATGGGCAAAAGGAAAATATACCTGTTCATGTCTCTGATTGGTCAAAATCCTAATCCTAACACTTCCTGGTTTCATGTGTATGAATGCTAAGTGGTTCATCTCATGGGCAGCATCAGAGAGGCCCAGAGCAGAAGGTAAAACATAGTCAGTTTTCTTTTGCATGGAAATGAGACTCACATCAGTGGCTGGAGTAAGAGATAATTTGATGTGGTATACATGAATATGCAACACAGAGCTGATTATTACATAGTCAACTGAAATATATGAGATGGCATTAGAAGTTGTCCTTGACAGGGATGGGTAAGAACACTCCACTGAAAGTAGAAAGGTAGGTCTTTGTTGGGCCTGCAGTAATAGATTAAAGGTGTTTTTTTCCAGTTGTTTCAGTGCATATAAGAACATGAATAGATTGGCCATACATACATTGCAAATAATCTGCCTTCAGTATATGAGAGAATAATATTGTTTCTGTGGATCTGTGATTCAGAAAACAAGAGGTAGGCATGGGGAGAGCAGCAGGTACAACAGACATAAACATCAGTTAGTTGTTTCAGTTGTTGAAGAAATATAAGAGAGGAATGTGTAGGGGAGGAAAAACGTTTACCCATCTTAGGTTCATTGGCTGGAGTCCTACAACATAGACCCGCAAAAGATGGATTAACAAGAGAAAAGCAAACATAAGTTCATTAATGTGTACATTGTGCATACACATGGGATTACTTGCTGATGAATAACTCAAAAGAGTGGTTAGAACTTGAGCTTAGACCTTGGACATCTTAGCAAAGAAAAGTGACAAGACAAAAGAAAGGGACTTTGAGCTTCCAGAGGTGCTAAGTTGTGGGAAGGTAAATATATGGAGACACTAAATGTAGATCAGGGTTACGTGGTAATGTTTGTGATGTGGACTTTTCTGGCACCATCTCTAGGCCGATAAGGGTCTAGAGTCTCAAATGACTAACTTCAGTCCTTCCTGGTAGAGAGAGGGAGGGGAGACACTATTACAAAAGCCAGAGATCTTTTCTTGTATCTGCTATTTCTAAATTGTCTTCAGCTCAAAATAATCAATATGCCAAACTGAGCGGGGAGTGGGTTTGGGGGAGAGGAAGGGGAAGACATATACTGTTACCCTTCAAAAGTTACCTAGAACCACTGTAAAACTTAGATTTACCCACATCCTTATTTTACTTCTGTGATTATAATTAGGGCAAATTACAATGAATTCCTGTGTGTTTGACCGTGGGCTTTCAACATTATAAGTGCCATGCATATCACCTAATAGATTTAATTTTTATCTAAATTTGTATTAAGATTATTAAGTTGAAATTTTATCCTTGGAAATTGACAATCTGTGTATGCTGCTTCTCTCTATGTAGGCCACAAAGGATAATTTCAGCTTAACAGCACCAGTGATTAAACAGGTTTTCTGCCCATTACACAACACATGTAATTTTCTGTTATTACTGCTGATTGAATTCAGGGCCAACTCAGGCAGAACTGTGAGACGGGTACTGATTTTCTTTGGTGTTTGCCTTCTCACTTCCCTTTTCTCCTTCAAGCATCTATCCTGGCCTTATTTCCAGTTGTTACTTGGGTATTTTCACTTTAATAGAAAATTGCTGCTAGTAAAAATTCTTTAAGGTCCAACTAAATGAATCTTTCCTGGTGGACTTTTAGATGGAAATGGGGCCCTGTGAGAGAGACATTTTCTGGAGAAGGGCAGCCATCAATCTGTGCAATGGGCGTCGCACATCTATCATGTTGGGTTGTGAGGAGCAAGTCTGAGACAAGGTCTCTACTTGTGTCTTCAAACTGTTCTTGAGGCCCTTGACCCTGTATCCCTCTGTGGCTCCATCTGTGTCCGCTTCATCTCTTCATAGTCAAACTTCTTAAAGGAAAAGTTCCCTGACTGACTCCTCCTCATGTCTTATTCAGTCTCTCCCACTGCACCGTGGTTTGTTTCCTCTTTTCTTCACTTAAATTGCACTGGCCAATATCAGTGATTGCAAATTACTGGATGCTTTCTCCTTATCTACATAGTCTCTGCAGAATTTGACTGAGTCTGCTCCCTGATTCTTCAAATCACATCCTGCTTTGGTTTCCAAGGCAACGTGCTTTCCTGGTTCTCCAACTTCTCAGTAATAGAGTACTGAAAGGGGTCAGGGCCAGGGTGGAAATGTAATGTCCAGCAGTATCCCCCCTCTTGGATACACATAACTGAATTTCCTTAATTCTTGTAATGAATATTTAAGCCCCTTTCTGACCTTCTTGCTAGTCTGAGTTTTTACAAAAAAATTTTTTGGAATTTCCACTGCCCCAGCCATTGCCGCCTCCTCATATTCTCCATCTGAGTCCTCTTCTCCTCATTCCACCAATGTTAGTGATCTTTAAAGTTTTGCCATTAGCCATCTTCTTTTCCTCTTTTTCCTCTCTTTATCTTATTAATGCCCTGGCCTTCAACTCTTAGATCCCAAATCTTGACCCTTGTTTCAGATTCACCCCTAACTTCCACATCTGCATACCCAACCATCTGTTAGACATCTCCATTCTACCTATGTTAGAATGCCTTATCTTCAGCACTCCATCTCTTATAAGTCTCCCAAATTAGTAGTTTAGTCACCCTTGCTGCTTCACCGTCTCAGCCCCTTCTTTCATGTAGTCTTCATGTAGTCACAGTGGCTTGCCAAATACATTAAAGTTGATAAATTCATCCTCTTTTCCATTCTATCCCTACTACCTTGGTGTGGGCCTTAATCTGAGCTATAGCAGTGAATACTGTTCTCTCTCTCCCTACTCTTTGTTATTGTTGTTCAGTCGCTAAGTCATTCCCAACTCTTTGCGACCCCATGGACTATAGCCCACCAAGCTCTTCTATCCATGGAATTCTCCAGGC
The DNA here is from genome assembly GCF_019320065.1 of Cervus canadensis. Taxonomy (NCBI): domain Eukaryota; kingdom Metazoa; phylum Chordata; class Mammalia; order Artiodactyla; family Cervidae; genus Cervus; species Cervus canadensis. The sequence continues at coordinate 27,646,624 of NC_057413.1, forward strand.
AAGAATACTGGATTGCATTGTCATTTCCTTCTCCAAGGGATCTTCCTGACCCAGGGATCGAACCTGTGTCTCCTGCATTTTTCCTACTGTAAACCTCTATAATTCTATTAATGCAGTCTACCCATGGAAGACATGCTCCTTCTAAAATGCAAATGTGATCACATAAACATCAGCATAAAACTTTTAACTGGTCTCCCTTTATTTTATAAAATAAAATCTAAATTCACTACCGCGATATCTGATAGGCTTTGTGATAGGACCTTACAAGGTCAGTCCTCCTTTTAGGCCACCATATCCCTCCACAGTAAAATTAAACATTCCATGTTGCTTGAAGCCTCTGTACCTTTGGTCATTATGTTCTTCTGAGTCATTCTCTTAATTTCAACAGTGAAATGAAGGGATTGTGGATACACTTCCTTTCTACAGATATTGATTGATGGATGTGAATGTCAGGGGAAGGACAAAGAATGGCAGAAGGTGTATCATGTCTCATCTGGTTCCTACTGCCTCTCATTAGTATTAGCAGGACTGACAGAACTTTCTGAGGTAGAAATACCTTCTTGGAAATGTACTAGGAACCTTTCAAGCTAGGATCATTAGAGCAGTGAGATGAATAACCTGTGTCCCTCAGAAACAGCAGAGCACATTCTAAACCCTTGTATTTGTGTTTATAGCCAGATAAGCTTTCGGGGAATTAAAACCAAAGGTGGACCTTTTGGTGTAATGCAGGGAGATGCCAAAGTTGTCATCTAATTGATATCTGAAGACAAAAAGTTATGAGCCTTTTAGTGCTTCATTCACCAGCCAGGTTGCCACATTTTAAGTCATGGTTCACCACTGGCCTCCTCAGAAGAGAGGAGATGTAAGAATTTGGTTTCCTTATGAATTTATAAAATATGTGAATAGTTTGGGTGTTTATTACCTATTGTACATTGCATTAGTTTGAAAGGTAAAAAATAATATTAGAGTTTTCTCCCTTCTTTCTTCTACCTTGGATTTATATTGAATAATCTGGAGTTTTCTTGTTTGTTGTAAATTCTCATTTTAATTCTTGAGATGGCTAGGGAACATTTCTCCATTAACTGAAGCTTTCAAATAAACAGAACCTTAATTGTCAGAATAAAAAAAAGTTATTGTAACAGATGTAGTAAAAACATAAATAAAATACTTGATTGTGTTCTCATTGTCCCTTTCAATTCAGGCAAATTACCTGGAATGCCTATTTATAAAGCTATACCATGAAAATAGACCAGAATGGTCATTCAGAAGCGACACAGGGATTCTTCATTAAATATTATAAAGATCCTTTTTACTAATATTTCAAGAAGAGAAATATGTATTTTTAGAGAAATTTTCAACAGCATTTTCCTAAGTCCTCCCTCTGTGTTTATGTAGCACTTCAAACAAACGTTTATGTAGCACTAAAATATATATGTATATGTTTATATATACACTTTTATTGCAAACATGATACATGCCATTATTGTACTTTGTCCATTTGTCTTTCTGCTCTTTAATTTTAGTGCTTTGAGGGCAGGAAACCATTCTTCTTTGCATCCTCATCACCTACCACAAATTCAGGAGAATTATAGTAAATAATATTTAATTGAAGCCAACTCCAAACGAAAAATGAATTTCTGACAATTCCAAGTCCCAGAGAAAGTTTGGTACATTCCCTGTCATTTATTGAGGTCTTAGAAGATAAAATTTATGGCAATAACTTCTGTTAATTACATTGTCCAAGGTAAGGTAAATTGGATACAAGTTCTGAATTTCATCCATAAGTTTGTGGAAATTTATTTTTTCTCTTATTAAACAGGTATGTATATAATGTCTTCAACTTTGCCAAAAATGTCAAATCTCTTACAGGAAAGGTTTGCTGCCCACTATTCTGTAAAATACTTTATATAAGTTTAAGGAGTCATTAGTTTATAAAAATTTCTCTATTTCAACTTTTTAACACTGGCCTGAATATTAAAACCGTGAGTTCTGCTTCTCACCTGTAGCTACGTCTGACGTTCTTGTGTACCTTACTTGACTGGGCATAGGGCTGAATGCAGAATGGATGTTTAGTAAAAAATGGTTAATTGATTTAGGTGTATGATCAGAAATAAATGCTAGACTCTTCAGACAGACTTAACTCTCTGCTATACATTAGCTAGAAGAAATGGAGAAATCTGTCAAGAACTTGAGGTGATAATTCACATAGCTTAAGAGATGGCTCCAAATTAATATGTCAGGCCAATAGGCTGATTGTTAGTTAATTATAATTTAATATTTTCAAACTGTAGCATTATTTCAAACTGCAGTGACACCAACCATAAATATATTTTAAAAGATCTCAAAAGTAGGTAACCATATAAAAAAGGAATTACATAGACTGAAATTAAAACCCAGAGTTAATGTCTTGGTTAGTTAAGTGCTTTAGTGAAATTTTTCTTTTTCTCTTTTGGTTACTGGGAAGTCCTTCCTAATTTCACTTATTAAAAGGGTACATTTTCAGCTGCCTTGATGAGGTGGGTTGCACTGTAAATCCTGCCTAAGTGTAGTTGGAATAAACCAGTCAAGAATTTAACCTCTGTTTGACAAACTAATTGGCTAGGAGTTTAAAACCATCAGTTATGTAGTAAAACTGTATGCCATCAATTAGGGTGAACTGATTATGTTCTCTTGGCTTCATGTTTGAGGAATCTTGTTAGCAGTTGAACTCTCTTTGTGATTTGCTCAACTCTGAGAAAATGACTCAGCCTTTTGTATAAGCATGAGGTTTTCAATTCCCTGCAAATTTCACAGAGCTTTTAGGTAATGGGCTGCATTTTACCGAAGGGAGTGATGTCAAGTGCACATGGAAAAAATGGTTCTGGCATATTATTCTTTCCTTAGTGAATCACAAATGAGCTCTTCATGTCTGATTTCTTCTCTGGACAACCCAGCTGAGGGGGTGGGATGTGCAGTGAGATAGGAGTCCTTCATGGGCTACTGTCTTCCCCTGAAAAACTCCAGGTATAATCCAGAGTCAGTGATCCAGAGGACTCAGAGAATAAGAACTTAGAGAATTAGAATAGAGAATTAGAGAATAAGGATTTAGAAAATAAGAATGTGATCCTTATTAATGACATGAAAACTGGGAATCTGGACAAGACAGAATTCAGAGAAAGAAAGAAGGATATGGGACCTGGGGACATCCTTCAGCCAGAGAGGAGAATTGAGTTTTAGCTATTGATGACACCCAGACGCTCCCTCCATTTATCAAAAGAGGCTTGATATTTTAAAGTACCATTTATGGTTTTCTGTTTGCATTCTAGATCTGCTTTTTCCAGAAACTTGGAGCTAGAGGTCTTTGTTCAGTCATCACAATTCATATTATATTTTAGGTTCTTGTTTGTACTATCTCAGAACACTTGGGGATTTTATTATTTGCTATGAAGTCAGAATTAAAGCATATTTGACATTTTCTATTTGTGCTTTCTGTGAGTGAGTACCTGGCGATGATCAAGCTAAGTTCAAGTTATAAAATACCCCCAGCTAATATACCCTATGCATATCTTTAAAGTGAATAATTACTCAGGCAATTGATTATTACTTTTGTGTGTATGTATACATAAACACCTCATGAGTACAGAAGCCCAATCTGTTCTATTCATGACTATTCCTAGGATAATAATTCTCACTGAATATTTGTTTGTTGATCTAATGAGTGTGATTCTGATTCTTGTAACAGCATGGTGCACATTTTTATAGTTGTTGTAGATACAAAAAGAATTAAATAAGTAGCTCAGAGCTATTGCAGCTCCCCTGACCAATGTTATAATACAATTTTAGAGGCTCTTATAGTATTGAATAAAACATTTTATTATGGTTTCAAATGTTTGATATCTGAATACTTTGTACAAAACACTTTATTGGAAAATAATGCTATTTTTCAACTGGAGTGCTAAAATGTATTATAACAGTTGATAAAGATATTTTTAAAGGAAGTCACTCTAGAATTCTTAAAACTGTCAACCAATGATATCAAATGTTAGTGAGAATGAGGAGCATATGTTGCTTGTAGATATATAGATATAGTATATAAAGAATATAGGTACTCTGAAAATAGTTTGGAAGTTTCTTACAAAGTTATATATATATGTACTTAACATGTGCTTGTGTGTGTGCTATGTCACTTCAGTCATGTTCAACTCTGCGACCCTAAGGACTGTAGCATGCCAATCTCCTCTGTTCATGGGATTCTCCAGGCAAGAATACCAGAGTGGGTTGCCATGCCCTCCTCCAAGGGATCCTCCTGGCCCAGGGATCAAACCCATGTCTCCTGTGTCTCCTGCATTGGCAGGCACGTTCTTTATCAGTAGCACCACCTGGGAAGCCCATATACTCAAAATGTTCTCCAGAAATCCTGTTTATGGTTATTTACTCTAGAGAAATGAAAACTTATGTTCACTCTAAAACTTGCAGACATATTGTTACCAAATGCAAGTTCCTGTGCCCAACACACAGTGAGGTCAAACAAACTGAAATGTCAGAGTTTGGATCAGAGAAAGGTTTATTGCAGGGAGTAGAGAAGGGGTAGAAGAATGGGTGGCTCATATGGAAAAAGCCCCAAACTCCTCAGATGGTTTCAGCAAAGCACTTTTAAAGGCAGGGTGAGGAAGAGGCATGGCTGTGTGCTGTGCTTAGTCGCTCAGTCATGTACGGCTCTTTGAGACCCTATGGGGGTAGCCCGCCAGGCTCCTCTGTCCATGGGATTCTCCAGGCAAGAATACTGGAGTGGGTTGCCATTCCTTCTCCAGGGGGTCTTCCCAACCCAAGGATTGAACTCAGGACTCCAGCACTGCAGGTGGATTCTTTACCATCTGAGCCATCAGGGAAGCCCAGGGCATGGTTAATTGCTGCATACTTCTTAGGATTGGATCATTTGTTCTAGCAGCTGTCCACATAGGTCAAGTCTCAGTGTTCCTGTAAATCTCCAATACAACAACTGTTCTCTGTTCTGCAACCTTTTATCTTTATATGAATGGACTCCTATAGGTCAGAACCTTCAGAATGGGCTATCCTGTGTGTTTTAGGCCATGGGCAACATTCTTTTACAGAAGAAGCAGAGTCAGCATGACTAAGCACAGGCAATAGAACAGATCTAAGATGGAGTCAGATGTGTTCTTTCCTATTAAAAAATGTTCAGAGCAGCTTTATTGGTGATAGTCAGAAGCTGGAAACAACCCAGTATCCTTCACGAGGGGCCTGGATAAATAAGTTCTGGCATATCCATGCAGTAGAATACTGTTGTTGTTCAGTCCCTAAGGTCCTCCCAACTCTTTGTGATCCATGGACTGTAGCCTGCCAGGCTTCTCTGTCCATGAAATTTTCCAGGCAAGAATATTGGAGTGGGTCTCCATTTCCTACTCCAGGGGATCTTCCTGACCCAGGTCTCTTCCTGCGTCTCTTGCATTCCTGAATTGGCTGGCAGATTCTTTACTACTGATGCCACCTGAGAAGTATAATGCTACTCAGATAAAAAGGCATGAACTGTTGGTACATGTTCGTATTGATACAGGCAAGATGGATGATTCTCAAAGACGGGGAGTGAAAGAAGTCAGTACGGAAAGGCTACTTACTCTATGATTTCAACTATGTGATATTTTGGAAAGGGAAAAACTGTAAAGACAATGGAAAAGTCAGTGATTGCCAGAGGTCTGGGTGTGGTGAGAATGGTATTATAATGGGAATTTTAGAGCATCACTGAGTTGCTTTGTATCCTAATTGTGAAGGGAGTTACACAAATCCATACATTGTTGAATTTCATAGACCCCTGCACCAAAAGAAAAAGAATTGCTGTATGATAATTTAAAAAAGAACATAAAGAAACTCTCAGTCAATAAAATTTAAGCAATGGTGTAAGCAACCAACAGAGGCTTACTTACAATCAAGGGGTATCTTCTTACTTACATACAAGTGATATCTTCACAGGCACGTCACAACTGGAGACCTTGGGTTTGAATGCCATGATCTAATTGTCTGAATGATGGAAAGGCAGAAGAGTCCACGACAGTATATTTTTTGCAAAAGAAATAAAGTAGTATTACCAAAAAGGAAACTCTCCTATACTTATTCAAAAAGCAGAGTTGTGAGATCTTGTTTGAAGCCATCGCTTTATTGTCCAATTATGTAGATTTTTCCCTCTGGTGCTTATTCTGGCATTAATTAATATAACAGAATCTGAAAGAAAGATTAGAAATGTGTTATGTTAGAAATAGCCTTGCTTTAAGGGACATGCATATTGATATGCCAGGAAAACTTGGACGGTTTTCTCACCACTGAGTTGTTTTTTTTTTTTACCCAGTCTGAAGTCCAATGGAAACCACATATTTATTAAATGATTGATGTTTGTGCTCCTCAGGAACCATGGGAATTACCATCTGAGATCAGATCATTAGTCTGCCTAGTCTAACATCTTGCTTCTGGCTTAGGTAATTATCTGATGCTTTTGAGAGACATTTAAATCTTTCTTATAAAGCACTTGACCATTGTTTCACATTGTGTTGATTCTCACTGTTGAGATGTGGATGAGAAACTTGCACTGAAGTTTCTTTTAGTACAGTTAAGTTCATTTGCAAAATCAAATTTTATTTTGGCCATTTTGATGGTACTGGTTAGATCCCAAATGATAAGAAATGCTGTGATATACTTGCTCTAATTCTCAAAGATTTTAGTTTTCTATTCCACCCCGAGGCTACAAGAATGACTAGATAAAAACCCCATATAATATAATGTGTTTTATATTACTAGAAGCCCTATATTTTATAAGATAAAACGTGATTTATCCTCTCCATGTTTGTAAGATGACTGTTCAGAGCTTTATGTGCTATGGTCTCAGAGCTAATCATTCACCAATAATTGATAATTAACAGCTCTTTAGTTATTTTTACCATTTCTTTCTAATATATTGCTTTCATTCCTTAAGAATAAAACAATTTAATTGACTGATATAATGTGATCCTTTTCTGCCTTCTTATCTCCTAGATAGACATTAAATGTATAGGCAATATTTAGTATCAACATCAATTTATTTAGCATTTACATCTTCTTAATAAAAACTTTTTAAAAATAAATGCCAGGTGAGAAACTCATCCTTTTACAAACACCCAGGAGTTGGACTTCAGGCTTCCTGCTCAATAAGAATATTTGCTGTTGCTGTTGTTTATAAGCAGAGTTGTAACTGATTTGTTTGCTTGCTAAGGAGGCAGCTACCCCAATGTGAGTAGTAAGTAACCCAAGGATACGGTATGTAGAGAATCCTTCTACAGGAGTGATTTCTCAACTGGGATGCTTAACCCCCAAGGTCCTTTAAGCAATATCTGGAGTCACTTGGTTGTTACAACTGGGGGATTGTACTTACTGGCATTTAGTAGGTAGAGGCCAGGGATGCTGCTAAATATACTACAATGTCCAGGAGAATCTCAACACCAAAGAAGTGTCCAGTCCAGTATGTTAATCATGCCTAGATTGAGAACCCCTACTCTATAAAGAGCAGAAGTTGTGTTTTTAGGATCAAGCACAGTGCCTTGAACATGGTAGATGCAGAGGATGTGTTGAGGGATTTTCACAAGGACCCTCAAATCAGGCTCCGGGCATAAAGGGAGGATATTTGTTACTATCATCAGGCAAGTTGCAAAGCAGCAAATTTCATGATACAATTTACAGTTATTTCATAGCATGTTTGATTAGGCACACATGCAAAGCAGTTTATTAAGAGGACTATTACTAGTACCATTTTCTTTTTAAACGTGAGACTAAACATTGTTTTCCTCTCTTCTCTGTTGTAGATAGTGTTCACGTATCAGTCATCAGTTTTTCCTCATCTCTCACAATCAGCGGCTCACAATTTGGGGAGCACATGTCCCACCAGCTGGGGTTCTGTTGCCTGCCCTGACAGTTTTTTGCTTTACCTCTAAGTTCTGGTTTGCTAATCCTCTCTTTAGCTTTGATCTCAAAGTTGAGAGGTTTTAGAGCAGAAAAATTCTGTCGATTGGTCTCTCTCTGAATTCTAGATCTTGAAAAGAAACTTTTTACAATGTGGTAGTAAATAGTAGGGTATCTGGATTAAGAGCTGATTGTACATCGTGGGTTGTCCAGGGAAAGTGCACAGAGGACAGGATTGGATAGCTCAGTCCTTGGCTTGGGTGGTTTTTGTCCAAAAATCTTTTGCTTCGTTGAATGGTACTTGTGATGGCCTTCTGTGTTGCTCCTGAGAACTAGCCTTCTAAAATCTTCAGTCCCGCTTCCCCCTTTGGTGGGGATCAGTAATAGGCCCATGAGCTATAGACCAACAAGAATCCTTGGCTAACTTGGTGTCTGCCTGTCACTGCCAAATCCTTAAAGCAGGACTGAATTCAGATTCACTTCAGAGTGCTATGAGTTTGCAGACTGGGGAAGACCCCTTTCTAAAAATCGCTGCACTACTTGAAGCTTGTTGCTTGTAATTCTTTTACATGAAGATAGACTTTCAAATCCACTAATGAGTTTAAAAGTTCAACTTGTAAATATGAACTGTGAGTGCCAACTTGTTAGAACAAATTTTCACCAAAATTCAAATAAGGATAGTCAACTTTTTTTTCTTCTTCTGTAAGAATAGAGAATAGTTTTGGGAGCCCAAAAGTGGTAGAGGGGTTTTTTTTTTTTTTTTTTTTGCTTTAAGAACCAGAAATACTATCAAAGGCAAAATTTTCTTCCTTCAAAATTTCACTTTGAGTTTGTGCCATTTTTCGTCTACTTTTCTTATCCAGATGTACAACAGATAGTAGAGCAGGGAAGAGAAGGGATTAAGATTTCTGTTCTAGAATTAACTGTTATCTAATAGAATCCCATACACGTTAAAGTCTCTACAAAACTTATAAATTTATAACTAATGTATTTCTCAGAGGTAGTCACATAAACTCATATTGTTATTTTGAACCAATGATATCAAATAGTTATTAGTTATAATTTTTACAATCTATGAAAAAAATGTTCCCCAAATCAATTTCTGAGACAGGTAGCTTCAACATCTTTTCAATCTGAAGGATTATAGAAATGAACCCTGAAAATAGGTCAAACAGGTCAAGCTTATTTCTTAATCACTACCAATTTAATAGATTATGAAATCAGTATTTCATTTTATATATTTTGTCTCTTTTTTTTCTTCTTCTGCTTTTAATTTTTTTGGCAAGCTGGCCATTCTTTATGTTTCAGAAATAACAGTATTAAATGCTATGGAGAAAGGTTAGAGGGTTGACATTGAGGTTGCATTATAAAGACAAGTTAAAAGCTTTAATTTATACTTGAGAATAACAAGATATGAAAGGATTTTGTGAAAATCCTTTGTTCATTAGATAGTGTTTATTTAACAAGAAATGAGTGTTTTCAGTAAGATTAAACTGAGGATTTTATTAGAAAGACTTTAAGAAGTAAGGTCTCTGTTCTTTATACCCTGCTGATTTAAAGAAACATTACTAAATACTTTTAAGTCTATTTTTATTCAGTTCTGTCTGCTTGTTATTGGTTATAATAGACTTAGAACCTTAAAGCTTATTCTTTTATTCTTCATTTTTTGTTTTAAAATTTTGGCAAGATTGTTTTCCTTGTGCTTGTTGTTATTCAAAGGCCCCAGCTGAATCCTGATTCTGCTGTAGCCAGGGCTGTTGGAAGAAGACATGATATTGCCAGTGGGGAAGCTGGTAGCTAGGAAATCTCTTTAGTCACAATGCGGTTGTACAGCTGAATTGTCCTCTGTGCATCAGAAGTGATGGGACTACACCTCCTGGTTTGCCCAGAACAACCTAAGTTCATACTTGCTGTCCCAGTGTAAATGTAATACATCCACTCTCAAAAGTGTCTTGGTTTAAACAATGAAGTATATGGTTATCATCAACTTAAAAGGCTATATGGAGAAAATGATAACTGGATCAAGTGTTTTATTTTTTGATGGTCGTGGGAGTGTGTGGCTTATGAAAAAAAATCAATAAAATGAGATGATCCAGTAATAAACAGAATGTAGAAGAGTTTTGTGGAAACTGAGAAAGAAAATATTTCCAGACATTGCTGTAAAATGACAAGCCAAAACAGAGAGAGGGAGAAAAGATAAAAGTAAGCATCGTAGCAGCAGGGCTATAATTATTAGGACAAAGCCAAGTGTTTTGGTGATGGTGTTAGTGGGGGAAAGGATGCATAGGATCCGGCACTCAATATTAAAGAAACCCAGCAAAATGCTTAAATAGCTGGAGAGGTCAAGGACTTGGGCTTTGGAACAGACTATCCTGTGTTCACGTTCCTTAAGCTACTTAAAGATGGAAAAGATGCTTAGACCATATTTGCCTCATTTCCCTCATCTGTAAAATGGGAGTAATAGTAGTACTTATACCATAGAGTCATTGTGAAATTTAAATGTTAATGCTTGTAAAGCACTTAAGGTGGTGTGGATCACGCTGTAAGCACTCAATGCATGTAGTCTGCCATTATTATTATTGCAAATATTTTCAACAAACAAAGGAGAGGATGGCTATACAGTGTCATTAAAGGCCTTAAATGAAGCTGCACATGTTTCTTCTGCAGGCAGCACCACACACTGAGCAACTCTGCATCCAGGTTGGCTGGATGGGAGTCCTGTCTCTATCATGCATTTGTTCAGCAAATTTCTGGACTTTTCTTTAGTCACCACATGTTTAGATGAAGATGAAAATACTATAGACCTTTTAGATTTATTATTGTGATTAGACTTGCTACAGTTCTTGTAAAACCATTCCCTACAATCTTGGGCATATAGTCAAGGCTTCACCCTATAGAATAACTTAGAAGTTATTCTTTAGGAACCTCTCCTTATGGACTTACATATGTGATGTGGGATAAGTAAGCTATGGACTTTCTGGGCTTCTTAGCTCTAATTATTCGTAGTAGAAGGGAATGAGTATGTGGTTCATACTGAGGCATAGAGTGGCTATAGAAAAGTGGGTGTGTTTGATGTGTGTATAATGCTTTGAAAGAGAGGGTAGTTGACTCAGTTCTGTTATAAAGATGATGAGTTAGGGATCCATTAGCACATGAATCAGTCTCTCTTTCCCTTTCTCTCTCTCATGTTCTATTTGTATGTGACCTTGTCCAAGGGGCTTATGAAGATCAAGAACTGAACCCTAAAGAACACCTTCACTTAAAGCACTGGATAAAGGAGCCTCCCCCACCCCCAACTCCCACCCCCAAGTAGCAGCAGTTGAGGAGAAACAGGGATAAAAAGAGTAGGAGATAATGATATCCTAGGAATTAGGGCAAAAGAGTATTTCAAGAAAAACAATAACAAATGCTATCATTAAGCCAACTATGATTAAATCAGAAAAAGCAACTGGATCTTAGAACTGGAACTGAGGCTTAAGATTCTCCTAACATCCCTGAGAACAGTATCAATAGAGTGAATGGGGCAAAATGTAGATTTTGGTGGATTTGAGACCCATCAAAAAGATGAGAAAAATTAATAAGTAACATAAAACAAAGTAAAAATAATATCTTAAAATTATCTTTCCAATGAATTTGAGAGTAAATGGAAAGATAAGAAGGTTGGATACTTACACGTGCTTCCAGGTAAAAGGAAGATGTTTGAAGATCCAAGAGACAAACAGCAGTTGATGAGGCTAATTTGTGACTTCCAAGGAGGAGCCAGGGCTGAGGTCGCCAATGTAGACATTAGCCTGGGAAAGAGGGAAGATACCTGTTTCTTTGAGTCAGATGCGAAGGAGAGAGAGAAGAGTGACTATTTTAAAATGTTAGGGGTAAATGTGGGAGAGATTTATTTGTGAAGCCAGTGACTTGGTCATGAAGATGGAAGGATGGGGACAGCTAAAGCCTTCACTGGAAGAGAACTTTAACTAGAGGTGAATGGAAAAGGGATTTGTTAATACTGCAGGCTCAGTTGAGGTTGGAGATAAAATATTTGTGACAGCATCAAATGATACAGTTTTCTTATAAAAGCTTTTATTTGTTTTTTATGCTTGTAATATACATTTTTATTTTTTTCTTCCAGTTTTTTTAAGATAGAATTGTTTTTAACTTTTTAAAAAACAGCACTGTTTTTAACTTTAAGATGTATAGCATAATGATTCGACTTACATATGTCATGAAATGATTATTACAGTGAGTTTAAGGAACATCCATCATCTCATATAGATACAAAATTCAAGAAACAGAAAAATCTTTTATCTTGTAATGAGAAATCTGAGTATTTACTCTCTTAGAAACTTTCATATATAATGTACAGAAGTGTTAATTATATTTGCCAAGCAGTACATTAGATGTCTAGTACTTATTTATCATATAACTGGAAGTTTGTACTTTTTGACTGCCTTCAGTCAGCTTCCCCCTTCCACCCCTTGCCTCTGGTTACCACAAACCTAATCTCTTTTTCCATAAGTATTTATTTTTGAAATATAATTGGCCTGCTACACTATGTTAGTTCCTATTATACAACATAGTGTCTTTTTCCCTATACATTTCAAAAATCATCACCTCAATAAGTCTAGTTACAATATGTTACCACAAAGATGTCACTTAAATTGACTATATTCCCAACATTGTACATTTCATGACTCATTTATTTTGCAACTGGAAGTTTCTTTCTTTCTTTCTTTCTTTTTAAATTATGTGCTCTTCTATAGAATTCTTAAACTTTCCAAGAGCCAAAGTGGTAGACGTTAACACATAGCTTTGTCATGGGTGGGGATTTTATATGTGGACATGGGAAAAGAGTAAGTGAGGAGATATTGCGAAGACTGAAAATATTGATGATAGGGTCAAAGAGCTGATGGGAATGGAGGAAACATTAGGTAAAGAATGGAAGGAAGTGAGGAGATGGTGAAGAACCAAGACTAAGCTTTCATTGAGGTAAAGGAATAATTGCAGCAGGAATACAAACACAAGAGTTTGCTGGTTCGTTTGTTTTTCTGAGGCAGGCGGTTTGACTGGAGAGACTAGTTTCCTTTCTAAGATGCCAGAGTATGGCCATTTGAGGGGGTGCTAGCGTGAAACTCCAATACTTTGGCCACTTCACGTGAAGAGTTGACTCATTGGAAAAGACCCTGATGCTGGGAGGGATTGGGGGCAAGAGGAGAAGGGGACAACAGAGGATGAGATGGCTGGATGACATCACCGACTCGATGGACATGAGTTTGAGTAAACTCCAGGAGTTGGTGATGGACAGGAAGGCCTGGCGTGCTGCGATTCATGGGGTCGCAAAGAGTTGGACACGACTGAGTGACTGAACTGAACTGAACTGAACATGATGTCTGAGTGATAAAATCATTTTTGATGTGAACATTGAAAGGGATCTTTATTTAACCTAATCTCACTTTTGTCTTTTTGAGTCATCCATATTTGCTACAACTGTTAAAGCAGATTGTGACCTGAGCAGTACTTGTCCATTAACAACACTTGCTCTCAGTTACTTTTCAAACTTTTTTTACAACATACCTAGGTAAGCTTATAATTTTCCTCCTCTAAACAATTCTTTACTTTGGAAAGCAAGCCCTATGTATGGGTAGTGATTCCCATTAAGTTGGTTCAGTTTAACATACTAATTTCAAGAGGCCTGGCACATGGAGTCAATAACTACAGAAAGAAGATGGAAGGTTTAAAAAGTAGATCCCAGAAGATGAAAAATTGCTTTAACATTTAAGAATCTGTGTGGCATGATAACTACCTAAGGAGAAGATAAGATTTTTTCTACAAAGTATGATATTGTGATACTTTAGGCACTATAGCAGAACTAGTTTTTTCTTTTCCAGTCTCATGTTGGCTTATTTTAACAGATGAAAGTAGCATTTGTTATAAGGTGTATGTAATGTATATTAGCTTCGTGGTCTAAAGTGTTTATCAAGCAGATTCTTTTAGTGGACCAAATCTTTGTCACTCAAGTGTTCCAAAGTGTATTCCTTGATGTTTAAGTGAAAAATAATCTAATTTTTAAGAAGGTAAATTTGAAGTTCTGAGAGAATGTTTAAGAATGGTGGATTTTAGCAAAACAAGGAACCCAGGCCCCCTTGTTCTCAAAATGGAGCTATGTTTAATAAACCACACTGTTATATACTTGAAACCCTGAAGTATTGATTTCTTCAGTAAAAGTCAGTCAGTCAGTCAATCAGTCAGTTCAGTTGCTAGTCGTATCCGACTCTTTGCGACCCCATGAATCACAGCACGCCAGGCCTCCTTGTCCATCACCAACTCCCAGAGTTTACTCAAACTCATGTCCATTGAGTTGGTGATGCCATCCAGCCATCTCATCCTCTGTCGTCCCCTTCTCCTCCTGCCCCCAATCCCTCCCAGCATCAGGGTCTTTTCCAATGAGTCAACTCTTCACATCAGGTGGCCAAAGTATTGGAGTTTCAACTTCAGCATCAGTCCTTCCAATGAACACCCAGGACTGATCTCCTTCAGGATGGACTGGTTGGATCTCTTTGCAGCCCAAGGGACTCTCAAGAGTCTTCTCTAACACCACAGTTCAAAAGCATCAGTTCTTTGGCGCTCAGCCTTCCTCACAGTCCAACTCTCACATCCATACATGACCACTGGAGAAACCATAGCCTTGACTAGACGTCAGTAAAAGTGGAAACACTCTTATAAAATGACTCTTGATTGTGCTTAGAAATTGACAAACCAATGTTTTCTGCACACTTCATCAGATAAATCCACGGTGTCAAATCCTGACCAATGGCTGACATGTCAGAAAGAAAATGTAATCCAGGTGACATGTGACATAAAAAAGTCACATTGCCTCACACCAGCCCTTACTTAAGTCTAGCTAATTAGTGGCACTTTTTGATTAATTCAAGTGGATGGCCCTCAAGGCCATATTTGTAGAACTCAGACTGAGAGTTCCGTTACCCTCTGTGTTCTGATTTAAAATGTTTTGGGTATTAATTCACATAGTTTGAAAATATGAAAATAATTTCAGGGTTATTTTGGGTATTACTGAGTTGAGCCTTGACTGATTTATTTATTCATAAGCTTACCCACTACTTGTTTTACAGATAACACAAATAACATCAGGTTATAGCAAGATCTTTGGACTAAGATGTTAGTTGGGTTTGTTGTTGTTTAGTTGCTAAGTTGTGTCTGACTCTTTGTGACCCTATGGACTGTAGCCCACCAGGCTCTTCTGTCCATGGGATTTCCCAGGCAAGAATACTGGAGTGGATTGCCATTTCCTCCTTCAGGGGATCTTCCCAACCCAGGGATTGAACCCACATCTGCATTGGCAGGTGGATTCTTTACCACTGAGCCACCTGGGAAGGCCCAGTTGAGTTACATAAGTGTAAAATGAGACTAAGATTCTTGCCTTCCTGGAGCTTACTTTCCATAGATGAGATACTAAATGATCCCTGTAAAGGATATGTGAATTATCTACTAAGTTAGGAAGTGAGAAATGCCATGGACAAAATGTTAAAATGCAGAACATCATAAGAGGCAACGAGAGCATGTGTGAGGATAGCATGATCAATGTGGGCTTCAAGGTGGGAAATGTGAGCAAAGTGAAAAAAGGTATAGAAATGGGCCACATGACTAATCTGGGAGAGGAGTGGAGAGATTGCCTTGTCGGAGGGCCTGAAGAGGGTGGATGGTCTGAACAGAGAGACAGAGAGGAAGATGATCAGAAGATGAGGTCAGACATAAGGCACCTTGCTTTTTCATTTTTGCAAAGAAGTCCAGCTTTTGGTGGGGTTTTAAAGATTACAAAGTCTAATTCTCTTCCCATATAAAGTAGAGGGACAATCATACATCTTGATAAGAGGAGCATGAATCAGTTGTTCAAAGGGTTTTTCACCCTAAGACTCTACTGCCTTTCTGAATTCAGGAAAGTAGGATTTAAGTGGTATCAGCCAAAGTGACCATCCATCTGGAACAACACAATCCTAGAGTCAATCTCTGATGGTTCTTGTCATCCAGTGGTTTTCAACTTTAGAGTAAATGATGAAAGACATTCTGCCAGCCAGTGATCAGCGCCGGAAGAGTATTACAGAAATATTTCTAGAAGCTTAAAAAGACGTGGATTGGTGTAATGGAATTTGAATAGAATTCTGGATAGTGGGTAGAATATGGATGAAATTCTAGCTCTGTGAATGTGGAAGCTCAGGTAAATGCAATGATATAAGGTGTTTGCAT